>NC_136067.1:1699076200-1699663700 GCF_964261635.1 Lissotriton helveticus | reverse complement strand
TAAACGAAGTTCATCACTGGAAGAACAGCGGCTCACTTGAGTAATACGTCAAGGCACCACAAGTTCCAGAGGGCCGTGCGAGCGGCCACGCCCACCAGGGCAGAGGACTGATTTAAAAACAGGTGCACTACTCGCTTCTACTTTCCAGTTTTCATCAAGCCAATGATTAAGGGCAGTGGCCCGAAACGCGCCTGGCTGCATTGACATTGCTGTGCCTTTCCGATTTTACCAGCATGGCAGCCTGGAATAAATATTTGCAATACCTACCCGTGTCTGGGCTCCTTCGTAGAGGCAACTTTGTAGGTTTGGATATATATATATATATATATATATATATATATATATATATATATATATATATATATATATATATATACACACACACACACACTTATGTATGTGTGTGTGTGTGCGTGTGTATATACATATATACACACGCACACACACACACACATATATACATACACACACTTTTTCTAGATATGGTTTATGGGCATTTCCGTGGCTTTAACACGAGCCCCCACACTAATTGCCTGAGGTAGCAGTGGCACGTGATTCTTGGTATGTGTGTGGTAAATACAGATAAGCATTTATGTAGTAATATTACCATATGGATTTACATGTATATATAAATATTTGTGTGATAATGTGTGTATTTTAACTATCTAGGCATATTTATAAATATTTAATCAATTATTTATTTATTCCACACAAATATTATCACCGTAATATTTGGAGGGTTAAGAGATATTGCCTTTTTTGCAATAATTGTGAAACCGTAAAAATCAATGTGAAAACATATAATGTTATGAGCAAACTAGAGTTGATAGTATTTCCTTTATGTCAATTATCATGTGATGGGGGAAAGTGGGTGGACACTAATTTACATTACAAAAGGTATGGCGTACTGCATTCCTGGTGTGATCAAGGGCACTTGGTGCTCGAAACGAGTCAACAGAGGACAGAGGAGTAGGAAAAATAAAACAACTTTCCGAATTTATCCGGATGTCCGTTTCTCTCAGTTTGCCGAAGAGGAGGTTCCGAGAGTGTTCTGTTAGTTATAGTTAAGACCATGCTTCCATAAGAAAAGCAATTTACAGTCAAACGGCGCCAAACGCCAATCGTTTGACAAGTCTTCATGAAACATTCCAAAAAAAGTCTCCTCATCTCAGCTCCTTCTGGGAAACTTTTAGGGTGATCTGTCAAGCAGGAGCTGATGAAAAAGGGGTGTGGGGTGGAAGGGGTTAGTCCCAAAACATGTTTTCGCCATTCATTTTTCCATAGGGAAATCGAACAGCAATACTGCAAATACTGCTGAACGGAATTACACCAATTTGTCAGAAACCAAAATCTTGGTCGTCTACAAAAAGCATGCTTTTGGTAATTTGATGTAAATCCTTTCAGTAGTTCTGGAGAAACTGAGGTTCAAAATGAAGATATTTGCACACAATGGAGGATCTGCAGAGCTGACAGATCTCAAGATAAGATATGATTGGCTGCCACCACATCAAAAAAGATGCAGGCGTACCCTAAAATTCATAGAGGTTCTGCTGTAACTTTATGACATTTTTTTTTAAAGCAGGCTCCTGCCCTTTATTTAAAAAAAAAAAAAAAAAAAAAACAGTCCGATGATGTGAGTTGATCTTTTGGGGAGGGGGCTGCGCAGCTCCCCTCCCCGTGCCTTTTACTGGACTCGGAGACCTCATCCCCTGGGCATGCTAAACCTTTAAATATTGCTGAGGGTGCCCTGGTGCCCATCTGGGCCACCCACAGCAATTGGTTGGCCATGGGGCCACCGGGCAAACCCAGGGTCCCTGCAGGCTCCCTAGCCTGCACCCTCTGTGGTGCTGCAGGCGCCGGCTCCCTTGGTTTGCTTCTACCCAGTGGGAGCAGCTTTTTTCCTGCTCCCACCGGGCGGGATCAAATCTGTGTCCGCTGCCTGCAAGTGTGCTGGCAGGGAGCTGAAGTTCCCCTTGCCCGTGATCTGCAGGAAGGGAACTGTAGTGTCCCGGAGTGGGTGGTCCCAAGATACTGATGCCATCGGGCTCCAGGGTATGGGTCCTGGGGCCATTGGATGGCAATGGTAGGGAGCCTACTAAACTCCCTGTAAATATGCTTAGGACCCAGAGGTTGGAGCCCCTGAGGCCCATACAGGGTTAGGAGAGGAGCCTGACGCCCACTGCCCCACGAACAAAAAACAGTTTCAAGGGATTGGGTCCCTGGGGCTCTTTATAGTCTCCAGGAGTGGAACCCCAATCCTCCCCCCCACCCCCCCCACCCCTCCAAAAAAGCAAAATTGGTCTCAGGGGTTGGATCCACAGGACCCCTATGTGGTTGGGTAAGAGGGCCTGTGCCCTTCTCTCTCAAAAATAACTGTTGGCTCCTGGGGATGGGGGTCCCTGGGATCTTTGAGAGGCCCTATACCATCCCTACAAAAAACACATTTGGCACCAAGGAAGGGGTTCCCAGTGCCCTTAAGTGGTTGGAGACTGGGGCACACCCCTCTTCCCCCAAATAAATTGACCAAAGAGATGTGGTGCCCAACACCTAAAGAAGGCTCAGGGAGGGCGTCCACATGCCGTCCTAATCAAATATTTTTTTATTCTTAAAACAAAAGCAAATGTGAAATGAGCAGAGTAGCCATTCAATTCTCATTTGCTTTCCAAAATTCCCAGCAAGAGATTATTCAAATATATTTTTGGGATCCTAAAAAGGTAGAAGCTAAACCTGGCTGAAAAGCCCCAATAAGTGTGAAACTGATCCTTGGTTGCTTGTGTTCCGGAGTCAAGGAACACCTGGCCTGTCAGCTCGGGCTGGGCTGTTCCCACTGGAACATGGTTAAGACTGATTTGCATTTGGCTAGTTCCAAACTGAGGTGGGGTGGTGCGTGAAAAACGATGGATAGGCATGCGGCCCAAGCAACCACCATTGGCTAGGATTAATTCAAGCATTCCATCTATCACTTTGTTTTTTTGATGCCCTAAGCGTGATTAGTATGCTCAAACATGGGTCTCGTGCTCACTGTGCCACTCGAACGAAGCTATATCTAGCTGAAGAGCCTTAGTAAGGCCAAAACCAGTCCTGGGTTGCTTGTATTCCGGTTCAGGGAAGACCTGGCCTGGCAGTTCGGACTGGGCTGTTTCCACTGGAGTAGGGTCAAGACTGATTTGCATATGGCGGTGTCCAAACTGAGGTGACATGGTGGACAAAAAACGATGGATTGGCATTCGGTCCCAAGCGATCGCCAGTGGCTAAGATTAATGCAAGCATTCCTTCCATCACCTTGTTTTTTAAGCTGAGACACTCTTCTCCCACGATGCGTGAAGCTTCTGCACAATGCGACAACTACAGCAGCGACATCCTTGTGCAGAAATGCGACGGCAGCAGCTCCGACGGCGGCGCGCTTCTCGGGGATGCGAGGCGCTTTCCTCGATGCGGTGCAATGCGACAGTTCTAGCGGCGACACCCTTGTTCAGAAGTGCGACGGCGACACGCTTCTACCTCGTTGCGCGACTCTTCTCTCGATGCGGTGCGACAACTCCAGCGGCGACACCCTTGTTCACAAGTGCGACGGCAGGAACAGCGATACGCTACAATCTCATTGCGTCGCGCTTCCAGCTCCTTGCGAAACGCAGTTCCTCAGAAGGCCCAAAACAGCAGCAGGCACTTCCACAGGAACTATGGGGAGCGGGGGGGATGAAGTCTGTTGTCCCTGAGACTTCAGCAGGAGGCAAGCTATTTTCCAAGCCCTTGGAGATCCTTCACAAGTTGAAAGCAAAGTACACAAAGTTCCTTTCTCCTTCCTTTGGCAGTAAGGAAACCACTGCAGGCCAATCCCCCAAGGAGCACTTCAGTTTGAGAATAGTCTGTCCTCAGTTTCTTCAGGTTCCTCTCCTCAGTAAAGGTTTCTTCTTGTAGTCCAAAGTGATCTAATTTTATGGGATCAGGGTCCCAATATTTATACCCCAAAATCCTTTGTTCTCTGAGGGGAGAGGGGCCTTTGCCCAGTCCAAACCAGTTCTGAAGCACTCGGTTTACCAGACTTCTCCTTTTCTTTCACAGTGCAGGGCAGGCACATCAGACGCCCCACAGGAGGTGGAGCCAGCATTGTGGAAGGCAAGTACAGTCCTGGAGCACTTTGTTTACAGGACTACTTCTCTTCTTTCAGTGTGCAGGGCAGAGACATCAGCCGCTCCCCAGGAGGTGGAGCCAGCATTGTGGAAGGCAGGCACAGCCCTATTCAAGGTTCAGCTGTAACTCCTCCCTCCCATCTAGAGGACTCATCCGGTCTCTTGGAATCCCCCAGCCCTGTCACTCACAAAACCAGACAAAGGAATACACAGCCTAGCAGAGGCAGGCTTGAAAGGTTAGGCAAGCAAATACCTACTTTCTAAAAGTGGCATTCGTAAACACAGAATGTTAAAACCAACTTCACTAAAAGATGTATTTTATCATTCTGAGTTCAGGCATACTAAACTCAAATTTCTACCATGTTCTCTGAGACAGTTAGGATTATAAACATGTAATAATCTAACAGCCCATTCTGGCCTATGGAGAACAGGTAGCCTTGCAATAGTGAAAAACGAAAATGGCTGTAATTCACGATTAGGACATGCCACACACACCAGGGCTTGTCCTACCCTATACTTACAATGCACCCTGCCCTTGGGCCTACCATAGGGGTGACTGATATGAAGAAAAAGGAAGGTTTAGGGACTGACAAGTGGGTGTACTTGCCCAGTGAGTGTGACAGTACCATACTGCACACAGGTTCTGCAATGGTAGACCTTAGATACATTTTAAAAGGCTGCTTCTGTGGGTGGCACAACCAGTGCTGCAGGCCCACCGTGAAGTCGCCGGTCCGGATTTGTTTCCCGCGGGCGACAATAGATTGATTCCCAGCGCCTTTTGAACCTTGGGGACGGATACGACGTGCACCATATTATTTGAGTAATCCTTGAATTCCACTGCCCCACGTCCCCGGGCCTCTCGTGATTTTCGCCACAACGCGATTGTGTACTTACCAGATATATTTCGAGTCTTCACATGGAGGTTTCCCCACTAGGATATTAAGACGAAGAGCACCGATTAACTAGGTTGCTAGTCCCAACACCGTCCTGATGAAGACCCCGTCGCAAGGGTTCTAATAAGCCCTGCATCATCTGAGGGTCGAAACGTCGACAACAATCCCCATCTTTCCAGCCCCCATTATAAATGTTACATGATTGTATTATGTGGGGCATGCATTTTCAGTGACTGTCTTGATTTATGATCATCTGAGCATATCAATTCATGTGTTACTTTGTCAGATTTTGGTCTGTTTTTAATGTCACTTCCCCATCTTGCACTATCCTCACTCTATCACCTTCCCTTGTTCTTGGGGCACTAGTCAACCTTTCCAAATTGATGTATGTTTGATACTATATCTTGGTTATGTCTACTTTGTGATTAAAACATTGTAGACTCATTGATTGCAGCATTATTATTATTATTTAATACCAGTTAATTAGTCAATTCCCACTGGGACCCCCCTTCTCAGTACTCAAATATGACCCAGGTCCCAGTGACTACTTTTGGGTAAACCCCCCCCCCCCTTCTATGCAGGCCCACCAGCAGCATTTGGCTTTACATGCCCTGGGCACACTCAGTGCACTGTACTAGGGTCAGAGAAGTAAACCAAATAGCCAAACATGGAACCACGGATTAATACATCAATTTACTATAGGGAGCACTTGCACTGTGGCACTGGATAGCAGTAGCACAGTGCCCAAAGCATCTAATACCAGCAAAAACACATGAGGCAACAGCAGAAATTAAAGGGAGACCGAAGCCAATGGTGCCAGGTCTAACACGTGTCCCCTCCAGCTGAAATGTGGGGAGAACTATCCTAACTCCTGGGAGTTCTCTGCACTAAGACGGAAAAATCTGGACAGACCAGCAGCGTTGGTGTGTTCTGTACCAGGGCGGTGTTCCACCGGAAAGTCCATACCCTGTAGGGAAATAAGCCACCTCAACAGCTTTGGATTCTCACCCCTCATTTGCATCAACCATCTGAGAGGCCTGTGGTCTGTATGAACCCGGATGTGAGTCCCAAACAGGTATGCAGCTTCTTCAGTGCCCAGATCACAGCAGATGCCTCACGTACAATAGCACTCTACCTCTGTTCCCGTGGAAGTAACCTCCTGCTAATGAAGGCTACAGGTTGATCTAGGCCCTCCTCATTCATCTGTGACAGAACAGCCCCCTCACCATGCTCTGAAGCATCTGTTTGAACGATAAACTCACTTCAGAAGTTGTGTTCCAGGAGCATGGGCGCCATGCACATGGCAGCTTTCAGGGCCTCAAAAGCTTTCTGACAGGTGTCAGTCCAAATCACCTTCTTGGGCTGGTTCCTGGAAGTCAGCTCTGTCAAGGGTGCAACAATGTTGCCATAACCCTTGACAAACCTCCTGTAATACCCTGTGAGACATAAAAAGGCTCTCACCTCTGTCTGGGTTTTGGGTGGCTCCCAGGTCAGGATAGTTTCAATTTTGGGTTGTAGGGGTGCCACCTGGCCACTCCCAACTTGGTGTTCCAAGTATACCACGGAACCCTGCCCGATCTGGCACTTACTCGCCTTGATCGTGAGGCCTGCCTTCCGCAGCACCATCAACACTTCCCAGAGGTGGCGCAGATGTTATTCCCAACTAGCACTGAACACTGCGATGTCATCCAGGTAGGCGGCGCTGAACTCATCCAGTCAAACCAACACCTGGTTGACCAACCTCTGAAAGGTGGCAGGGGCATTCTTCATCCCAAAGGGCACAACACGGAACTGGAAATGCCCATCTGGTGTGGAGAATGCTGACCTCTCCTTTGCCCCATCAGTCAAGGTGATCTGCCAGTACCTAGACGTTAAGTCAAACGTGCTGAGGTACCGTGCAGCCCCTTGCCGATCAATGAGCTCATCAGCTCTAGGGATGGGGTGCGCGTCAGTCTTCGTGACTAAATTGAGCTCTCTGTAGTCCACACAAAAGCAGAGATCGGGTATGGCACCCGGCACTGCAGCCTTCGGGACCAAGAGCACTGGGCTGGCACAAGGACTGCTGGAGGACACAATCACCCCTAGCGCAAGCATCTTTGAGACCTCCTCTTTGATGCAAGCCCTCCCCCTGTCAGTTACCTCTAAGTTTTATCTTCACAGGTAAGCTGTCTCATGTGTCCACATCATGGAAACACCAATCTGTGACACCAGGAACCAGGGAGAACAGATCAGAGAACTGTCCCAGCAACTGGTGACAGTCATTCTGTTGCTCATGGGTCACGGTGGAAGAGAGGTTAACACCCTCCACTGACCCATCTTGCTCTGAGGCTGACAGGAGGTCAGGAAGGGGCTCAGTCTCCTTCTCCATCCCAGCATTTGTTGCCAAGAGCATGCCCACTTCAGACCTCTCTAAGTGGGGCTTAAGGCGATTGATATGTAGGACCCTCAAGGGGTTCCTAGGAGACCGCAAGTCCACCAAGTAGATAACTGGACTCTTGCGCTCCACAACCTCAAATGGTCCGGTCCACTTATCCTGGAGCGCGCAGGGCTCCACTGGGGCCATGACCCACACTTTCTGGCCAGGTTGAAGCTCTACCAGAGTGGCATTCTGGTCATACCATCGCTTCATCTCCTCCTGGCTGGCTTCCAGATTCGCCTCAGCGAGTTGCCTGAAACGCCTAGTCTGGTTCCTGAAGGCCAGCATGTAGCTATATACATCTTGGGGAGGTCTCCTGCGAGATTGCTCCCAGCCTTCTTTGACCAGATTCAGAGGTCCTCCGACTGGGTGTCCATAGAGAAGCTCAAAGGGACTGAACCCTAGAGATTTCTGTGGCACCTCACGGTATGCAAAGAGTAGGCACGGTAAGAGGACGTCCCACTTACGTCTCATAGGTTCCTCAAGACCCATTATCATGCCCTTTAGGGTCCGGTTGAACCTTTCAACCAACCCATTTCCTTGGGGGTGGTAAGGAGTGGTGAACTTGTACGTTACACTGCACCCTTGCCACAGGGACTTCATATACTTGGAAATGAAGTTGGCTCCCCGGTCAGACACTACGTCGCAAGGGAATCCCACTCATGAGAAAATTCCCATCAGTGCTCGTCCCACCACGGGAGTCGTCACTGTCCTCAGAGGTATGGCTTCTGGGTACCGGGTGGCATGGTTCACCAAGACCAGAATGAACCTATTGCCCATGGCTTTTTTGGGGTTCAGTGGCCCCACAATATCAATCCCCACCTGCCCAAAGGGGGTACTGACCACAGGGAATGGCTGGAGAGGAACCTTGTGCTTTCTCCCACTCTTTCCACTTGCCTGGCAAGTCTAACAGGTCCTGCAATGAGTGTCTGAACTTTAGCACATTTGGGGCCAATGAAAGTGGGTAACAAGCCTCTCCCTCAGATTAAAAGTCTGATGCTCTACCGACTGAGCTATCCGGGCTTCTGGGTAACAAGCCTCTCAAAGGTCTTGTTCTGCCCCAAATGTTCTGCTAATGGCACATTATGAGCCAGCCCCAGTAGGAAGGCTCTGAACTTCTGGGGTACCACCAGCACACAGACTGACCGAGGTTCAGCAACCTTAGGCTCACTATACAGGAGACCATTCTCCCAGTAAATCAAGTGTGATCCTGACTGATCACCTGCTGCCTGGCTTGCAGCCTGTTGCCGCTAGCCCTCAAGAGAAGGGCATTCTTTCTGCTTCCTGTAGAATTCTTCCCTGGAGGGGCCTCCTCCTTGCTGCCAATGGGTCAGCTCAGGCAGGTCCCCCAGTTCAGCTACTTGTTCCCCGGTAGGATCCAGGGCATCCCCCTCAGGGTCTACCTCCTCCTGGGCCGTGGGACCTTCGGGGGCCGGTTCCCCCCCCCCCCCCCAATTCTCTCTAAGGCAGGCTCCTGGGCCTCCCTCTTAGGCTCCAGGTCGTCTTGAGAATCCCTACTGGCTGACATTGACCAGTGGTCATGCACGCCCAGTCAGGCTGTCCAACCACCTTCAAGTGAGTTGTCTTCTCCACCTTTTCCCAAGGGGAGCTCTCCAAATCATTTCCCAACAAACAGTCTACAGGCATGGCGGGCCTCACAGCTACCTGAAGAGTACCAGAGACCCCCCCCCCACTCAAAGGGAACCTGAGCCATTGGACAAAGGCTCTCTGTGTTGTCGGCGGCAACAACTCGGCAAAATACACGAGGGACAATCTGCGCTTGAGACACCAGGTGACACCTGACAGCTGTCACACTGGCTCCTGTATCTCTAAGAGCCTCCGCCCTCTAAGGGGAGAAGGGCCTTTGACCCACTGCCCATAGTTCTTAGTTTTCTTGGGTAGCTGAGCTTCTGAGACCATCTCACAGTGTCCTAAAGAGACAAGGGTCATCTGTGCGGGACCCCACCCCCCTTGGACATCAATCTCCTCCGACAAGGCTACACTAGCCATCTGCCGGGGCGGAGCACCAGTGGATGCTGGTTTACCAAACAGGCGCACCTGGTATCATTTGCCAAATGACCAAGGTCACCACACTTGTAACATTTCAGGGGCCCCTGGTGAACAGGACTACCTGTCAGGCCCCTTGCTTTCTCTCAGGGGGAGGCTGGGAACCTTTCCCTTGGGGACTACTTTGGGGGCCTTTGCGGAACTCCTTTTGTTTACCCTTGTCTCCCCCACTCTTCTGCTGGGAACCCTGCCCTTTGGCTGAGTCTCCCATGTGATCCCTGTGGACCCGGGTGCTCACCCAGCGGTCCGCCTCATCAGCAAGCTTCCTAGGGTTAGTCCGCTCTGGAAAACAATTATCAGACAAGTGCTCCCATGCAATCAAATCAAAGAGACCTTGAAAATCATTAACCTTGCTGCCCTTCACCCAACCATCCAATGCTCTGCAGAAGAAAGTGACATATTCAACCCAGGTACTGTTTTCTAACTTTTTGTATTTCCTGAACCTCTGTCTATAGAGTTCAGGGGTCAAACCATATCTAGACATCAATGCATCTTTCATGCGGTTGTATGAATTGTGGACTTCAGACGGCAAGTCTAACTGTGTGTGCCCCCCTTACTAAGGAACCTTCCCCACAAACCCGCTCCCCAAATCTCACTCAGGGACCCGGTGGGAAGACATGGCTACTTCATAGGCACAGAACCACTGACCAATAGCATCATTTTTGTAAAACTCTTTCACCACATCTTTGGGAATATACACTCTACTTTCCACAGACACTGAAGTTACTCTGCCATCAGAGGGAGTAACCTCCAAACTTTTGGTTTTAAACTCCAACTCCCTCAAAACTTTTTCATGCTCAAACTGTATTTTCTTTTCCTCTATATCAAACCTCCTATTTTCTATTTCCAGTTGCCTATTCACCTTAAACTTGGTCATTTCCATTTCATGCCTCCTTGATCTCTCTGAAATTAAATGAATGAATGAAATGAAATAAGATTTATAAAGCGCATGGCTGCCCGGGAGCGTCCCAGCGCCTCCAACTATTCTGGAGACAGACTTTTGTTGGAACCAATGCTACCTGCAGGGGAAGGTACCTTCTTTCCTCCTGAGCCCAATGGCCCTTCATGCTGTACCTCTGCATGGTCATCCCTTTCCTCAATTTCAGGGGTTTTCCTTGCTTCTACCCAGGCCCTCAGCGCCTTGTAGTACTCTTCCTTCCTTATGAATCCAGCAGTGGAAACATTGAATTTCTTCCACAAGTACTTAAGCTGCCTTACTTTGTAGCTTTCCAATCTCTCTTCTTCCCATTCACAATCAATAGAGACTATGGATTCTGTGTCATCCATGACAACTGACTGGCATCTTTCAAAAATAGTAAAAATCCAAAAAGGAATCTACCAAAAAGTATGTGGTTGTGTTATGGTCTGCACTCACTAAGTAGTGTTCACCAATCACTGTACATGAATCACAAATGCAAGTCCAGAATCCCACCGCTGCCACCAATGGTAGATTTGGGGGTCTCTAGTTGGCACAGGTAGGTACTTGTGACAATTAGGGACCCATGCCTCTAGTCAGGATATGGGGATTACACTCCTAAATAACTCCTACTCACCCCCTTGGTAGCTTGGCACAAGCAGACAGGCTTATCTCAGAGGCAGTGTGTAAAGCATTTGTGACCACATACAGTAACCCAGTGACAACACAGATGGACACCACACAAGATTTTTATATCAAAAATAAGTATACTTTATATAGAGTTACCACAAGACCATAAACGACAAAAATACACAATACTGTTACTTTACGATGGTAGATTTAGCTTAGTTAAGTTAAGTTCTTAAGATGCAACACTTTGCGTCAATGTACCTTAGGTTGCGTTGCGCTTCCACGACCAGCAATGTCGCAGCGAGGGAAATGAAGCAAAGTTGAAGTACAAAGAAATAAAGACGTGAAGATCTTCCAGATGCGACATGCTTCTCCGGGGATGCAAGAAGTTCTTGGTTCGATGCGTGGACTGTAGCGGCGACACCCTTGTTCAGAAGTGAGACAGCAACAGCTCCAACTGCGACACTCTTCTCCCACGATGCGTGAAGCTTCCACCAATGCGACAACTACAGCGGCGAGATCCTTGTGTAGAAATGAGACGGCAGCAGCTCCGACGGTGGCGCGCTTCTTGGGAATGCGAGGCGCTTTCCTCGATGCGGTGCAATGCGACAGCTCCAGCGGCGACACCCTTGTTCAGAAGTGCGACGGCAGGCCCAGCGACAGCACAACGCTTCTACCTCGTTGCGTGACCCTTCTCTCGATGCGGTGCTGTGCGACAACTCCAGCGGCGACACCCTTGTTCAGAAATGTGACAGCAGGCAGCAGCGACGGCGACATGCATCCCCTTCGTTCTGGCACGCTTCTCTCGATGCGGTGCAGTGCGACAACTCCAGCGGCGACACCCTTGTTCAGAAGTGCGACGGCAGCAGCGACACACTTCGTTCTCGTTGCGTCGCGCTTCCAGCTCCTTGCGACACGCAATTCCTCAGAAGGCCCAAAACAGCAGCAGGCACTTCCACAAGAACTCTGGGGAGCTGGGGGGTGAAGTCTGTTGTCCCGGAGACTTCAGCAGGAGGCAAGCTCTTTTCCAAGCCCTTGGAGATCCTTCACAAGTTGAAAGCAAAGTACACAAACTTCCTTTCTCCTTCCTTTGAGAGTAAGGCAACCACTGCAGGCCAATCCCCCAAGCAGCACTTTAGCTTGGGAATAGTCTCTCCTCAGTTTCTTCAGGTTCCTCTCCTCAGTAAAGGTTTCTTCTTGTAGTCCAAAGTGATCTAATTTCATGGGATCAGGGTCCCAATATTTATACCTCAAAATCCTTTGTTCTCTGAGGGGAGAGAGGCCTTTGCCCAGTCCAAACCAGTTCTAAAGCACTTTGTTTGGCAGGCACATCAGACGCCCCACAGGAGGTGGAGCCAGCATTATGGAAGGCAAGTACAGTCCTGGAGCACTTTGTTTACAGGACTCCTTCTCTTCTTTCAGTGTGCAGGGCAGTGCCATCAGCCGCTCCCCAGGGGGTGGAGGCAGCATTGTGGAAGGCAGGCACAGCCCTATTCAAGGTTCAGGCGCAACTCCTCCCTCCCATCTAGATGCAGATCTCTCTATTCACCACTGGGCTGACTCATCCTGTCTCTTGGAATCCCCCAGCCCGGTCACTCACAAAACCAGACAAAGAAATACACAAGCTAGCAGTGGCAGGCTTGAAAGGTTAGGCAAGCAAATACCTACTGGTATTTGCAAACACAGAATGTTAAAACCAACTTCACTAAAAGATGTATTTTATCATTCTGAGTTCAGGCATACTAAACTTGAATTTCTACCATGTTCTCTGAGACAGTTAGGATTCTCAACATGTAATAACCTAACAGCCTATTCTGGCCTATGGAGAACAGGCAGCCTTGCAATAGTGAAACACGTAAATGGCTGTAATTCACTATTAGGACATGCCACACACACCAGGACTTGTCCTACCTTATACTTACAATGCACCCTGCCCTTGGGCCTACCATAGGGGTGACTGATATGAAGAAAAGGGAAGGTTTAGGGACTGGCAAGTGAGTGCACTTGCCCAGTCTGTGTGACAGTACCATACTGCACACAGGCTCTGCAATGGCAGACCTTAGATACATTTTACAAGCCTGCTACTGTGGGTGGCCCAACCAGGGCTGCAGGCCCACCAGCAGCATTTGGCTTTACACGCCCTGGGCACACTCAGTGCACTGTACTAGGGTCTGACAAGTAACCCAAATAGCCAAACATGGAACCACTGATTAATACATCAATTTACTATAGGGAGCACTTGCACTGTGGCACTGGATAGCAGTAGCACAGTGCCCAAAGCATCTAATACCAGCAAAAACACATTAGGCAACAGCAAAAATGGAAGGGAGACCCACGCCAATGGTGCCAGGTCTAACAAGAACATCTTTGCCTTAAATCCCGACAATAATAATCATAAAGGGACAACATTGGAAACTATATCCTTTTCACTTAATGAAGTACGGGTGGCGCTAAGTTCATGTGGCTCAGGCAAGGCCCCAGGTCCAGATGGGGTCCCAATCGATTTCTTTCAAACTTATCCCGATCTGTGGATCCCACTCCTAACCAATATGCTAAATTGCATAACCCAAACAGCCCCCACTCCTCGTGGTCTTCGGGGGTTATACTGCCCATCTATAAAAACGGGGTTAGAGCTGCCCCATAAAACTATAGACCAATATCCCTGCTGGACACAACATCAAAATAAACAAAGAAAATGCCAATGCTGCAAAATAATTCACATGCTGAAAGAGCAATGACCATAATAATTGCCCTAAAGAAACCACTTGTTCAGTTTCGTTTACAAATCCCAATTTTTTTTTCATGTATTTTATATTGTTTAAATAGCAAACTTTCAATTTATTTAAATGATCTAAGGTACAAAACAATTTTTGTTCTTACAAAAGGTTTTTTAGATTTTGAAGGGAGCTCCTTCTATTGAAAATCACACTCTTTCTCTAAAATCTCTTAAGTGCAAACTCATTCAAACATACTGTGACAGACCCATTCATCTATAATCCCTATCTTCACATCCAACCATACACTCAGTCTCACGCTTTTGAGTTTATGATCTTGCATTTACAGATATCAGCAGATAATAATTACACGTACGAATCTGTTATTTTCAGACTTATTGACAGTGTGATCTTGGATACGAAACGAGGTAAGATGAGTGTTGCGACTGAGTCGTTAGATCATGGGAGGTCACTAGCACATGTTTGTAGTAAGACATTTTTTCATCTTTTCTTGTCTTGCAGAGCACCCTTGGTCCTGAGGAGAAATCCCGCATTAGGGGTGATTCGAAACGCTTAGACCATAATTCTGGCTAGGCCAATCTGTTTAGTTTAATCTTCAACAAAATTAATAAATGTAATAATGTTGCCAGATGGCCGTTTTTGAGTTGAGATGTATATAGGATTTTGAATTTTTTTAATTTAAACACTGTTGCTTTCCCTTGAATAAAAAGAGGTTTCCAATACCCAGGGTAGGCACTGTATGAGTGGCGTGAGACTGAGTGTATGGTTGGATGTGAAGATAGGGATTATAGATGAATGGGTCTGTCACAGTATGTTTGAATGAGTTTGCACTTAAGAGATTTTAGAGAAAGAGTGTGATTTTCAATAGAAGGAGCTCCCTTCAAAATCTAAAAAACCTTTTGTAAGAACAAAAATTGTTTTGCACCTTAGATCATTTAATAAATTGAAAGTCTGCTATTTAAACAATATAAAATACATTAAAAAAAAAATGGATTTGTAAACGAAACTGAACAAGTGGTTTCTTTAGGGCAATTGTTATGGTCATTGCTCTGTCAGCATGTGAATTATTTTGCAGCATTGGCATTTTCTTTGTTTATTCTGATAGTGGCGTGGCCTTGCTGCATTTAAGCCATACCCTTATTGTTCTCTGGACACAACATCAAAGCTTATGAGCCGCCGCCTCCTCCTCTCTAGGTTAGAGAGTTGGGCTAGAGATAATAAGATCTTGATCCAGGCCCAGTATGGCTTTCAGCAGGGAAGGGGTACTGTAGACCAATGCCTGAATTTAGCATGGACTATCGAAAAATATACAAATATGAAAGATGGCAAACTATACATGGCATTCAGGGACCTCAGCGCGGCGTTCGACTGCGTGGTCCATGATAAATTATGGGACATAATGGAGTCGATGGGGGTTGACCCGGCT
The DNA here is from genome assembly GCF_964261635.1 of Lissotriton helveticus. NCBI lineage: Eukaryota > Metazoa > Chordata > Amphibia > Caudata > Salamandridae > Lissotriton > Lissotriton helveticus. The sequence continues at coordinate 1,699,648,487 of NC_136067.1, read as the reverse complement.
ATTTTAAATTATATAGGTCAATCGTATGTAAATGCTGCAGCGTCAGTGCGCTATACTAAAACTGGTGACTGTACACGCCATTTCAAAATTTCAAAAGGAGTAAGACTGCGTATTGGCCCCTTTCCTCTTCTCCTGATACACAAACGGGGTTGAGAAGGCACTTACAGTGGCCACTAGGGATGTTCCCATCTTCGAAAACCAAATGTTACCAATACTGTCTTATGCAGACAACGCTGTTTTAATTGCAAGAACAGGGGTTGGGCTACAAAAGCTTATAGCAGCGTATGTCTCTTTTATGGACTCATTAAGCCTAAAAGTAAATCAAGCAAACTCCTTTATAATCATAGCTGGTAGCGCTAAAAGAGACAAAGTCCCATATTTTAGCGCAGACACAGGGAAAATTGAGGTTGTAGACTCTTTTCCCTACCTGGGTATTCTTTTCGACAAAGACTTGTCATGGGCAAAATTGATGGAAGGAAGGAGGCTGATGACTAAGAGGGTATCATGGCCATAAAAACCTTTGCAAAGAAATTGGGTACCAAATCCTTATTTCCATTAAAATCGATATATCAGGCCAGAGTAAAAGCAGCAGTGATCTACGGTGCCGGGGTATGGGGCACGGTTACATCGACACCACTATAAATTATAGAAAATACATTTTATAAATCAGTAGTGGGTCTCCCCCCTTCTTTTGCAAACGGTATTTTACATACGGAATTGGCCCTCCCCTATATATCAGAATATATACATCTAGCAACGCTCCTCCTATGGCACTCTATATGGAGGAGAGATATAGTACCCTTGGCCCAACTGGTAATACGGAACTGTATAGCGATGGATAACTGGAAACGGTCAAAGTGGGTAAGTTATGTGGAGTCAGTCTTAAAAGAGATAGGGCTCCACGAACTTTGTAAAGACCCCCTGGCATGCAAGAAGGTGTCTAAGCAGAAAGTCATAAGCATGTTTATGTTAAAGTCTGAACACAAGCACATGGAAATTTATCAGGAGAAATCCACAGTTCAGGTTTATCACAGTAACTCACCGCCCATGGTGGGAGACTTTTACTATTTAGCCAACATAAACAGTGCACGCCATAGATTTATACTGCTAAGATTTCGCACCAATTTAATTCCTTTAATGCTTGGTTTTCCAGAAAAAAACATATAACCATTCCAACTTAATCATGTGCCTGTGTGACAATTTATCACCACAATCCGAATTGCATATAGTCCTATTCTGTGGGCTCTATGAGAGTAAAAAGGAAGGCATACCTGAAGCCAATTCTAATGAAAATGGGACACAAGCAGTGCCGGGTAGCATTATTCTATCTAAAAACACTACCTGATCCCTTGGTTTGCTACTCTGTAGCAACATTCTTATGGGTCTGCATGAAGAAAAAGAAGGGGTTGACATTTAGCCCATTAAGCTGATTGTAAATTTTAATGAATTGATAGTCAAGAAATGAATTGTCTCTTTTATTATGTTTTTTAATGCATTCTCATCTTATTCTAGGATCATGAAGAACAATTTTGGAATCTTAATGTTAATAGTCTTGTAACAACATTTTTATTAATGTATTTATTATGTGTGCTTTTATGCTCATTTCTAATATGATCGAATAAAGATGATGATGATGATGAAAAAAAAACTGAAAAAAAAGAAAAACACCGATCGTGAGAGACGACGCCCTGTTCACTTCGACGTCTCCTGCTGGGATTGCAATGCAGGACCCAGCAAAGACCCTCGACCAAACCAGCCTCCTCACATGCTGTTAACCAGCATGTAGGCAATGCCCTGATTGGTGACAGCCGCCTCTGTCGCCGTTCCCGAGGGTACTGGATGCCTGCACTTGCTCTCAATCTAGCGGTCCTAAGTCAGCTGGTTGAGAGGTTTAAAGTGCGCTTGTGTGATTGACCGTCTCAAGGCGGCCAGGCAAAGAGACATGCACACTTTAAACAGGTGCAAAGGCAGCCCTCTGCCCACCATCTTCCCTGCTTACTCTTCATGCCTCGACCCGTCCTGAAGCTCTGTTCAGGATGGAACAGTAAAAAATAAAAAGGCAATCAATTACCATTTTATTTTTTATCTTTTGGGCTTTGGGGGGGCATGTTAGTGGGGCAATGCTCCTCCGCTCCAATGGAAGAATCGTCCCTGATCTTTTGTTGGTCTTCCAGCTTCAGGTTCATAAAGTTTCCTAAAAAAACTGTTTTTGACCTAGGAATCCTCACTAAAAAGTGCTGTATACATTCCCAAACAGACCTCTCATTGCGCCACAGGGTGCCTGCCATGTGTCAAACTGATCTTTTCACAGCTAGTACTTACTCGCTCTGTAAAGAGGCATGCATGTCACTGGAGATGATGGATGACATTTTCGCGCTGTCAGTGCCATGACAGGTAAGTTTGACAAAACCTCTTAGGAGAGCTGGATCTGGCTCAAGTAGGTTATATTTTATTAACACCGTTGGCCTGGCTGTCATAGTTGTAGCAAAATTCAGGAACATTTCAGCTAGCCTTTATACAAGGAATGATATAAGAGGAACACCGGTTATCATATTTCCATAACCTGCAGACGTAGTATATCCAAAGGGACCTTAGTAACACCGTGCGTTACAAAATGTTGAGAGGTGATGAAAGCAAAATGAAAGACTATCATTCGAGAACCTGTTGGTCATGTTTGCACATATGACAAACTCTGTGACAGTTCAGCTTTGTCAACAAATCTCTTTGGTGCAGAAGGAGCTACATATGCTTACATTTATGCTTTACTGGTATCTTATTCTTTGCTAGAAGTAGGCCTTTGTGGCACTCTAGTTGCTGGAGCTAGGCTGAGCACTCACTAGCATAGGGATTTTGAAGGAATAGTAGTGAACTCTTTGATGCAGAAGAAACTTTCTTGGAGGAGATGGGGCAGGCCTGTATCTTGGCACTATCATAAAAAGTGTGATCAATGGCTGGTTCAAAATAAACAACATTTATAAAGTAGTTTGGAATAGATGTTCCATGGTAATATTTGGATCGTGACTTTATTGGAGATATAGCCGGTGCTGTTGATAATAGAGGAAGGAGCCCTCCATCTACATCTAGTATACATGCCATTGAAGATGTTGACATCGTTTTCAATGTTCTTTCTGAATGGCTGAATGAAAACACACTCTTTCACTGTATGGAGGCTGATGACACAGAGATGATGAGGGTCATCTGCCACATTCTTCATGCCACACTCACACATTTAACAAAGTGGTGAAAGAGGACCAACTTAGGCAAAAAAAATGTTCTAAGTACTTCGAACAATGAAAAAAGAGGGTGAAAAAACTCAGGCCACGGGGTTAAAGGATTCCTGTCACACATAGCCTGAAACAAGAACTGAAGCACTGAGGCACAATGGGATATGGAGACTGCTGTTTATTATTTCAAATTTCACACTGCTGCTGCATTTCCCCTCGGTTTCTTTCTGTTTTTCCTTAAATAAAGGCAGAAGTTAAGGTATAAACAAAAACATTTTTTTAAAGTTTGAGATGAGGACCTACTAAGTGATACTAACAAAATGTAAAAAATGCCCGTGACTATGAAGAGCTTACAATGTAGAACCTAAACAAATTCACCAATACTAAACCTTAATGATAACCTGTGTAACCTCTTAATAGTCCACAATAACGCTACTGCAACACTAGCACCGGAATTTATACAATAAAGCGGACACTAGTAAATCAAAAAATCACACCCATCTTCAACTTCATTGCTTTGAATTACTTTGATGTTTACAAAATCAGATAAGCACAAAAAGGCAGGGGTTGCAAGGTTTTGAATGGGAGGCCCCAGCAGGGATAAGTATTAACACTTAGGGATTCATAACCAAATAAGCACAGCAACAAGAAAGAGTGCTGACACACACTCACACTTTGATTTGTCTACTCTGATGCAGAAGTATTGGAGTAAACTCATTTCAAAAGACAGAGGAGAATTCAGGAGTAACAGAAGCACAGGGCACCTGCTACGTTTCAGAAAATAAGCAGAGGTGCTGGAGACAGTGAAAGTGGTAACTGACAAAGTCTAAGGATGCTTCATCATAATCGTGTTCTTTCACTCATGGTCAGAGTTCCTCCAAGGAAGGAAAGGACGGGTTTTGGGAGAAAGAACCCAGTAACAAGTTTATTTTTAGAGATTACCTGGTTTAAGTGACATGGACCATCTTTTATAATTTCAACAGTAATGATAAGATGTAAACAGGAAGCTCTAATCTTGACAGGCTTCGTATGGAGGTTCTTTGTTTTGTGCTAAAGTCAATTTATATAAGGATCAAAAACATTATAAATTATTTTAGTACAGTTCAGTCTGTCATGGTTTTCTTTTGGTCCTCTTGTTGAAATTTAGTTGGTAAATCTCACAGGTAAGTACAAGGAAAAGCAAAAGTGATGAGGGATAATCGTCTGTGGAAGTTCATACCTGTAAGGTGGAACCATGATGAATATAAGGGCTAGTACAATAAGGAGGAGACCCAGCAGTTATGATTATTACTAGTAAGTAATATGGGTAGAAATTGATATCACTGTTCAGTTGCAAAATACATGAAAGAACATACATCGTTAATTGTATAAATTGTATAAATAATAAAATATGGAAATAATCAAGTGAAACAGTTCCACAGTGAAAAACAAAAGCTTCAGTATTCGTTCTATACACAGACACCCACATACACGAACATATCCAAAAAGAAAATATAAATAAGTTTATTCCGACTTTATCTGCTCCAAGCACGCTAAGCAATGTACAGTGCGATGAAATCATTCTAATATTTAAGCTGAACATGAGGGTAGGCAAGCATGTCAGCATCCCAGAAGGGTCTTAAGTAACACCAATACTTATTTGTGGTCTTTTTTTGGTAAAATGTTCTTTTGTACATGAGAAGCTTATGGCAATAAATACCTTGTAAATCCTTCATAACCTCTAACATTCCTGGATAACGTACTTCAATTTCATCAGTGTCCTGAGATCAAAAGACACAAGGAATATATATGAACACAATGAAAAAGAAAAAACATGTTTGCATGACTTCTCTTTACATAATGAGGATATTTTTACTATTTCCATAACTTTCGCTGAACAATGCCAATAACTGGGTCAAAAAAAAAACTTTGAGAAATAACTAATCCTGACTACCACAGTGAAATCATGTCAAATGTGTTACACTGAAGTGACCCAAACTAGGTAAAGTATGTCTGTAGCAGATAAATATCTCTGGGAGGGTTGTCTTCGCCCTATAAAATAATACACTATTGGGATAATTGAGACGGAATCAGGCGTTTCTTATTTTTGCACATTTCTAATTTTTACTTAGCCCTTAATTCTTTGCAAAAACTCCAAACAAGCGCTGGTATGTGTAGTTTGATGCATATGTGGGAGGAGTAGGCTTGATGTATATCAGACAATTTTCTTTCCTCTGAATTAGTGCCCACTCTTCCCATCAGTGATGATTGTATTACAGTAGTTGGTTCCCCATACTTTAGTAAGGTTATCATTAATTTGAGGTTGTAGGCATTAATTGAGCAAAAATGCAGAAAACCACCTGATGAACAAGTTACTTACCTCGGTAACGCTTTTTCTGGTGGATACAGTATCTGCCTGTGGATTCCTCATCTTGTGAATATCCCCTGCGCCAGCAGCATTGGGAAATTTTTTGTAACTCCCCACGCCGACGAGGACGATGTCACAGAACCATGGCTCCACTCGCGACTCCGCTGACGTCACTGGAGCCATAAGAGAGCCTCGTCGGCGTGATGACGTCAGTTCCGCCCATTTTTCCCGTGCCTTTGAGGCACACGGACGGACCGACACAAATATACACAGTATTCAAAGCAACACACAAAGTGTGAAATCAATGCAGTAATGCAAAAAGAATTAATCATTTCCTTTGAAAACAACAGTTATAAAACAACATTATTGTAGGTATACAAGGGTGGACAACGGGGAGGCGGGTGGGTCAGTGAGGAATCCACAGTCAGATACTGTATCCACCAGAAAAAGCGTTACCAAAGGTAAGTAACTAGTGTTGTATAGCTCCTATATATCCTTATATCGTGTTAAGTTAGCATAGGTACATTTGAGATTTAAACGCCATTTTTCCTTTCTTGCAACTTCTGCACACGACCCTTAATTGTTGACTTAGCTTTCAACCTAGTGGTTTGCCGTGGTGTATGTGAGAATAATATGTTATTGCTCTGATATCAGTTTTGTTTAATAAACCATGTCTGCACGGAGAGTGCTGAAGTTTCAGGAGCAACACGATATGGAATTGTTATGAGGTCTGATCTCCACGCCTTCATAGTCATAACACAAGTGCAGCCTTTGCCAACTTGGGCTTGAGGCGGGATTGATATTGCTTTGCACGAGAATTGTTAACACACTTGATGCGGTGCACATGCAGAGAGAGCTGGTGTATGCTGATGTGATTCCTTCATGCTAGGACACTAAGGTATGGGCCCGCCCTAAAACAACCCAAAGAGACCTTCTTAGCTAATAATATAATATATGTGTCAGGGAGGGTGAGATATAAGTGTTGTTAACTCTTATTCATTACAGCATGTTAACATGCTGTCACCATTCGCTTTTTATGTCTTAGTAACTATGCTGATAATTTTGCTACTGATAATAAGTGTACTTGTATTATCTAAGATACTGCGCCTGAGAAGACGGCATTAGTAAATAAACATTTCAAATGCACATGTGTCTTCTTTACTCCATGTTCTGGTTTGTAATGATAATATAACGAAAGAGTGTTCATGAGTCCCACGTACCCTGAGGTACTGTAAGTTCATGTTCTGGTTTGTCTAAACATTGGGTGTTTGATATGTCCGATGAGACACTGTAGCTAGCTCGGTAAGGGGTGAGTTGGTTGCTAAGGTAAGTTTTGGTACATCCTAATTTGCCGAGGTTCCACTCCTCTGTGCACAGTTCTGTGTGAGTACAGAAACCCTGCAACACTAGTTTTTCAGATGTATACATATGCCAGTGGATTCCTCACCTTGTGAATAGAGTCCCACAGCAGTCCCCACTGCCGGGGAGGGTGTTCAGCCATCTATACCAAAAAGTCCTGAAGGACGGAACGCGCAAAGTGTCCGTCCCTCCTCACGTCGGAATCGAAGCAGTAATGCTTCGCGAAAGTGTGGAGGGAGGCCCAAGTTGCCGTTCTACAAATGTCCTCAAGATAAGGCAGACGTAGAAGACTTTGCCCTGGTAGAATGAGCTCTTAAACCCTCTGGAGGTTCCTTACCGGCCAAAGAGTAACAAATCTTGATGCACAAGACAATCCATCTGGAAAGTGTGCGCTTGTGCACCGCTCTGCCTTTCCTGCAGCCAGCAAAACCCATGAAGAGCTGGTCATCCATACGATAGTCTTTGGTCCTATCGAGGTAAAAACTCACCGCCCTCTTAGGGTCCAAACAGTGAAGCCGCTCCTCCTCCTTGGAAGGGGTGAGGGGGAGGATAGAAGGAAGGAAGGGTAATGGACTGCCCCAGATGGAAGGGAGTTACCACCTTAGGCAGAAAAGTAGCCCTGATCCTGAGAACCATTCTATCAGCATGAATAGTCAAGAATGGGGGTTTTGAACTCAGAGCTTGAAGCTCACTTACCCTCCTTGCCGAGGTAATGGCGATAAGAAATACAGTTTTTAAAGACAATAGTCTCAAGGGACACTTGTGTAAGGGCTCGAAGGGAGAACCCATCAAGTGGGCTAAGACCAGATTTAAGTCCCATTGAGGCACAATTAAATGGAGTGGGCGGATATTTGTAGGTAAGGCCCTTAATGAATCTTAACACAATGGGCGATTTAAACAAAGAAGGCTGGCCCGGCAAAGCCGATAAATAGCCCTTCACAGTAGCCACAGCAAAACCTTGCTGGGCTAGAGAAAGAGCAAATTGAAGGATGTTGGATAAGCGAGCCCTCAAAGGGTCAATCGACTTCTCCCCACACCAATGAACAAATTTGGACCACCTATAGGAATATATAGACTTGGTGGAGAGACGTCTGGCGGACAAAATAACATCCACCACGTCAGAAGAAAGAGAATAAGAATTCAGGTTGCCCTGTTCAATCTCCAGACATGAAGGTGTAAGCTTTGGAGGTGGGGGTGTTGAACCTGCCCCTGCGACTGCCAGAGGAGGTCTGCCTTGAGAGGGAGACAGAGCGGTGGGCATGAGGAGAGGTAGAGAAGATCTGTATACCACACCCTTCTTGGCCAATCCGGGGGGATCAATAGGACTTGGGCCCGGTCTTGGTGAATCTTCCTCAGAACCCAAGGAATCAAGGGTATGGGAGGAAACGTGTAAAGGAGATGTGAGTCCCATCTCAACTGAAACGCGTCCCCTAACGCTCCCTGTAACGGATACTGGAGACTGCAGAATCATGGCCAGTGAGCTTTCTCGTGAGTGGCAAACAGGTCCACCCGAGGAGTTCCCCACGTCCGGAAGACGGGACGAACCACCTCCGGATGAAGCCTCCACTCGTGGTCTGCAGAGAACTGCCGACTGAGACTGTCTGCACGCACGTTCAGAACTCTGGCCAGATGATTTGCCATCAGACAAATCTGATGGTCCCAAACCCAGGACCAGAGACGCAGAGCCTCTCTGCAGAGACAATGCGACCCCACTCCTCCCTGCTTGTTGACATACCACATCGCTGTAGTGTTGTCCGTCAGGACTTGAACCGGCTGACCGCGAAGGGAAGGGAGGAAGGGCTTGAGCGCTAAACGTATCGCCCGCAACTCTGGAAGGTTGATGAGAAGCAACCTTTCCTCTGGAGACCAAAGACCCTTGATCTCCATATCTCCCAGATGAGCACCCCACCCTAGAGTGGAGGCATCTCTGATCACTGTGGCCACCGATGGAGGTAGATGGAAGGGCTTTCCTTGAGATAGATTGCCCTCCACGCTCCACCAAGACAGATCCGCCGCAGCTTCTTTGGCAATCCTCACAGACTCCCCGAGATCTCCGATACCACTGCCTACGGAGGCACCACTGCAGCGCCCTCATGTGCCAGCGTGGATGGTCGACCAACAGAATGCAGGAAGCAAACAGACCGAGCAGGCGAAGGACTTTCAGGACTGGAACAACTGCTCCGTTGTAAAACAATGGAATCATTTCCTGAATGTCGAGAATCCTTTGTGGAGGAGGGAATGCTCGACACACAGTAGTGTCCAGTACTGCCCCTATGAACAGGTTGCGCTGAGAAGGCACCAGGTGAGACTTGGGCACGTTTATCGAGAAACCCAATTTGTACAACGGCTGAGTTGTAACCTGCAGATGGTGAAGCACCTTCTCCGGCGACTCTGCTTTGATCAGCCAGTCGTCCAGGTAGGGGAAAACCAGAATCCCCGATTTCCTGAGATGGGCTGCCACCACTGCCAGCACCTTGGCGAAGGCTCAAGGTGCAGTAGTAAGTCCAAACGGGAGGACCGTAAACTGATAATGTTGCGACCCTATCTTGAAATGGAGATACTTCCTGTGCGACTTCAGGATCGGGATATGAAAATACACGTCCTGCAAGTCGATCGACGCCATCCAATCTTCCTGTTGCAACGCTTGAAGAACCTGCGCAAGGGTGAGCATCTTGAACTTCTCCTGCTTCAGAAAAAGGTTCAAGATCCTGAGATCCAGGATTGGACGTAGCCTGCCATCCTTCTTGGGTATCAGGAAATACCGGGAGTAGCATCCCTGACCCCTTTCCCGCTCCGGAACCACCTTTATTGCACCTTTTTTCAGTAATGTTAGCACTTCCTCCTGCAGGAGAAGAAGGTGGTCCTCCGAGCAAGCACCTTGGCTAGGAGGGTAATTTGGAGGGAATTCCCGAAAAGGAAGAGAAACCCATTCTCTACAAGATTGAGAACGCAAAAGGTCTGTACTGACCGATTCCCAATCTTGAAGAAAATGAGTAAGCCGACCCCCCACAGGACCAGCATGATCCAGAATGGTGGCTCTAGGGCTGCTTTGCTGTGGTATGAGGAGGGGAGGTAGAGGAAGAGGAAGAGGAGGAGGAGGGCGGACGGCCTCGTGGGCGACCTCTGTTCTTACCCCTGTAGGATTTGTATAAGGTGTTTTGCTGCTGCTGTTGCTGCTGCTGAGGCTGTCTATAGGTCCGAAAGGACGACCTCCCAAAACCTCTGTACCTCCTGAACAAGGAGCCTCTAGATTGAGCCTGAAGACCCAAAGACTTGGCTGTTGCTTTATGGTCTTTAAACCTTTCTAAAGCTGCATCCGCTTTTTTGCCAAAAAGTCCAGAACTATCAAAACGGAGGTGCAAAAGCGTAGCCTAAACATCTGGGGAGAACTCTGATGTTTTAAGCCATGCACTCCTAGTAGCCACAGAATATCCTATGATTCTGGCGACAGAGTCAACAGTGTCTAAACCACTTTGAATGACTGGACGTGCAGCCGCTTGAGTATCTTGTATGCAAGACCTCATTAAAATTGTGTATGTCTTCTTCAGACAACTTAGGTGCAAGTTGTTTCGCCGAGTCCATTAAAGCATGTATATTGCGACCCAAAAGTCAGGTGGCATTAGTGGACTTTAGGGCCATGCTTGCCGAAGAAAACACTTTTTTAGCATACTGTCATTCCCTGTCAGCTGGAACTTGTGGAAAGGCACCAGAAGATCTTTTTGAGCAGGCAACTTGGACCACTAGGCTCTCAGGAGAAGGATGGGATGTTAAAAAGTCCGGATCCCCTGAAGCCGCCCTGTATCTCCTGCCAACAGGTTTAGAAACTGCCGGAGCCAAAAAGGGCCTGCGCCAGACCTCCATTAGAGGCTCAGTGATTGCCTCATTAAAAGGCAGTAAAGGTTCTATTACTAAAGAAGGTGAATGAAGAACTTTTGTCAAAATGTTAGATTTAAATTCAGCAGTGGGAAGCTGAAGATCTAAAAGTTCTGCTGCCTTTTTTATAACTGTGTGGTAGGGAACCACATCCTTTGAAGGAGCATCAGATGTAGGCGAAAGTTCCCACTCTGGAGACACATCAAGGCCACTTGCTTCCCTTAATTCTCCAAAATAATCATCTGAATCTTGAATCTCGCCTTCCTCCTTTTCTTCCAAACAAAACATCTGTTCCTCTAGAACTCGCTGAGCTTCTCTCCTAGACCTCATTCTGGGTCCTGGAGTCGGTGGAGCCAAGACCGACTCCGATGGATCCGGAGCCGGCGTCATACACGGATCCGGAGGCACAGCCTGCGCCGATCGAGGTCGAGCTGATGGAAACGGCGTCAATGTCCTCGCACCGGCAAATACCAAAACGGAGCCGCCGGAAGAATTGGCATGAAGGGGGCCTGGGCATAGGTCTGAGGAACCCCCAGATTAAACGCTAATGGACCCATGGGACCCGAAGGTGCTCCAGAGGGGTACATAGCCCTATGGAAGACTCCATACATAGCATTAAGGTAATGCAAGTGATCTTGACCCAGGCCAGGGAAAGGAGGAAAGGCCCCCGGGACAGATTCCGGGGTAGGCGTTACCATGTTCGGGCCAGCTGGCACCGAAGGCAGAGCCAATGGAGTCGCCTGCTCATCAGGCACAGGAACCTCTTCCACTGGAGCCGGAGAATGTTCCGAAGTTGGTGAATGAACCGGCGTCGGAGATCAAGCTGGAGAAGCTGCAGGCGAAGCGGATCTTGCAGGAGAAGCCTGATTCGAGGGAGAAGGAGACAAGAAGTTCTTACGGCGTCGACGAGCTGAAGAGGTCGACTTCGGCGCCGTCTCTCTATCAGAATAGCGTTTTGAACAATGCCTCTTCTTCTAGTTATGCTTCTGGCTCTAGAAGCATGCCCCGACGTCGACTTCGAGCCCGACCTCGACCTGGAACGAGACCTCCACCTTCTTCTACCTCTTTTCTCCTTTCTCATCTTTGCCATGAAGAGTTTTGCTTCTCTTTCTTTCAACGCCTTCGGATTCATTTTTCTACAGCAGGCACATCCCTCGACGTCGTGATCCGATGACAGGCACCAGACACAATCTTCATGCGGATCTGTAATGGATATATGTCCTCTGCACTCCCTGCAGGGCTTGAACCCGGACTTCCGCGACAACATCCTCGAATAGGAAACAAGAAGAAGCACAGAAATACAACCAGAAACACAAAGTAGCAAGTGAAACTATGGAGAGTCCTAGAAAAACCGTTCGCGTCGACGTTGCGGAAAAAAGGAAACAGACGTCATCACGCCGACGAGGCTCTCTTATGGCTCAAGTGACGTCAGCGGAGTCGCGAGCGGAGCCATGGTTCTGTGACGTCGTCCTCGTTGGCGTGGGGAGCTACAAAAAAATACCGAATGCTGCTGGCGCAGGGGATATACACAAGGTGAGGAATCCACTGGCAGATGTATCCATCAGAACTGGTATTTCTTTTTTATTACTTATCAGCAATGTAATAAAGGTGCACACATCTTTTACAGTATAAGGAAGGAATAGCATACTTGTTATATTACAAATACAATCTGTGCTGTTCTGTTACTCCTGTTGATGTTCCCAGGCAATGCTGCGACATCCACATAGCTATAATCTGGTCAAATGAACTTATGTTCTGATAGTTACAGGGCAAAACATTATTCTTGTATGTCCTGGCTCACAAATTAAATTTATTCACAGCTTCAAATTTATGAAGCAATGTGCACAATAAGAGACAATACTTACTTCAGAACCATCATTTAATGGGTTCTGTTTAGAGGTGTGAGCTTATTTATTCAGCATTGGTGGCCCTCTTAACTCAATTTGTGATGCTGTCTGGAAACTAAGCCGAAGTAGGTAAGTACCAGTCCATGTTTTCGCTCTGAGGATGTGAGACTCACACATCTGAGGATATTCTATTAGGAGACTTATTACAGTGGGCAGATAAAAATAGGCTCAACGTACATGAATACACCACAGTTCCTGGCAATATACAAGAATTGTGTGCGTTGTCCTGTTGTCTGCGCCCACCCATCTTCCACATTTTAGGTCTACTTACAGCAGCAGGAGTAAACTGCCAACACCTTAAACACATACATTCCACAAACGAATATGGAACCTACACTAAACATTCCTGAGTCATTACTAAGCATTAGGTCACCACAACACTTATTTCCTTAGGCCAAAGTAAAGTACTCAAAAATTAATGTAGTTTTCGTTTGTATTACAGAACACTATTTACAATTCTATTGCAACCTTACTTCAAAGAATCATAAACTAGGGACTGGAAGGCAGGAAAAGGGACCTCCTAAAGCTTCCAGCATACCACACCATGGTCAAAGACCAACGCACTGATTAATTAAACGAAGAAAGAGTGAACACAGGCTGGTTAAATAGAGTGAATGACCGAGATCAATGCAGAAGCATTTATCAACAGCATGACTAAGAATATGCTCTCCTGAACAGCCTTTCTGACAAAGATATTAGGAACACTTACTTCCCCACATTCAGAGAGCAAAAAGATGTATCTGCAAGCAAAAATAAACGAAGAATAAGTGTGTCTAATCATGAGAGAGCTGCCAAAAACATATACGGATGTGAAAGCATTCATACTCAAAATCACCATAAAGAGGTGAACAGATAAATCACCTGAAGGCTTTAAATGAAAATAAATGAATGCCTTCACACACCCTGAACTAAATTAAAGGGTGCATATATTTTCCTATTTTATATACATTGTCAATTTGTACATTAGTTTCTTGGTTTTTTACAAGCTCCAGCTACATTAACAGGGTTTTAATCTGCCCAGGTTCTGCAAAGAGATTGATGATTATACATAGCTCCCATACTGACATCTGATATAATTTTTCAATATTTTGGAGAAGAAAATTAATTTATTCATAACAACATTTGATATAATCAAGGAAGAAATAATGTGGCAGAGCGTAAAATATACTGTTTCACATCTAAGTTTTACTTACAACTGTCAGCATATTAAATCCAGCCCTTGATAGAAGATTTCCAAGGTCGTTAACAGCAGTGAAGGGGGAAACATGTGGTGAAAATCCTCCTTCCCTTTCCAGTTCTGCTAACTGCAGAGAACAGCGGAGCTCATAGAGAGTTTCTCCTCCAAACATTGCCCCTATGAACACGCCATCTTGTTTTAAGACACGATAGATCTGAAACAAAACACATCTGATTGATGATTCATTTCCAGGATATCAATATGGGATATAAAAAGAATACACAAGCAATTAATCTTTAGCAGGCTTGTTCCAATTACACACAAACAACCTACAGTTGTGGAGTTAATTGATAAGGGAGCATGGGCTCTACAGTATCTCTCTATGTGATATTCTTCGAAATAAAGGCAAATAAATTCTGAAAAAAGAGAATATATATATATATATATATATATATATATATATATATATACATATATATAACCTACTGGCGATAGCCAGTAGGTATATATAGTTAGGATTGGCTACCATAGGAAATCTGCAACATTCTATTGGGAATAACTTTGGCGCCGGTTGAGGAATTTGCGTGTAATTTTCCAAATTTTTGGCCAGCTCCGCTGCGCTCCTTCCCTGAAAGTTTCGGGGGGATTCGTGAAGTGGGGGCTGAGAAAAAAGGGGGGTCCCAAAACGTGTTTTCCCCATGTTAATTTCCATAGGACGTTCTGACAAGTCTACAGCCCGAACCGCTGAACGGAATTACATCAAACTCGGCAAAATTGTAGGGACTGGTACGCAGAAGTGCCTTTGCTATATTTGGTGAAAATTGCTCCAGTGTTTTTTATGAAAATGAACTTCAAAAACACATATATATCTGGGCGGAGCCTAACCATATATCTGATCTGATTGGCTGTCAGCACTTCATCCAAGAAGTGTTGGCAGCCATCTTGGGACCAATATACATGATAGCACCTCATTAAAAAGCATTGTAGTTAATAGAGGGTTTTAGGACTTTAGTTACATTATAAATCATTTGTTGATGGTACCATACTCATTTTAGGAATTGAGGTGTGTTCTAAGGTGATTTTACCATGTGAAATAGCCTTATGCTGGGATATCATGAATCGTGTTTGAAAGAAACTATTATCTCATGCTTTTCCCACAGTGGTTTGGAAGGGGATCTATAAGCTAAACTGAAAGCACATTTTCTGTAAATTCACATTATCTGAGAATGAAGTCTGACATTCTCAGTAAAACATGTACATCCAAAAAGGACAGAGACGGTCAGTTGATTACTTTGTGTTCTACTGCAGCCTCCTAGAGTGTTCTAAAGAACAACTAGAGCGCTAACAGTCCTACTTATTACAAAGGTATGGCACACCTGAAGCCATCTTGATTGGAATAAAGTGGTAACTCTTAAAACATTTAATTTAAAAAGGAACAAAATGAGGGGGTATATTTTGCCATAGAAAGTATGTTTAGTGCTGCAGAAAGAAAAAGTAGGGCACATTTTGAGTGACTTCTCAAATCCTCTTCAATTTCATAAAAAAATTCTGACATGCAGTCTCCCAAGATGGCCACCAGAGACAAAAGAGCCCAAATGTAGCCCAAATATCACCAGATGTAGCCCAAGTATAGCCCAATGACAGAATGTCCCAGAGTTTTCTAAAGAACAACTAGAGCGCTAACAGTCTTACTTATGACAAAAGTATGGCACACCAGAAGCCATCTTGATTGGAATAAAGTGGTAAGTCTGAAAACATTCAATTTAAAAAGGAACAAAATGAGGGGGTTCATTTTGCCATAGAAAGTATGATTAGTGCTTCAGAAAGAAAAATTAGGGCACATTTTGAGTGACTTCTCAAATCCTCTTCAATTTCATTAAAATAATTCTGACATGCAGACTGAAACATGCACTTTGAATACCAGCAGCAGACTTCCCTGGTGAGCAGTAGCTTTACTACAGTGATCTAATGAGCAACTAGAGTGCTAACATTCAGAATTTATGGCAAATGTGTGACACATCTGAATGCCTTCTTGATGGAATCAAAGTAAACAAGCATTGAAAATGCAATATATCTCGCCCTCGTTTAAGTTAAAGCCATTCTGTTTGTAATGAGGTGGCTTTTTAGCTTTGCTTTTATTAGTGTTTTTTGAACGTTCATGTAAATAACATGCATATGTATGCATATATGTATATGTATGCATGCATTTATATTTGTATATATATAGATATACAGATTATATATGTATGTATATATATATATATATATATATATACATATATATATACACATACAGATATATAAATGCATATGCATATATATATGTGTATATGTGTGCGTGTAGAGAGAGGTAGAGGTGTAGAGGTAGAGAGGTAGAGAGGTAGACGTAGAGAGGTAGAGACCAGTAGAGAGAGAAGTAGCGAGAGGTAGAGAGTGGGTAATAGAGAGTAGAGAGTGAGTAGTAGAGAGTAGTAGAGAGCAGTAGAGAGAGTAGAAGAGAGTGAGTAGTAGAGAGTAGTAGAGTGAATAGTAGAGTGAGTAGTTGAGAGTGAGTAGTAGAGAGTAAGTAGTAGAGTGAGTAGTAGAGAGCAGTAGAGAGTGAGTAGTAAAGAGTGAGTAGTAGAGAGTAGTAGAGAGTGAGTAGTAGAGAGTAGTAGAGTGAGTAGCAGAGAGAGAGAATAGTAGAGAGTAGTAGAGAGTGAGTAGTAGAGACTAGTAGAGAGAGAGTAGTAGAGAGAGTAGTAGAGAGTGAGTAGTAGAGAGAGTAGTAGAGAGAGTAGTAGAGAGAGTAGTAGAGAGAGTAGTAGAGAGTGAGTAGTAGAGAGTGAGTAGTAGAGAGTGAGTAGTAGAGAGTGAGTAGTAGAGAGTGAGTAGTAGAGAGTAGTAGAGAGTGAGAAGTAGAGAGTGGGTAGTAGAGAGTGGGTAGTAGAGAGTAGTAGAGAGTGAGTAGTAAAGAGTGAGTAGTAGAGAGAGAGTAGTAGAGAGTGAGTAGTAGAGAGTGAGTAGTAGAGAGTAGATAGTAGTAGAGAGTGAGTAGTAGTGAGTAGTAGAGAGTAGTAGATAGTGAGTAGTAGGGAGTGAGTAGTAGAGAGAGAGTAGTAGAGAGTAGTAGAGTAGTAGAGAATGAGTAGTAGAGAGTGAGTATTAGAGAGTAGTAGAGTAGGAGAGAGTAAGTAGTAGAGAGTAGTGGAGAATATTCCAAAGTTTGGCACAGCACCACTTGCACAATAAGTCCAATCAAATCATATCACTTAGAGTCCTTATTGAAGCGCTGAATCTTGGTGTATATTCAAATGCTTTTATTTTCCTTAAGTTTATGTACCACAGCCAGCCGACACGCTTCGTTCTGTACAACAGAACTTCTTCAGGGCGTTCTTATTTCCTTCAAGTTATGTCGGTATCCTGTTGTCATAGAACTAGATATTTCTTCCAAATGTTAGACGAGACGTAAGTACATTCTTATTCAAAGTGACTAGGTATCAATTTTACCCACACAATTCGGGCAGACTTGAGTAATTTATAGCATCCTCAAAGTCAATCTTTCAAAACTTCCAAAGAATAGGACATGATAATCCAAATCCAAATGTTTCTCAAGAAAAGTCATTTTCAATCGTTCAGAATATCGGCGTTTGGGCAGATGTGACTCAGGGACCCCCAGCATGCAAGGGGAATTAGTCCCCCCTCTGCAAACAAGCCAGTGGCCTGCGTTGCAGAGAGGTGTAAAAAGGGGCATAGCCTCATTACACCTCTGTACAATGCAGCCCCCTGGCGCATACTGGAGGTTCCAGGTGGGCTAGTTGGCCCCCAGGGACCCCTAGTATGCAAGGGGAATTAGTTCCCCCTCTTCAAACATGCACGGGGCTGCGTTGCAGAGAGGTGTAAAAAAGGGTGTGGCCTCATTACACCTCTCTGCAATGCAGCCCCCTGGCGCATACTGGAGGCTCCTGGTGGGCTAGTTGGCCCCCAGGGACACCCAGTATGCAAGGGGAATTAGTTCCCCCTCTGCAAACGCGGCAGGGGGCTGCGTTGCAGAGAGGTGCAACAAGGGGCATAGCCTCATTACACCTCTGCAATGCAGCCCTCTGATGCATACTGGAGGTTCCAGGTGGGCTAGTTGGCCCCCAGGGACCCCCAGTATGCAAGGGGAATTAGTTCCCCCCTCTTCAAACATGCACGGGGGCTGCATTGCAGAGGTGTAAAAAGGGGCGTGGCTTCATTACACCTTTCTGCAATGCAGTCCCCTGGCGCATACTGGAGATTCCTGGTGGGCTTTCAGGTCTTATATAGTTAGGAATTAGCATTAAAAAAAACTTGCAAATTCACTGAAAAACCATAGGTTTCAGGCCTTATATAGTTAGGAATTAGCATTTAAAAAACCTTTGAAATTCACTGAAAAAACCATAGGTTTCAGGCCTTATATAGTTAGGAATTAGCATTAAAAAAAACTTTAAAATTCACTAAAAAAACTCAGTTTATGGGGTGTTATAGTTAGCTGGACATTTCACTCATACAAAACCATAGAAATTGCTCCTATATAGTTAGTTGTACTAACTATATTTCGCGCACCCGCAATCCACTGCTGATGATGTCACATATTACATCATTCATGACATGGTCAGTGACATCACTGATGACATCTCAAATGACATCACTGATGACATCATCCACGTGACAATCACATACACCTTTTCATACACTAGTAAAATCTTTCATCACTCTTTGTAAAATACAGAGTATCATATTTGAATCCATTGTTACAGCAATACAAGTATCTAAAAACCCACTCAGTGATTCATAGATGTATACACACATCTAATCACTTACCTGTAGATTCACTCATACATGCTGTCAATGAACACTAGAACACTATCAAAAATACGTATACACCTAAATCGACATTACACACCAGCACACATCCTATTCACATATGAAGTCATCCTACTCACTTATGCAAACAATGGATCATACTTACATATTTACTTAGCTACACACTTATACAAACACAACTTCATCTATTCTTTTAGATAGTAAGTCATACTTAGTGAATTATAAAATCATTATTACAAGTATAAAGTTATCCATAAATGTAAATGTAAATGTATAGGCATTTATATAGCGCACTACTTACCCGTAGGGTCCCAAGGCGCTTCGACCGCTGCGAAACCCTTCCTGGCTTCCCTGAGAGATGGTCCCTTAATGGGTATCTCCAGGGTGAGACCAGGCATCCCCGGCGGTCTGGTGGGGCCGTTAGTGAAGATGAGGCAAGCTAATGCCCAGAGTTGCCGAGTGTGAACGCTGATCAGAGTGGGCACCGAGGCGAGAGAATTATCGAGTCCGCTGACCCTGGTCCAGAAACCTGCCGCGCCGGGAATCGAACCCTGGTCCCGGGCCGTCCTCTGCTCTCGGATCTGCCGCCTCTAACCAGTGAGCCACACTACTTCACTATACAGTCACTCACACAATCATTGAGTCTTATGTATACTTATTTATATACAAAACTGACACATACACTGCCTTTTATTTTTCTAGTTTATTGGACATGTACCATTGAGTAATATATTTGCTCATCACCACACCCTTAAAGATATTCACTTACCCAAACAACTGTTAGAACATGTAGTTTTAACTTCATATATCTAGTGAATCAACTATTCACATATCTTTGGGCAGTCACACCCCCCCCCACCGAACCACACACACATTCACTCTCCCATACAAATACTCAGTTAACTAATCAATAACTAATATAGACTTTCACATAGCTAGTAAACAACTGGAGAACCAGTTTACACAACAACTGACAAAGTGATACAGATATTCAAACAGTTTAGTCACTATCCACTATATTTAGTGAGACACTATAAATTGGTCAAGTAAACAGTCAATTACACTGATACTAAATCCTCCATCCAAATATTTATTTTTATATATCCACTCATTCTTCAATGCAAATTGCTATATATATAATGCATATTTAAATAACTAAGCAAACCACATTCACTGGATGATATCAGTGATGTCATTTGAGATGTCATCAGTGATGTCACTGACCATGTCATGAATGATGTAATATGTGACACCATCAGCAGTGGATTGCGGGTGCGCGAAATATAGTTAGTACAACTTACTATATAGGAGCAATTTCAATGGTTTTGTATGAGTGAAATGTCCAGCTAACTATAACACCCCTAAAACTTATAGTTTTTTGAGTGAATTTTAAAGGTTTTTTAAATGCTAATTCCGAACTATATAAGGCCTGAAACCTATGTTTTTTTCAGTGAATATATTTATATATATATACACACATACACACACACACATCACTACAACCCGCCTTCACATCTCTTCTGTATACGAACAGACAAGCGTGGACCCGGTAATCAAGTGCAAATATTTATTTCGCCAGTGCCGCCATTACGCGTTTCGGGAGATCCCTCCCTTGATCCCATGACAACTCTTTGGTATTTTACATCGCTTTTTAAAGTGCAAGTGCAGTGCAGCAATTACATAAACATAGACGAAATATTTAAATTATATACATTGTCCTAGGTCACAAATATCAAACATAATGTAATAATCACCTCAGAATCTTCAAATTCTTCTAAATGTACGAAAGGAATCTTAGTATGAAATTCAATACCAAAAAATAACAGCATAAATAACTTGAGTTTCCAACTATGTTATAAAAAAATACATAAAACCTATCCAAGTGCTCAACTTAAATCAGTGCAATTTGTATCAAGTGAATGAATTAATAGACTTAAAAACACTCTAAAATTCATTAGGTGGTCGGTAAAGCGACTATCATTTCTTGTGCAAAAAATGCTAAGAAATTTAAAGTGCAAAATAGTTTCAGGACATAATAAATACATTACAAATTTTAGGCTGATCCATCAGAAAATCACTATTATTACCCAGAAGTATAAAAATATACTTTCTACAAAATTATTTCTAAAACCAATCCTTAATATCATAAATATAAAAATATCACCATCTTAAAATTTCTTCTACAAATTAAAAAATGTTCATATCAGGTGGAATCAATAAACATTCTATATATCATTGCGCAAGTATTGCCCATAGGCCTTCATTTCAGTGTCAATAGACATTAGATCAAGAACTAGATTATGTTAACCCACATTATAAGAAAGTGTACAAATCTTCGCTAGTATTCAGCCCCTTTGGGGTCTTAGAGTCAATTTGCAGGATGTAAGTCGTTTCCAATCTCCTCAATTTAGACTCTCGTCGCCTCCTCTTTTGTGTAATGTGACAGCCTCGATTACATAATATTTCAAATGTTTAGGATCGCTATTATGGCTAAGTTTGAAATGCCGTGCAACTGGGTAATTCTCATCTTATGTGCTGGTAATTTAGTGCTCCCTACATATTTTAAATTGTAATATTTTAAATTACAACTGCAGGTGAGCACATAGACTCACCTGCAAAATCAGATTTGCACGTGAGGTGTTGATTTATTTTACAGGTCGCAGGGCTAAATGCCGTGGTATAAGTAGTAGTATTTATACCATATTGGCACGCCTTGCAAACAGAGCACTTATAGAACCCCTTTCTTGCCATTAGCCACAAGCTCTTTGTTCTTGTTTCAATATTGCTCCTGACCAGAGATTAACCCATACTGTTTGTTTTTCTGAAGGTTACTGATGGTTTATTAGGCAGCAACCCCCCTATTACTGGATCCCCCCCTGATAATTGGCCAATTCTTTCTGACTATCTCCCTGATCTGTTTCTCTTGTCGTGAAAAACCAAGGATTAGTCTTATGGGTTCTTCATGTTGATTCAAACTGCTCTGCTTGTCCCTGCACTTCAACAAATCCTGTCTCGCCAGCGATTTAGATTTAATAATCGCTGACTCAATAACATCTGAACTATACCCCCTAAGAACCTGCCTTTAAACTCCCTTTGCTTGTTGTTACAATCATCCTCTCTGCTGCAAATCCGTCGAATACGGAGCATCTCTCTGTATGGAATGCTCTTAATTAAATGTGACGGATGTGCGCTGGTGGCATGTAGGAGTGTATTTCCAGATGAAGGCTTACGATACAGGTTAGTGGTCAATTCATTATCCACAACCTGGATTCTTACGTCCACGAATGTGACCATTTCCTTGCTTATCTCAGCTGTAAAATGTAGGTTAACTGTGTTATGGTTCAATTTTTCAATAAACTCAGCAGCACTTTCAAAATCCCCATCCCACACTATAAATAAATCATCGATATAGCGCAGCCATGTTACCACACTCTCATTATAGATTTGCTCATGTTGTTGCCTGAGGACCAGCTCCTCCCACCAGCCCATAAACAAACAGGCGTAACTGGGGGAGAAGCTGGTCCCCATGGCAAGACCCTTAGTCTGCTGGAACATCTTTCCAACAAGTAAGAAAAAGTTATTTTCCAAGCAGAATAATAACATTTTGAGCAACATATTGGAATGCTGAGAGTAGATGATGGGCCTGTTTAAAAAGAAGAACTCAATTGCTCTCATACCATCTTTGTTCTTAATACACATGTACAAACTGGACACAACAAGTGCTAACAATAGATATGTAGACTTCCATTTTATAATCCGTATCTTTCTCAGAACGTCACTTGTATCTTGCACAAATGATTTTAAACCTCTGACAAAGTCCTGCAAGAAAAAGTCTATATATATCTCAAAAGGTTTTCCAGGAGACCATCGCATGCAGCAATAATGGGACGTCTCGGTGGTTTGACCATATTTTTATGGATTTTCGGTATGAAATAAATTACCGGGACAATAGGATATTCCTTCTTAAGATATTTAAATTCTTCCCCATTGAGTAGCCCAATACTTTTCCAGGCCAACAAAAGCGCAAACAATGCCTCCTAAGTCTCCTTATATTTTGTCAATGGAACCTTTCTATAGCACTCAATGTTGTTCAGCTGACTGTATGCCTCCTCCAAGTAATCTTTTAAACGCCACAACACCAAATTCCTTCCTTTATCTGAGTTTCGTATTATAATTTGGTGGTTATCCTTCAATTTATTGACAAGCTGCCAGTATTTCCTTTCATGATTAGTAATTTCCTTTTTGAATTTCTGGTAACAATGTACATACACACACACACATATATATATGTCCTCAGAAAGTTCTTCTCCTCAACTCATGACGCGGCAGTGCAGGCATAGATTGGTTCATAGCCCAAACAAATGATGCTCGAGATTAATAAGCGATATGTAAAAATATATATATAAGTCTAAGTCTCATTACGAGTAACATGTATTTTACAGCAATTGGATTTTGCAATATGAAAGGTATATCATGTGACCACGCCCTACCACACTTTACGCGACAAATTAATTATGGTTTATTTAAAAGTAATGAACACAATCAAATGTACTAAATGATTTGACTATGAAGATTGCTTTTGTACAATGTGTTTATGAATTTAACTGCGTAATTTATAATAATACTGTGCTAAAATGGCGCCCATAAAAATGTAGTAACAAGGACCACTAAAGTAAAAGTAGTACTCTGTTTATGTTTACCATACAGAGAATGGGCGCGTAATTTGTATGTGATCTCAGATTAAATAGCGGTTACTTTTAACACTCCTCATCAGTGAGCAAGGACGTGAAGTCCGAAACACGTCTGATGGCTTGCACCGAAATAAACATTTGAAATTACAACGGAAGACTGACTTTGGCTTATTTTGTAGTCTGAGTACCTGCTGGTGCGGAGAAGCACAATCGCGGCAAGTCGGAGAATATATATATATATATATATATATATATATATATATATATATATATATATATTCACGCTCCAAGGTTGTCGTGTTTACTCTTTGTTCGAATTTTCTTAGTTCTTTTGATACCGATTCTATAAAGAGATCTATATTGTCAGTGGGCATCTGCGGCACGAATGTAGATGCAAGTTTAAAGTCAGTTTCCCCGCCTCTCTGTATTATATCTGATTGGGATAGATTTTCGAGTTGACTCGCTCCCTCTCTTCTCAATTCCTGTAATACATCTAGATGAAAATTCGAACAAAGAGTAAACACGAACAAACAAAGGAACCTAACACCCGGACACTGGCAGGCTATAAAAAACTTACAAGAGGATAAAAAGCTGATCCTGAAACCGTCGGACAAGGGCGGAAACATTGTCCTACAAACTTATGGAGATTACAATGCGGAGGCCATGAGGTAACTGCAGGATGCAAATTGCTACCAAAAGGTGGGGAGAAAGGAATATCTAAACAGCATTACAGAATGCCATGAAATGCTGAAAAAATGGCATGGCAAAGGGATAATTGAAACTGAGGAATATCTCTATTTAAGAAATTTGAATCCAACCATACCATGCTTCTACCACCTACCAAAAGTGCATAAGGACAGTTTGAAGCCACCGGGACGACCAATTGTAAGTGCACAGGGTAGCCTGTTGGAACATTTATCAATGTACATTGACTATTTTCTAATTGATCATGTGAAAAGTTTGCGAAGCTATATTAAAGATACTAAAGATTTGCTGGGCAAGCTAGAACAACTTACACTAAGAGAAGGAGACTTACTAATAGTGATGGACATTGCCAGCCTATACACAAGCATAGGCCATGAAGATGGCATGTATGCAGTAAATGATGTTTTGTCAACTAGAGCAGCGAGCTTCTCGGATCACAATGCAATGCTTGTAGAATTTCTAAATTTCAGCCTTAGAAACAATATTTTTCTGTATGAGGACCAGTATTATCGACAGTTAGTCGGAGTAGCCATGGGCACGAGTTATTCCCCAAGCTTCGCGAATATATTATTCGGGTGGTGGGAAGAAAAGGTAGCCTGGAATGTGATGTATGCAGAATGGTCGCAACACATTTTAGTCTGGTACCGATACATAGATGACCTGCTACTTGTGTGGCGGGGACCTAAGAGTAAGGCTGAGGAGTACATAGATAAATTGAACAACAACAAACATAATTTACACTTCACAGTAGAAATGAGTGAGGATCGAATAAACTTTCTTGATTTAGAGATAAGAATTGAACAGGAAAGAATACACACACAGCTATTCAGAAAACCCACAGCAGGAAACTCTATACTACATTCTAGCAGTAGCCATCCCCCTAAGTTAATCCACAGCATTCCCTATGGGGAACTACTCCGAATTAAAAGGAATTGTACATCGGAGGAAGATTACACCAGGAATGCAAATGCGAGTATAGAGAGATTTAAGGTGCGAGGCTACAACATCAGATGTCTGGAAGAGGCCCAGAAAAAAGTCAAGGCTATGCCACGAACAGAGATGCTAAAAGAAAAAAGTACAAGATACTACAAATGAGGGAAAGTTTAGATTCATCACCACCTTTTCGGAGGGGGCTGGTGGGCTAAGACAAATCCTGAGAAAAAACTGGAAACTTCTAACTACAGATCCAGTTATTGGGATGGATATGCCGAACCAACCGATGATAACTTATAGAAGGGCTAGAGCATTACGAAATACACTGACAAAGAGCTATATGGCACGACCAGTAGACCGACCTTTTGGGGAACACAAACCAGGATTCTACCCATGTGGCAGGTGCAAGGCGTGCAAACATAGCAAAAAAGTAATATCTTATGATGTCAGGGGAAAAATGCGAAAAATAAGGGTATTTCTAACATGCTCGACCCCCTTCACAGTATACTGCCTCACCTGTCCATGTGGACTACGATACATCGGCAGCACTGTAAATCCCATGAAAATGCGTATCTTAGAACATCTCAGGGCCATTACAAATTGTGATCCTGCCTACCCAGTAGCAAGGCACTTCAAACAACATCATAAGAGCAATAGTGACCTTATATCCTACTTTGGGTTAGACCATGTACAGGCAAGCCCCAGAGGTGGGGATAGATTACAAAAATTGAGAAGGCTGGAATCCAGACATATAATAGATATTGGAACGAAGGTACCTGGGGGCCTGAATAGCCACGAAGAAATGACAGTACACTTGGGGTAGGGGGCTCCCTGCTCCATCAAAAAGATCCAGAAAGTTAGCTGACCTCGTGTTTTAAAGATATTTTAATACGAGATATGTGTTAGAGTTAATTTAGGTTTGCACAGTGGGTGAGTAGGAAAAAGGGAATGTCTAAGGGAGGTAACTATGTAAGGCAAGCCTATACAGGGCTATATGTTAAACTTGGGTATACCAACTGTGTATAACAACTGCAAATAGCCCATCCAGGGCAATATGAATTGAATGCATTATGTAGTGGCTGAAGATGTGGGCACAACGCGTAAAATGGACCAATATGTGATGAATTCATGTACATCATAAAATAAGAACATTTACTACGCTCTTGTATTTCAAAAGTGCAAATATAAAGTATATGCTGTGTCACTATCATAAGCGCAATATGACAGCCCATTCAGGGCGTGATCCGCAATGTTATACAAATGTCACACAAACCATCATAAGATGGCGACCATAGAATTGTCCTTTGTTTACCTCTATGACATGCACGTGATGGGTATTTAAAAAACAAAAAAATGGCGCGCAACTGTACCATAGACAAAGGCGGTAGCCGAAACGCGTCTAGTTCTCTGAGGGTTGTAATGAAGAATCTGAACCCTCCTCCCGCGAGTGCTGTGTCTTCTTCGAAGGTGAGGAGGAGTGAGCTT
This sequence comes from Lissotriton helveticus, assembly GCF_964261635.1. Lineage (NCBI taxonomy): Eukaryota > Metazoa > Chordata > Amphibia > Caudata > Salamandridae > Lissotriton > Lissotriton helveticus. Next base: position 1,699,621,959 of record NC_136067.1, on the reverse strand, counting down.
TGATATATATATAAAATATATATATATATATATTTATTTTTTTGTGGAAAAATTTTATCGGGACATTGCCCTGGTGACGGCACCGACTGTCAAAGTGCTCCTTCTGCATACTGGGTAATTTGTGATATATATATATATATATATCAAAACAAAACCCTTTCAGGCATAGAGTGACGCATAAATTATGCAAAAAAGAAGGAGAGAACTCTGGGTAGGTCTCAGTTTAGGTGGAAAGCAGCTCCTGTTAGAGCACTCTCAACACCAGCGACACTCTAGATCTGCTCACCTCAAATGTCTGTTTTTCTATCAAAGTTTTTAAGCATAGAATTAGACAGTGCTATCCATGCCGAGATAGAAAATGACAAAGTCTTTCGCCATTTAAACAGCAAAGTCTTTAAGCATAGGACTAGTACAGTGCAGTCCTTGCCGAGCTGTCAAATAACAAAAGCCATTTATCACTCCAGGCACAATATTACAGCTTTGAATTGGTAAAATACCAACTCAAGCCAACCTGAAATGAATAAAAGCAACCCCTGACACAGTGTTTCGCTCTAATTAGAGCTCTTCAGAGAGGTATAGCTTTGTCCAGACACAAGGGAGCTCCCAGTATTAAGTCAAAACAAAACCCTTTCAGGCATAGAGTGACGCATAAATTATGCAAAAAAGAAGGAGAGAACTCTGGGTAGGTCTCAGTTTAGGTGGAAAGCAGCTCCTGTTAGAGCACTCTCAACACCAGCGACACTCTAGATCTGCTCACCTCAAATGTCTGTTTTTCTATCAAAGTTTTTAAGCATAGAATTAGACAGTGCTATCCATGCCGAGATAGAAAATGACAAAGTCTTTCGCCATTTAAACAGCAAAGTCTTTAAGCATAGGACTAGTACAGTGCAGTCCTTGCCGAGCTGTCAAATAACAAAAGCCATTTATCACTCCAGGCACAATATTACAGCTTTGAATTGGTAAAATACCAACTCAAGCCAACCTGAAATGAATAAAAGCAACCCCTGACACAGTGTTTCGCTCTAATTAGAGCTCTTCAGAGAGGTATAGCTTTGTCCAGACACAAGGGAGCTCCCAGTATTAAGTCAAAACAAAACCCTTTCAGGCATAGAGTGACGCATAAATTATGCAAAAAAGAAGGAGAGAACTCTGGGTAGGTCTCAGTTTAGGTGGAAAGCAGCTCCTGTTAGAGCACTCTCAACACCAGCGACACTCTAGATCTGCTCACCTCAAATGTCTGTTTTTCTATCAAAGTTTTTAAGCATAGAATTAGACAGTGCTATCCATGCCGAGATAGAAAATGACAAAGTCTTTCGCCATTTAAACAGCAAAGTCTTTAAGCATAGGACTAGTACAGTGCAGTCCTTGCCGAGCTGTCAAATAACAAAAGCCATTTATCACTCCAGGCACAATATTACAGCTTTGAATTGGTAAAATACCAACTCAAGCCAACCTGAAATGAATAAAAGCAACCCCTGACACAGTGTTTCGCTCTAATTAGAGCTCTTCAGAGAGGTATAGCTTTGTCCAGACACAAGGGAGCTCCCAGTATTAAGTCAAAACAAAACCCTTTCAGGCATAGAGTGACGCATAAATTATGCAAAAAAGAAGGAGAGAACTCTGGGTAGGTCTCAGTTTAGGTGGAAAGCAGCTCCTGTTAGAGCACTCTCAACACCAGCGACACTCTAGATCTGCTCACCTCAAATGTCTGTTTTTCTATCAAAGTTTTTAAGCATAGAATTAGACAGTGCTATCCATGCCGAGATAGAAAATGACAAAGTCTTTCGCCATTTAAACAGCAAAGTCTTTAAGCATAGGACTAGTACAGTGCAGTCCTTGCCGAGCTGTCAAATAACAAAAGCCATTTATCACTCCAGGCACAATATTACAGCTTTGAATTGGTAAAATACCAACTCAAGCCAACCTGAAATGAATAAAAGCAACCCCTGACACAGTGTTTCGCTCTAATTAGAGCTCTTCAGAGAGGTATAGCTTTGTCCAGACACAAGGGAGCTCCCAGTATTAAGTCAAAACAAAACCCTTTCAGGCATAGAGTGACGCATAAATTATGCAAAAAAGAAGGAGAGAACTCTGGGTAGGTCTCAGTTTAGGTGGAAAGCAGCTCCTGTTAGAGCACTCTCAACACCAGCGACACTCTAGATCTGCTCACCTCAAATGTCTGTTTTTCTATCAAAGTTTTTAAGCATAGAATTAGACAGTGCTATCCATGCCGAGATAGAAAATGACAAAGTCTTTCGCCATTTAAACAGCAAAGTCTTTAAGCATAGGACTAGTACAGTGCAGTCCTTGCCGAGCTGTCAAATAACAAAAGCCATTTATCACTCCAGGCACAATATTACAGCTTTGAATTGGTAAAATACCAACTCAAGCCAACCTGAAATGAATAAAAGCAACCCCTGACACAGTGTTTCGCTCTAATTAGAGCTCTTCAGAGAGGTATAGCTTTGTCCAGACACAAGGGAGCTCCCAGTATTAAGTCAAAACAAAACCCTTTCAGGCATAGAGTGACGCATTGTTGTATAGCTCCTATATATCCTTATATCGTGTTAAGTTAGCATAGGTACATTTGAGATTTAAACGCCATTTTTCCTTTCTTGCAACTTCTGCACACGACCCTTAATTGTTGACTTAGCTTTCAACCTAGTGGTTTGCCGTGGTGTATGTGAGAATAATATGTTATTGCTCTGATATCAGTCTTGTTTAATAAAACATGTCTGCACGGAGAGTGCTGAAGTTTCAGGAGCAACACGATATGGAATTGTTATGAGGTCTGATCTCCACGCCTTCATAGTCATAACACAAGTGCAGCCTTTGCCAACTTGGGCTTGAGGCGGGATTGATATTGCTTTGCACGAGAATTGTTAACACACTTGATGCGGTGCACATGCAGAGAGAGCTGGTGTATGCTGATGTGATTCCTTCATGCTAGGACACTAAGGTATGGGCCCGCCCTAAAACAACCCAAAGAGACCTTCTTAGATAATAATATAATATATGTGTTAGGGAGGGTGAGATATAAGTGTTGTTAACTCTTATTCATTACAGCATGTTAACATGCTGTCACCATTCGCTTTTTATGTCTTAGTAACTATGCTGATAATTTTGCTACTGATAATAAGTATACTTGTATTATCAAAGATACTGCGCCTGAGAAGACGGCATTAGTAAATAAACATTTCAAATGCACATGTGTCTTCTTTACTCCATGATCTGGTTTGTAATGATAATATAACGAAAGAGTGTTCATGAGTCCCACGTACCCTGAGGTACTGTAAGTTCATGTTCTGGTTTGTCTAAACATTGGGTGTTTGATATGTCCAATGAGACACTGTAGCTAGCTCGGTAAGGGGTGAGTTGGTTGCTAAGGTAAGTTTTGGGACATCCTAATTTGCCGAGGTTCCACTCCTCTGTGCACAGTTCTGTGTGAGTACAGAAACCCTGCAACATGGCGCCCAACGGTTTCGGTGGTCTTATATCATGACACTCGAGTAGTTTATCGTTCATGCCTTAACCCCTTCACGTCCGTTTCCGGAAAACGGGGTGTTGGTGAAACCTACCTATTTTTTCAAATAGGTCTTTATTCAAGCTTGATTCTTACTTAAACGGTTTCTTTGAATTACTACCCAGTTGTGCTACAAAGTATTCTTTGTGTTTTCTTGTTTCCAATTCTGTAATGGCGGCAGCGGTGGCTATTGCGCAGCATAGTCGCGTAGCGGTACGCAACCATCTTCAGACGTACCAAGTCCCAGTAGATGGGATGGCTGTGATTTTCGTGGTAAGTGCAGATCCGGCGTTTCCTTACGAGTTGTTTTACTCTTGGGTTACGTTTCCGGCTGTGGACGCTAATTCTGGTTTGTACCACTCCTACACCGCCTCGGATGTCCCGGCTGAATATACGCCATACAGGGCATTGGAAATACCTATTGATCATTGGCAGCATCGAGTTTGGTTTGATGGCGCCCTCCCCCACTCTTTGTCCCGTGCGAGGTTAGGTCCACTCTCAATTCCAGGTACTAATTGGCCTGCGCTGGGTGGCTTTACCCCGCACCCGAATCACGGGGCTTGCACCCTGGCAGAAATTCGCAGGCTGCATGTAGTTTCCATTTCCGTGATTCGTGCTTTAGTGCAATACATCGGTCGACATCTTCCTGGTGGTCCCCAGGGGGGTGCGGCCGCTCCCATGGAACGAGGCGGAATGCGTCTCAATCCAGTGATGGTAAATTCGGTTTTTGGTGCGCGTCCGGTTGACAACGATGACTTCCCATTCTGGCTAGCAGAGAAGTTTGATCAACTGGAAGCTGTTTTTCCGAATTCTACTCCTGCTGATAAACATAGAATGTTGACGATTACTCTCCCGAAGGATATTACTCCTGAACTTGCTGACTGTGACAGCTGGGGAAAAACATTTGCGGCAGTTTATACAAGGTGCTTCGGCACCCCGTCTATGACTGCCCTGCCTGAAATCGTTAGACGTGTTCAGAATGATCACGGTCCAGAGGCAGCGGTTGAATTGGGTATGCGCCTGTGTGGTTCTTTTGAGATTGTAAGTGATCTCATTCTCTCCAATGTTAAAGGAGATGCAGTTAACTTTCAGGTGTCGAATGCTTTGGCTGCTCTGCCCGATGCCGACAAACCCCGCCAGTTAGCAAAGATTGTGGTGGCCGCTTATAAAACGATTGGCCGCACAAGTAGAGGTCTGAAATATTTTCCAGTGAAGGAGAAAAAACAACCACAGGGGCAATCTGCAGTGACAGATGCCCAGCCAAAGTCCAAGAAACAAAATTGGCCTAAAAAACAGACACAGGGGAAGCAGACAATGCAGACTCAGGGTTCTTTTCCTGCAATACAAGCTCCTGCGCCATCCGAAAAAGTTTATGATTTGCGCGACCGCGCAATGATTAAATCACCTGATCGTTTTCAGGGTTCTGATCAACGCTCTCCTCGTTCCTTTCAGGACACATCGGCCCCGAAGACCGGTGGAGGAGGAGGGGGTGGACGTGGACGTGGTGGCCAACAAGGACGTGGTCAGTCCCGCCAGACGGACGGCGCAGTGAAGCAGGAGGATTCTACGCCTAGGCGTCCGCAGTTTGCGAAAAAGAAAGTCGCAGCCTTAACAGCGCATCGATATGCCACAGATAGTGAGAACGCGGCTTCGGAATCTGACGTGGGCTCTGACCTTGCTGGACAGCGCGGCGGAGATAACCATAGTCAGAGAGGCGCTGCGTCCACTACTGAGGGTGACAGCGACTGATGTCTACGTTGTGATAGAAACAGCGGATACGAGACTTGCTCCCCCTGAAAGACTATATGAAATTGTCCTGTTAATTGAAGGTGACATACAGCGTACCGTTAAAGGTGTATTTTGGGAGAATCTGTCTTCTACATATGATATTTTACTTTCGGAGGCTGACTGGCCCCCACCTTTTGTGCTCGCGGCGCCGCGAGGGGAGGAGGTAATCCTACCCAGTTTCGCGAACACTGTCTCGAAAGAGCATGCGCAGCATTTTGCAGAAGAGTGGGCTCGGGCTCTCGCGCCGGCTCTGTACCGTAACCAATGTGGTTGGGATAAATTGTCGCCTTGCCACGAAATTCCGTTGCGGTATGAGCCGCAGCCTCAACCTCAATATCCCATTCGGCGTGAAGCAAAATCTTCCGTCGCGGAAATCCTTGAACAATTGGAATATCAGGGAGTTATTGAAACGTGTGTGTCACCGATGAATAATCCCCTTTTTACTGTGAATAAACCTGACGGATCATATCGTTTGGTTTTGGATTACCGGCATTTGAACTCGCATTGCCGTAACTGTGCAGTACAGAATACCCACGGCTCTGCCCTAGTGGATAGTCTCGTGCGTAAGCGTTTCAAGACAACGCTTGACATATCCAATGGTTTTTATGCCCACAGATTGGACAGCTTTAGCTCCCAATGGACCAGTTTTACGAGCGCTGGAGTCCAAAAGCAATTCCGGCGTCTTCCAATGGGCTACAAGAATAGTCCTGGTGTATTTACCGCTCGAATTGTCTCTATCCTGGAGGCACTCGACCCTGATGCTTTTTCGTATGTGGATGACATATATCTCACAGACGACGATATTTGGGAGCATCTGTGTCGTGTAAATTCTCTTGTTTGCAACTTCGCAGACATGGGTTACAAATTCAACTTTGCAAAATCGCACATTGCTGAACATACAGTGTTGTTTTTGGGCTATGAGCTCAACAATGAAGGTAGAGGTTTGGCTCCTCACTTCTTAGAGAAGTGCGCACAATTACGCGCTCCAACAACACTGAAAAAATTACAGTCTTTACTGGGCTTTTTTAATTTCGGCAGAACTTACATTCCGGAATATGCCCAGCGTATCAAGCCTTTGTATGCTTTGATCCAACCAACTTTCTCAAAATCATGCTGGCTGCCTGAGCATTCAGCCATTTTGCAATCCTTGCAGGCTGATCTGCTCGCTTCTAAATATTTACTGACTCGTGATAACCACACCAACCTGGTAACAAGAATAATTCCTGGGACGGTGGGTTTCACATACCTCACTTTTAATGAAGGTGACACAGTACCTATCGCTTACAAGTCTCACTTGTACACTTCGGCTGAAATGCGGTTTCCCACTGTGGAAAAAGTTTTAACTGCTGTACAGATGGCAATTCTGAAAGAACGTGCTCTGTCACAGGGGAAACGCATGCTAGTGGTAACACCCTGTCCTCATTTGGAGGCAGTCACGAAAGCGAGTGTACCAAATTCAAAGGCTTTGCACCCTCGGTGGATTCAGTGGGCTGCGTCATTGTCATCCACGGATGTCATGTTTATTTTTGACGCTTCCTTACGGTCGCAGGAGTACTTGCAGTATGAATTCGTTCACCCTGCTCCTCTGGCGATGCGACCTTTGGAGGACTTCCATTGCATCATTTACACTGATGGGTCGGCGCAGGTTGCGCATGGCTCTAAACATGCCTACGTTTCCGCATGCGCCATTGTGGTCGGTGCTATGTTGAATGATGAGTTCATATCCAGGGAGGTCCACACGTTGCCCCTGGGCGATTGCACCGCACAATTGGCAGAGCTTCGTGCTCTATTACTAGCTTTGGAGTACGCGGATCCAAGTGTTACTACTCTAATTGTAAGTGATTCTTACTACTGTGTCCAGTCTTACAATGAAAACTTGTTCTTTTGGATTCAAAATGACTTTCATGATTCCAAGGGTAGCACAATAAAACATAAAATGATCTGGGTTCGAGTGGCAGAGCTTAAGGCTATGTTGCCACTCGTTTATGTGATTCATACTCTCGGTCATCAGCGCTTAGGAGTTCACGCTGTTGGCAACTCGCTTGCTGATGAAGCAGCGAAATCAGCAGTATCTACATACTTAGTTGCAGCAGTTACTAGGTCTAAATCCAAGATTGATAGCGACATCTTGGCAGCAATTGCTGCCTCTGAGAAGGGAAGTAAACATCCTGCGGGATTCCCTTCGAAGTATAAATACCACTTAAGTCCCGAAAAGGTTCCTTTTGTGACAATTCCTGATGTTGGGGAACGGCTGATTCCCAACTCGGATCGCAGAACAGACTTGATTACAGCGGCTCATGAAGGTGTGGCGTCTGCGCATGCGGGCGTCTCAGCCACTGTAACGCAACTACAACAACGTTTCTGGTGGCGGGGACTGTACAAACAGACGCGTGATTATGTCCTTCTTTGTGACATATGCCAGCAGATTAAACCTTCAACTGCTACGCGTCCGCCTCAGACTCAGTTGTACATTTCTAATAAACCACTAGGCTGTGTTTATTTAGATCACTGCGGTCCATTTTCATCTGATACTGCGTATAAATACATCTTAGTAGCAGTTGACTCATGCACACGCTTTGTGTGGGTATGGCCACATCGCAGCGCTGATTCCCGGACTGTCATCAGAGATTTGCGTATCTTTATAGGGATTTTTGCCTGTGGTACCTTCCATTCGGATCAGGGTCCGGCTTTCGCCTCTAAGGCGTATAAGGATGCCATGACTTCGATGGGGGTCCAAGTCAAGTTTTCGTCACCCTACAGACCCGAGGGTAATAGTGTAGTTGAACGAATGAACCGTGATTTAAAGCAATCTTTGACAGCCCGAGTTATAGGCACTGGCAGAAACTGGCTGGCTCACCTCTATGGCGTGCAGCGTGCTCTTAATAATCTCCCTAGAAGGTCTCTGGGTGGGCGGACCCCATACGAAATGCTCTTTGGCATCAAGATGTTCGTCCCTGACCTTGACGGTCTAGACTCGGTGGTTCGCGCCACTTCCTTTGACGCAGATGAACATTGCAATGTTTTACAGAATCTACAAAAGACGAGAGACACTCTTGCAAAGGAACATTTGCCCTCCACATCGGATGATGCGTTGCAGATCCCGGTAGTTGGCTGGCTACCCCAAGTTGGAGAACTGGTTCGAGAGAAGATCGAAAACAAGAAAGAGTTTGGTCCCTCCTATCGAGCTCCGGTCCCAGTGCTTGGAGTGAAGGGCACAAGAACAGTCATTTTACCACCACTTCCAGGTCGTAAGGAAAACAGGTTTATTTCTATTGACAATGTCAAGATACACAGAGTGGCCGATTCTTCTTAGCATGACACCGGCTGTTTCCTGTCCTTCCATTGTGAGAAATTCAATTATGCCCACTGCTTCCAATATTGAACCTGAAGTGGCCATCGAATTACCTGCTGTTTCCAGTCCATTATTGAATAATTTACCAGTAACTAACCTTGATGAGACAGACTATACATACCCCACTGATTTGTCCATGCCTGACCTACAAGCTCGTTTAGCCACGGAATCCAGATTTTCATTTGACTCTGCTTCCCTTGCCTCGAAAAAACCCTCTAAAATTGCAGTATATGCCAGCCTGTTTAAAAAACATTTTTTGATACCTCCTTGGATATACATTTGGCTGGTCCTTTTTTCAGTTTACCTTTTTATGTCAATTGGTTTTGTGTTTTATTTTTTTCGGATTATGAATGGACACTATGTCGAGGAGAGAACTTGCATTACTCATTTAAATGGAACATTGGCCCCACTTTCCTCTTCACATTCTACACACAGATTAAAAAGAGACTTGACTTTGGTTAACATCACAGCATGGCCTGTTCTGGATGGAATCGCGTGGGATGCAGTTCGTTTTCAGATTCATGGCCCAACGGAAGTCGTTAATGTTCCTAATGTACTGAGAGTTAATATGGGGGATGTGGTGAAACAAAACATTCGTTCTGATGATTGGGATGTTAATGCTGTGGAAAGTTTGTTTTCTGATTTAAAATACTATGCTGCTTTTGATGCTGAGGATTTATATTTAGAATCTGCTAATTATGGTGAATTGTTCTGTTACCAACATTATGGCAATCACTTCTTACACAAGACATCTTCCCGAAGGGATGCGGTTAATTTTACTCAGTGGGAACATTGCCCAGCACCAACACAAGGGAGTTCAGAAACGTTTCTTAAAAAGTATACTTATTTCACTGACTTTAACCAGTCCAATCCCGAGTCCTTTTATTTTAAATTTCACAAACAGCCACTGTCCAAGGTTCGACTTACAAATACAAAATTGTTATATTCAAAGGCCTTCCTGGATCAATTAGTTACTGGAGGGTATGAGTTATGGAAGGATACCATAGACCTTAAATCAGTTTGGGGCTCAAGGGCCTGGCAGGTACAAGGCACTGAGGCTTTGCACCGTGCATGTCTCATCCCAAATCATATGTGGTTTTTAAATGAAACCATTTCCCAGACCACGTGCTTTGGATTGGCTACATCTAAAAGGTTAAACACCCCGTCTTTCCCGGAGTTGGAGGAATTTGAGAATTGGAGTAATTTTACTCAATTGTCCATTAGAGATATACAGATTCTACTTCTGAATTCCTCCTTTAACATTTCCAGTATGAATCCCAAGGGTTGGCTGCTTTGGCACCGTAGTGCTGATTCTTGCCAAAAGAGATTTTTAAACATAACTGACGGTTTTAAGACTGTTAGATCTGATCCCCGTTTTGATTTGAGTCATACTGTCACCTCTTACTCAGTGGGCAAGTTGTGTCAAGCTTGGCTGAAACATTCAACTTTACCTGCGGTTAAGTATCACCTTTCCAAACTGAATGCAGACGTGGATTTGAATGATTTCATTAAGGGCCCAGCTAGTGGCAGGTCGAAACGCTGGTTATATGGTGTTTACAATGAAATTTGGAAACTCTCACAAATTGAGGCTGCTTCACGCCTTAGGGCTATTGATCAGGCAAATCTTGAGAAAGTTCTTGCAGTTGTTGACAATAGCATTAACGTGCTTTCCTCAAGAATTTACACATTAGATAATATTGTGTCGTCTGTTGTTGATATTGTACATGATGAAGTATCTGTTTTATACCATGGTCAAAATCAATTACGTTCAATCATGCAGTTTGCATGGACACTTCAGACTCTGAAAATGGGTAAAGTTCCCTGGGGATACATGAATGTTTCTTCTTTATTTGCACCGTTTAATTTGACAGACAAACAACGCTTGCTTTCAATGCGTGATGCTTCCTTTTCTATGCTCCATATTGAAAGGTTGGAATCTTTACCTTTTTCTGTGGCAGAATCCACTGCTGCTACGTGGCTTATCCACGGTTTAATAACGCTGCCTTTTGCTTTATATAAGTTTTCAAATTGTATGAAGTATGTGCCAATAGGTCGTTTTGAACCCTTAGGTAGCGGTTTTCTTCATGAAGTCTGGTCACTCCCATACACATACAGATGTTTCAAGGATGAACAAGAGGTTTATCTGACAGGGGATGAGTGTACTGAGACGCCAGATCATTCTTTAATGTGCAGACACATACAGTTACACGGTTCATGTAACAAGGACCGACCGAATATGGCTTGCGTTTTACAGGGCACGCCAGTTCCTGCTATCATCCCCACGTTTAAATTGTTAGAGAATGGTAGTTATTTAATGCTCAATAATGAAAACTGCTGTGGTTTAATTAAAGGTATAGCTTTCATAGTAACGGTTAGTGAGCGAGTTATTTGCTGCAGAAATGTTCTTTATCCTCCCACACGTGAACATAGGGAGTCTTCCATTTGGCCACAGATACCGACCTTGGGAGCAGAATTCAGCGGCATGGCTAGAATAAGAGCTCTATTGTCCCAGAAAGAGGTGGCCTTGAGCTCGGCCCGTGAAACTTTCGTGCTTCACATTGCTAACACCCGCACGGAGGTTCAGGCTCTTTTAAACACTGATTTGCCCTTGCATTTCGGAGCCATGGTCCGTTCTATCTTTAACGCATCCTCCACAACGGGCCTAGCACATTTTTTTAAAGTTGTTAGCGGTGGTCTCGTGACTTCCTTTGAGAAGATTTTTGGAGTCATCCCTGCTTTCTTCCATTCTATTTTTTCATCCTTATTTGGAGGGTTCCCGTTTTTGCTTGCATTAGCGGCTGGCGCATTGGTGGTTTTCTGCCTTTTTAAATATGGATGCCCTTCCTGTGCAAGACCACGCACAGCTACTACTGACGCGGTTTCGCAACCGCATGCTTGATTACTATGGCACACTGCCGTTAGCGACTCTAAGCACGGCGTTTGGATTATCTTTTCGGTTCTCCTATTTCACCTGTGTCCAGCCTGTATTTCGCTGTCTGACCTGTGATTTCCTTTGGGCCATTGATTTGTGTCTCTGCGGACCAGCATCTTCTGACGTCGATTTTGATCAACTGATGAGTCCTATCATTGCTCACGAGTTGGTTTGTTCTGACGAAAGGGTTATGGCCTTGGCGGTGGCACATGGACTAATGGGTCCCTGGGATGTGTTGTCGGCAGCGCAGAATTTCTTGGAACTAAGTTTTCTTGAGAACCCACCGAGCTGTCCTCTGATGGTTATAGAGGATCCGGTGCTTGAAGATCACGTATGTTCCTTTCATCTTTTAAATTGGATGGCTGAACTGTTTTCTGATGAGGACAGTGACTTCCTCCTGGAGGCTGTTGCAGCTTACTTTTCATATACGGTCTTATCTTAGACACTGCCTCAAATTGACATGCTGATTGATAGCATTTCCGTGACTTTATTGACTTTTGGTCAAGACATTTTATTTTTCCTTGCCTATTGGCTTGAGCCACATTATATTTGTGGGCTATTTTTTTAGCATTAATTTTTATAATTGAATCTTTATTCATGCTCGTTTATAAATGGATTCTGCTCTCATGTGATGGCACTTCTGTTACCTTATTTAGTCCGTTCTCGGATCATGGGGGGGTGTTGTATAGCTCCTATATATCCTTATATCGTGTTAAGTTAGCATAGGTACATTTGAGATTTAAACGCCATTTTTCCTTTCTTGCAACTTCTGCACACGACCCTTAATTGTTGACTTAGCTTTCAACCTAGTGGTTTGCCGTGGTGTATGTGAGAATAATATGTTATTGCTCTGATATCAGTCTTGTTTAATAAAACATGTCTGCACGGAGAGTGCTGAAGTTTCAGGAGCAACACGATATGGAATTGTTATGAGGTCTGATCTCCACGCCTTCATAGTCATAACACAAGTGCAGCCTTTGCCAACTTGGGCTTGAGGCGGGATTGATATTGCTTTGCACGAGAATTGTTAACACACTTGATGCGGTGCACATGCAGAGAGAGCTGGTGTATGCTGATGTGATTCCTTCATGCTAGGACACTAAGGTATGGGCCCGCCCTAAAACAACCCAAAGAGACCTTCTTAGATAATAATATAATATATGTGTTAGGGAGGGTGAGATATAAGTGTTGTTAACTCTTATTCATTACAGCATGTTAACATGCTGTCACCATTCGCTTTTTATGTCTTAGTAACTATGCTGATAATTTTGCTACTGATAATAAGTATACTTGTATTATCAAAGATACTGCGCCTGAGAAGACGGCATTAGTAAATAAACATTTCAAATGCACATGTGTCTTCTTTACTCCATGATCTGGTTTGTAATGATAATATAACGAAAGAGTGTTCATGAGTCCCACGTACCCTGAGGTACTGTAAGTTCATGTTCTGGTTTGTCTAAACATTGGGTGTTTGATATGTCCAATGAGACACTGTAGCTAGCTCGGTAAGGGGTGAGTTGGTTGCTAAGGTAAGTTTTGGGACATCCTAATTTGCCGAGGTTCCACTCCTCTGTGCACAGTTCTGTGTGAGTACAGAAACCCTGCAACAGCATAAATTATGCAAAAAAGAAGGAGAGAACTCTGGGTAGGTCTCAGTTTAGGTGGAAAGCAGCTCCTGTTAGAGCACTCTCAACACCAGCGACACTCTAGATCTGCTCACCTCAAATGTCTGTTTTTCTATCAAAGTTTTTAAGCATAGAATTAGACAGTGCTATCCATGCCGAGATAGAAAATGACAAAGTCTTTCGCCATTTAAACAGCAAAGTCTTTAAGCATAGGACTAGTACAGTGCAGTCCTTGCCGAGCTGTCAAATAACAAAAGCCATTTATCGCTCCAGGCACAATATTACAGCTTTGAATTGGTAAAATACCAACTCAAGCCAACCTGAAATGAATAAAAGCAACCCCTGACACAGTGTTTCGCTCTAATTAGAGCTCTTCAGAGAGGTATAGCTTTGTCCAGACACAAGGGAGCTCCCAGTATTAAGTCAAAACAAAACCCTTTCAGGCATAGAGTGACGCATAAATTATGCAAAAAAGAAGGAGAGAACTCTGGGTAGGATAGCACTGTCTAATTCTATGCTTAAAAACTTTGATAGAAAAACAGACATTTGAGGTGAGCAGATCTAGAGTGTCGCTGGTGTTGAGAGTGCTCTAACAGGAGCTGCTTTCCACCTAAACTGAGACCTACCCAGAGTTCTCTCCTTCTTTTTTGCATAATTTATGCGTCACTCTATGCCTGAAAGGGTTTTGTTTTGACTTAATACTGGGAGCTCCCTTGTGTCTGGACAAAGCTATACCTCTCTGAAGAGCTCTAATTAGAGCGAAACACTGTGTCAGGGGTTGCTTTTATTCATTTCAGGTTGGCTTGAGTTGGTATTTTACCAATTCAAAGCTGTAATATTGTGCCTGGAGTGATAAATGGCTTTTGTTATTTGACAGCTCGGCAAGGACTGCACTGTACTAGTCCTATGCTTAAAGACTTTGCTGTTTAAATGGCGAAAGACTTTGTCATTTTCTATCTCGGCATGGATAGCACTGTCTAATTCTATGCTTAAAAACTTTGATAGAAAAACAGACATTTGAGGTGAGCAGATCTAGAGTGTCGCTGGTGTTGAGAGTGCTCTAACAGGAGCTGCTTTCCACCTAAACTGAGACCTACCCAGAGTTCTCTCCTTCTTTTTTGCATATATATATATATATATATATATATATATACACACACACACACAAACTTATCCTGTTGCTAGACACGTCAAATCTGAGCATGAAAACAATCTAAATGTACTCTCTTATTTTGTAATTGACAGTGTCCCCGTCAACAAAAGAGGAGGCAACAGAGACAAAGCTCTACGTCAACTGGAAACACACTATATTTTAGAACTTGATACAAAGAGCCCTCAAGGTCTGAATATGTGTGAGGACATGTATCATTACCTTTGAGCATACACAGACCAAGCGAGTATCTGTGTAAATTATACAATAAAGTCCTGCATTATGAGATACAATGTTCTGTTGAAAATTCAAAATATTCAATGTAGCAGTTATTATGTCTTCATTGCAACCAGTCGGTAATTATGTGTATCACCATGAATTTGTGATTTTTACTATTTCCCGACGCATTTTTAGCATAGACATATTTTGCACTGATAGTAATCTCATTACTCAACTTGTCTTTATCAATTTTGGTATTTTGGCCGGTTTTCTCTGCATCACTGTATGTATACCATCCCTAACAAATGCTGATTCTCTCTCTCGAAAAAAGGAAACAGAGGTTCCCGGCTGGGAATACTCTATAATTTATGACTAATGCACTTTTATTCACGTTTTGCACTTTTTAGCACATAAGCACTTTTCAAACATGCTGGCTATTATTATATATGAATATTGCACATGTGACCAAATAGCTGGACTAGTAAAATTGTTTACACCATGATAACTCTGTGAGGATATAAACATCAAATGCATTTAAGCAGGTATTAAATAAGAGTATTCATTGCTTTGGAATGTTATGTTTTTAAAAAAATTGAGCATAATATTTATTGTTTTAGTAATTAAATTTTGGATTATATATTTTTGAAATCCATAATATATTGCAATGTTTAGTACGCACATTTCAAAATTTAAGGGGATGTGTAGAGCTATTGCATTTAAGCAGATATTATCCAGCACAGTCTTTTTATCAAGGTGAAATTAACCTCGATCATAGTCTGTCACCTATATTCATTGCTATGCAGGATGGCCATGTGATCGGTTACGAAAAGTGCGGTGATTGGTTATGTTTAATTTAAAATGTTTGCACTAATAAACACTTTCATCTGGTGAGCAAGGCGACAGGATCGCCGAAACGCGTGGGATCGCGGCACCCTTGACACTGCAATGATAAAAAAAAAGAAACTGTGCTGCACAGATTACCGGATTGGTGTCCGTTTTTTCTTCCTGTGAGTGCTGTTTGTGCGGTGCATCGAGGGAGCGTTAGCACATATACACACACACACACACATATATATATATATATATATATATATATATATATATATATATATATATATATATATATATATATATATATATATATATATATATATATATATATATATAGACACAGCCCGCCCGACGTTGTCCGGGGCAGAAGGGGGCTGGGGGCAGCACCGCTGCAGGACACTTAACTTATGGTGATCACCAATATATTATCATAGTGACATAGGAAAGGAAAAAACTTAAGAATCAGTGGGTTTTCAACAAATGAAATGCTTTATATGATCATTCTCATCAAATGTTTTTACATAGGACTAGAAAGTTGATGATTTGTAAATACTTTTAACCATATTTTATTACTGTGGTTATTAATTTTAACGTACAATATACGGTATGTTAGATAGGATGGTCCCTATATAAACTGGTTCCATCCTCAGTTAACATTTAACAAACCTTTGCACTATTAAGCGATATTTTGCACATTGCAAGCACTTGCACTTTTGCTATTGTTTGCACAACTATATTTGCACAACTGCAGGTTTTGCACAGCTGAAAACAACATGCATTTGCACTTTGTTGTATATAAGTTTACTGTATATAATGTATTTAAAATTTGGGTATTTCACTTATATCGTATAACTAGTCCTAATGGCTCAGAAAATGTAAATGATGGGAAACTTTTACATATATTGTTTGATTACTATTATTCACATAAATGATGATTTTAGGGTAGCATAATGGTATTTTACCGTAGTTTTGCACCCCAAAACCCTGATCTTTTAATGTGTTTTTAATAGGCACTTTAAAGACAGACTAGTATTACTAGTATCTCTTCTATGTTCACTATGACACAAGTTTACCCTCTCATGTGACGAGAATCATCCAATCACTGGCAGTATATAATGGTGTTTTCTTAAATGGGACATTGTCATGTGAACAAGGCTCTTGCGAGCCGAAACGTCATGAGACTTCTCCTGCACCTGTAATAAAATTTGGAGCACTACAATTGGTCCGTGTCCGTTGGCTTCCTTCCTGGCTGGAGTGTGTCCAGAGCGCGAATAAAGTGACGGGGTGTTTGAGATATATATATATATATATATAAATATATATGCAGCCCGCCCCGACGTTGTCCGGGGCAGAAGGGGGCTGGGGGCAGCACCGCTCCAGGAGACGAGCAGCAGAGCGGCCAGCTGCAGGAGACGAGCAGCAGAGCGGCCAGCAGCGGGAGCAGCAGAGCGTACTCACCAGCATCACGTGAGCAGGGTGTTGTTTCCTTGCCCCCGTTTCCTTGCTCCTGGCCGCTTCTGCCCACACTCGTTTCGTTGCTCCTGGCCGCTTCTGCCCACGCCCCTGTCCTGACTCCGGAGGCTGTTGGTTTGGCGCTCCTGCCCGCTTTTGCCCACGCTCCTGTCCGCTTTTGGCATGTCGGACTCCGTAGTCTGTCGGTTTGGCGCTCCTGTCCTGCCCGCTCCTGGCCACGCTCCTGTGCGCTCTCCGAGCCCTTTACTAACATGGCGGACACGTGACTGTGATGTCATCACGCATTAAACGCACACGCCCACCTCAGACATGGCGCTACATGGCGCTACTTCCAAGGGACTACTTTCTGAAAGAACGTACTTTTCCCTTCTAAGGTATATTTTTTTATGGTATATCGCCTATGTCCATCTGCTTACCCTGACGTTTCCTATGATGTATTGGGTGCTTTGATTGGCGCTGTGGTTCCCGAGTTTACCTGGCTCAAAGGTGTGTGTTCTCTCTTTATAATAGTAGTATAGATATATAGAGTATTGGATTTCTCACGTATATTGTCTGTATAGTATTAAGTCTGGTCCTGATTTTTTCTGTCTGTTCACCACTTAGCCACTAGAGCTAAAGCATGTGTAATTGAAGCACAGCACCGAGGCATCAGATGTCTCTACGCTCCCAGCAGTCCCTGTATCGTCAGCAGACCGGTCCCGCTCAATCACTACCAGTGGTCTTTACTTATCTCAGTTCTTAGCACTTCATAGCGCTTACGAGTACTTTCGATTTTCCTATATCTTGACAGGATCTACGATACCTAAGTTTGTGTTTACTTTCACTTACAACTGTACATATGCACATATTCATTTTAAGATGATATAAAACGCACAGTACGTTTTATTTGCAATTATACAGAGGTATCTCAAGATATGCGGCAGTTTCACTATGTTAAAATTGTATGTAAAATAGTTGCTGAAACCAAGCTTAGTATTTCAGGACTGTCAGGACATGCAAGTGTAATCGCATATAAATGCCATTGTATATATGTACATAAGTATTTTGTATACATACGGACAGAAGCACGTATGAATTCACTATGGCTTGTAAATTAAAATGGCCGCTGACTACATACCTTGTAGTCTGCTTTCTATTGCCAGTACTGTTACTATGTAAACCCAAGCATTGCAATGGGTTCCTCGTGTGAACAAGGAAGTTTCACTTTCGAAACGCGTAACCTCAATTAAATTCTTTTCGGGCAAAATTTCTGAGAGCGCGTGTTATTGGACTTACTTTTACAATTACATGTCTGTCTGTGCGCTGACGGCGATCATCGCGCCACCGGACGATGGGCGGAGCTTCCAGAAGGAGCACTTGACTTTGAAATATATATAAAATAAAAAAAAATAAAAATAAAAAAAGATTACCTGTCAAGAATCTCGCTGTGTCCCTGGTTAATCTTCACAACAGGAGAGGTGAGAAACCCTCTATGAGGTGGAGAGAATGATTCCATGTTGAGCGCGGTTCCTTTGACGCGCACCAGAGACCCTCTCGCAAGTGGCCGTGGATAACATGGGAAATGAACTGAGTTATGGCCGAAATGCCGGAGTAAGCAACGGCCCGCCACTATAACCGCTGAGGAAGAGAAGTGCACGGAACAACAGTAAGCACAGAGGGCACGGAAAGATGCCGGTGCCCGACCTGAGGCTACAGATGCAGTCCCTCGGAGGCAGTGGCAGAGAGCATGAGTAACTGGCAGCCACAATTTTTGTGAACACGAACGTGAAGCCCCACCGCTGCATTTGGACTGCCGGTATGTTGTATTCTGGGACTGGTAGTCCCCAACACTTGCATACACTGAGACAATCCAATGCAGGTGAGCCCCGCCACCACTAGGAGGAGGAGCGTTAAAAGAAATCCCTGTGTGGGTGTCTGAACATTTACGAACCAGGCATTGAGGAAGGCACACGCCGAAACCGGTCTGCCTATGTTCTTGTAAAAAAAGATTACCTGGCAAGAATCTCGCTGTGTCCCTGGTTAATCTTCGCAACAGGAGAGGTGAGGAACCCTCTATGAGGTGGAGAGAATGATTCCATGTTGAGCGCAGTTCCTTTGACGCGCACCAGAGACCCTCTCGCAAGTGGCCGTGGATAACATGGGAAATGAACTGAGTTATGGCCGAAATGCCGGAGTAAGCCACGGCCCGCCACTATAACCGCTGAGGAAGAGAAGTGCACGGAACAACAGTAAGCACAGAGGGCACGGAAAGATACCGGTGCCCGACCTGAGCCTACAGATGCAGTCCCTCGGAGGCAGTGGCAGAGAGCATGAGTAACTGGCAGCCACAATTTTTGTGAACACGAACGTGAAGCCCCACCGCTGCATTTGGACTGCCGGTATGTTGTATTCTGGGACTGGTAGTCCCCAACACTTGCATACACTGAGACAATCCAATGCAGGTGAGCCCCGCCACCACTAGGAGGAGGAGCGTTAAAAGAAATCCCTGTGTGGGTGTCTGAACATTTACGAACCAGGCATTGAGGAAGGCACACGCCGAAACCGGTCTGCCTATGTTCTTGTAAATAAAGATTACCTGCCAAGAATCTCGCTGTGTCCCTGGTTAATCTTCGCAACAGGAGAGGTGAGGAACCCTCTATGAGGTGGAGAGAATGATTCCATGTTGAGCGCGGTTCTTTTGACGCGCACCAGAGACCCTCTCGCAAGTGGCCATGGATAACATGGGAAATGAACTGAGTTATGGCCGAAATGCCGGAGTAAGCCACGGCCCGCCACTATAACCGCTGAGGAAGAGAAGTGCACGGAACAACAGTAAGCACAGAGGGCACGGAAAGATGCCGTTGCCCGACCTGATACAAAGAGGAAAGGGGTCCCAGTGTTGAATTAACTAATTACAACAAAATTAAATAATAATAGTAATGCAGTTGATGGGTCTACAATGTTTAATTCACAGAGTAGACACAGCTAGGATATAGTATCCAACAATTCTTATTATAAAACGGTTGATCAGTGCCCAGGAGTTGGGGAGGTGGTAAGTGAGGTTTGTGCAGGTAGGGAGAAGTGACCATAAAAACAGACAGTTATCTGAAACATTGACACATTAATTGAAATGTACATAAGAAAGTAAATCAAGTTGGTCAATTTGAACATCACATGCCCCCAATAGTTCATAAATGTCACGATTGCGGAGAAAGGGCCTGGAATGTAGAGACCGGTTGTCGACGTTTCGACCCACTATTATGCAGGAATTAGTGGAACCCTTGCGGCGGGGTCTTCATCAGGACGGGTGTGGGGCTATCAACCTATTTGATTGGCGCTCGTCGTCTTAGTTAGACCATCTGGGAATGTCCAGGAAAGGGTTGAGATTGCAAATTAATTGTAGCCAATCACGTTGGGGCGGGAATCGATGATGGCCCAGGGACGTAAGGCGCTGGAGACTCAGGGATCAGAGGTTTCGGTATGGTTATGAGTTGTCCCCATGAGGTTGCGTGGCGTTGCGAATGAATCGGAAGGCACCCGCGTGGAGAGTAAATCCATTCGGCGTCTCCGCGTTCAAGCCAGGTGAGCCCCGCCACCACTAGGAGGAGGAGCGTTAAAAGAAATCCCTGTGTGGGTGTCTGAACATTTACGAACCAGGCATTGAGGAAGGCACACGCCGAAACCGGTCTGCCTATGTTCTTGTAAATAAAGATTACCTGCCAAGAATCTCGCTGTGTCCCTGGTTAATCTTCGCAACAGGAGAGGTGAGGAACCCTCTATGAGGTGGAGAGAATGATTCCATGTTGAGCGCGGTTCCTTTGACGCGCACCAGAGACCCTCTCGCAATTGGCCGTGGATAACATGGGAAATGAACTGAGTTATGGCCGAAATGCCGGAGTAAGCCACGGCCCGCCACTATAACCGCTGAGGAAGAGAAGTGCACGGAACAACAGTAAGCACAGAGGGCACGGAAAGATGCCGGTGCCCGACCTGAGCCTACAGATGCAGTCCCTCGGAGGCAGTGGCAGAGAGCATGAGTAACTGGCAGCCACAATTTTTGTGAACACGAACGTGAAGCCCCACCGCTGCATTTGGACTGCCGGTATGTTGTATTCTGGGACTGGTAGTCCCCAACACTTGCATACACAGACAATCCAATGCAGGTGAGCCCCGCCACCACTAGGAGGAGGAGCGTTAAAAGAAATCCCTGTGTGGGTGTCTGAACATTTACGAACCAGGCATTGAGGAAGGCACACGCCGAAACCGGTCTGCCTATGTTCTTGTAAATAAAGATTACCTGCCAAGAATCACGCTGTGTCCCTGGTTAATCTTCGCAACAGGAGAGGTGAGGAACCCTCTAGGAGGTGGAGAGAATGATTCCATGTTGAGCACGGTTCCTTTGACGCGCACCAGAGACCCTCTCGCAAGTGGCCGTGGATAACATGGGAAATGAACTGAGTTATGGCCGAAATGCCGGAGTAAGCCACGGCCCGCCACTATAACCGCTGAGGAAGAGAAGTGCACGGAACAACAGTAAGCACAGAGGGCACGGAAAGATGCCGGTGCCCGACCTGAGCCTACAGATGCAGTCCCTCGGAGGCAGTGGCAGAGAGCATGAGTAGCTGGCAGCCACAATTTTTGTGAACACGAACGTGAAGCCCCACCTCTGCATTTGGACTGCCGGTATGTTGTATTCTGGGACTGGTAGTCCCCAACACTTGCATACACTGAGACAATCCAATGCAGGTGAGCCCCGCCACCACTAGGAGGAGGAGCGTTAAAAGAAATCCCTGTGTGGGTGTCGGAACATTTACGAACCAGGCATTGAGGAAGGCACACGCCGAAACCGGTCTGCCTATGTTCTTGTAAATAAAGATTACCTGCCAAGAATCTCGCTGTGTCCCTGGTTAATCTTCGCAACAGGAGAGGTGAGGAACCCTCTATGAGGTGGAGAGAATGATTCCATGTTGAGCGCGGTTCCTTTGACGCGCACCAGAGACCCTCTCGCAAGTGGCCGTGGATAACATGGGAAATGAACTGAGTTATGGCCGAAATGCCGGAGTAAGCAACGGCCCGCCAATATAACCGCTGAGGAAGAGAAGTGCACGGAACAACAGTAAGCACAGAGGGCACGGAAAGATGCCGGTGCCCGACCTGAGCCTACAGATGCAGTCCCTCGGAGGCAGTGGCAGAGAGCATGAGTAACTGGCAGCCACAATTTTTGTGAACACGAACGTGAAGCCCCACCGCTGCATTTGGACTGCCGGTATGTTGTATTCTGGGACTGGTAGTCCCCAACACTTGCATACACTGAGACAATCCAATGCAGGTGAGCCCCGCCACCACTAGGAGGAGGAGCGTTAAAAGAAATCCCTGTGTGGGTGTCTGAACATTTACGAACCAGGCATTGAGGAAGGCACACGCCGAAACCGGTCTGCCTATGTTCTTGTAAATAAAGATTACCTGCCAAGAATCTCGCTGTGTCCCTGGTTAATCTTCGCAACAGGAGAGGTGAGGAACCCTCTATGAGGTGGAGAGAATGATTCCATGTTGAGCGCGGTTCCTTTGACGCGCACCAGAGACCCTCTCGCAAGTGGCCGTGGATAACATGGGAAATGAACTGAGTTATGGCCGAAATGCCGGAGTAAGCCACGGCCCACCACTATAACCGCTGAGGAAGAGAAGTGCACGGAACAACAGTAAGCACAGAGGGCACGGAAAGATGCCGGTGCCCGACCTGATACAAAGAGGAAAGGGGTCCCAGTGTTGAATTAACTAATGACAACAAAATTAAATAATAATAGTAATGCAGTTGATGGGTCTACAATGTTTAATTCACAGAGTAGACACAGCTAGGATATAGTATCCAACAATTCTTATTATAAAACGGTTGATCAGTGCCCAGGAGTTGGGGAGGTGGTAAGTGAGGTTTGTGCAGGTAGGGAGAAGTGACCATAAAAACAGACAGTTATCTGAAACATTGACACATTAATTGAAATGTACATAAGAAAGTAAATCAAGTTGGTCAATTTGAACATCACATGCCCCCAATAGTTCATAAATGACACGATTGCGGAGAAAGGGGCTGGAATGTAGAGACCGGTTGTCGACGTTTCGACCCACTATTATGCAGGAATTAGTGGAACCCTTGCGGCGGGGTCTTCATCAGGACAGGTATGGGGCTATCGACCTATTTGATTGGCGCTCGTCGTCTTAGTTAGACCATCTGGGAATGTCCAGGAAAGGGTTGAGATTGCAAATTAATTGTAGCCAATCACGTTGGGGCGGGAATCGATGATGGCCCGGGGACGTAAGGCGCTGGAGACTCAGGGATCAGAGGTTTCGGTATGGTTATGAGTTGTCCCCATGAGGTTGCGTGGTGTTGCGAATGAATCGGAAGGCACCGGCGTGGAGAGTAAATCCATTCGGCGTCTCCGCGTTCAAGCCAGGTGAGCCCCGCCACCACTAGGAGGAGGAGCGTTAAAAGAAATCCCTGTGTGGGTGTCTGAACATTTACGAACCAGGCATTGAGGAAGGCACACGCCGAAACCGGTCTGCCTATGTTCTTGTAAATAAAGATTACCTGCCAAGAATCTCGCTGTGTCCCTGGTTAATCTTCGCAACAAGAGAGGTGAGGAACCCTCTATGAGGTGGAGAGAATGATTCCTTGTTGAGCGCGGTTCCTTTGACGCGCACCAGAGACCCTCTCGCAAGTGGCCGTGGATAACATGGGAAATGAACTGAGTTATGGCCGAAATGCCGGAGTAAGCCACGGCCCGCCACTATAACCGCTGAGGAAGAGAAGTGCACGGAACAACAGTAAGCACAGAGGGCACGGAAAGATGCCGGTGCCCGACCTGAGCCTACAGATGCAGTCCCTCGGAGGCAGTGGCAGAGAGCATGAGTAACTGGCAGCCACAATTTTTGTGAACACGAACGTGAAGCCCCACCGCTGCATTTGGACTGCCGGTATGTTGTATTCTGGGACTGGTAGTCCCCAACACTTGCATACACAGACAATCCAATGCAGGTGAGCCCCGCCACCACTAGGAGGAGGAGCGTTAAAAGAAATCCCTGTGTGGGTGTCTGAACATTTACAAACCAGGCATTGAGGAAGGCACACGCCGAAACCGGTCTGCCTATGTTCTTGTAAATAAAGATTACCTGCTAAGAATCTCGCTGTGTCCCTGGTTAATCTTCGCAACTGGAGAGGTGAGGAACCCTCTATGAGGTGGAGAGAATGATTTTATATATATATATATATATATATATATATATATATATATATATATATATATATATATATATATATATATATCTATCTCACACACACACACACACACTAAATTAGTCATTTCTCGATTCCAGTTGAATTTGAATTTAGTTATTGAAAATGCATGCTGCCATTCTGTCCTAACCATCAAGACAGAGACATGTTACTTATGCTGCCAATGCTTGCTTACCTCAGCGTAAGCAAAAGTACAACCTGCATCACCCGCCTGCGCCCTGGTTCACAGACTTGCTGAAAAAAGAAAAAACTATCTACAAAAACCTTGAGCGCAAGTGGCGCATAAATTATGATTTATGTTCTAAGCAAACTTATAAGACCGCCTTAATCAAATATCACTCACTCTGCAATACTGCCAAAATGGAATATGTTAACCTAACTATTCTTGAGGCACAAAATCACCCAAAGGCGCTTTTTAAGGTTGTACAGGAACTTTCGGGCGCATCATGTCAGCCCAAAGCTCCTTGTCTAGATGCTACACAAAGTAACTCTTTGCCAGAATTTTTTATCTCCAAAATTGACACTATTTACACTGACTTTGGAACACCGACCCCCCCCCCCCACCTTCCCTCTAAATTACCTGATCCAGTTACTCTCTGTGAACCTGAGGCATCAGAGGATATGCACTCCATGCCCTCACAGCAGATCAGTCTCCCCAAGGTACCTGATCCAGTGATCCTCTGTGAACCTGTGGCCTCAGAGGATACAAACCCCGCACCCTCACAGCAGATCTGTACTTGGGACCCCCTTAATAGCACTACACTTCATGACATTATCAGTAATATCAAATCCGGTTCCCCACTGGATCCACTTCCCCCACAAATTTTAAAAATCCTGGACACTTCCTCGCTCAACCTAATTCTGGATCTACTTAACACCTCCCTCAGAGAAGCCAAGGTACCTTCTGCATGGAAACATGCAATGATAGTGCCCTTATTAAAAAAGGCGAATGCTGATCCCAATAACCCATCCAATTTCCGCCGCATCTCACTCCTCCCGGTTTTTTCAAAAATTCTGGAAAAACACATTAATACACAACTCACCCAACATGTTGAATCAAGGAACATCCTACATTCATCTCAATCAGGTTTCAGGTCCGGCTTTTCAACGGAATCTACTCTGCTAGGGGTTTCGGAAACCATTCGATGCCGAGTAGACAAAGGTGAAACCGTGGCACTCATTTTGCTTGATTTAAGCGCTGCATTCGACACGGTTTCCCATCCCATCCTTCTTAATGCCCTTAAGTCATCTGGCATCACCGGCTCAGCCCTCAACTGGCTTGCTAGCTTCCTCTCAGATCGTACTTTTCAAGTATTCTCCTCCTCATCGGCCTCTCAAATCTATAAATCTGTTTACAGTGTCCCCCAGGGCTCCATTCTGAGCCCCCTACTTTTTAACTTATATGTTAGATCTTTGGCCACTATTGCGGAGCAAGCTGGGCTCACCATTTATTCATATGCCGATGACACTCGGATCATCTACTCTCTTTCGATGGGACATCACTCCTCCCCATCCTCTCTCTGCGTAGGGCTTAGTAACATCGCCGCGTGGATGCATGAAAACAAACTAAAATTGAACGGGGGGAAAGCAGAGCTCGTTTTGTTTGGCCATAATACTACCTTATGGGGGCCTCACCATTGGCCGACGCAAATAGGCACCCTCCCCGTTCCTTCTAGAACAGCACGAAATCTTGGCATCATTTTTGATGACCAGTTATCTATGAAGCACCACGTGGTTAAAACCTCCACTACCTGCATCACTATCATCAAGTGGCTTAGAAAGATAATTTGGATGCTTCCGCAGGAGACACAGAAAACCGTAGTCCAGGCCTAAATTACCTCTAGACTGGACTACGGCAACGTTCTTCTCCTGGGGACATGCAAAGAGGTGACCCGCAAACTACAGACAGTCCAGAATATGGCGGTCCGGCTGCTCTGTAAACTTCCTAATAAATCCTCCACTTCTAATTCTCTACGTAACCTGCACTGGCTCCGTATTGAAAGCCGCACGAAATTCAAGGCCCTGTGCTTTATGCACAGAATTAATGCAGGTCGGGCCCCACTCTACCGTAGCACTTTAGTTCACCAGTACTGTCCACCCCACACTCTTCGTTCATCCAATCAGCATAGGTTCCAGGTTCCCAGGGTCAAATGAGCCAGAATGGGTGGTCGCTCATTCTCTTGTCTGGCCCCCTCCCTCTGGAACTCCCTTCCCTTATCTTTACGTACTGAATCTTGTTATCTCAAGTTTCGCAGAGAGGTTAAAACCTGGTTATTTAACCAATAACTGCTTTCCCGTATTCTTTCAGCTGGTTCTCTCCCTCAATCTGGTCCATAGCGCCGGGAAACCTTCGGGTAGCTGTGCGCTCTATAAACTTAAATATAATAATAATAATAATGTTTTCTTTGCTGACTATCATTTAGTTTTTCATTATCAGAAAAATAAATCATGATGTGCAAGAGCTGATATGGTTATAAGCAATTGTAGAAGCCAGATACTCCTTAATACACAGTACAGCTTTATGCCTATAATCTAATGTAAACCACAGAAGTTCATGTTACACTAAGCAACTCGACTGAGGTGTCCCTTGAGGATTATATACTTCTGAAGTGAATTTTACTTCGCATGTGTCTTTACCACGCAGCATTTTACAAAACATGTTTTTACACCGCAATAATAACGTTACGAAACATCTCACGTCCCATTGAAATTTACATAATGATATTGATAGGCTACATAATTATTCAAAACTGCAGTACGAAGGAAAAGATCGATGTTTTAAACAATAATAAACAACAGATTCCCTTACATTTAATATTTCTATTTTTCATAATGCGCTTATATAATACCTTTATTAACAAAGTTTAGATTCTTATCTGACCCCTGTACGTCTTTCACCATCAGCCCTTTCTTCCACCTACCACGGAAACAAGAGTCAAAACACGTCTATCAAAACTGATAAAGGACTTCTATTATGACGTACACGTCTCCTTGTTGGTGAGGCTCTTTCCTTTTTCGTTTTGAGGCATTGTAGAGCGTTTTTTTAAGTTTTCTTCTAATTTATTTTTTAATATCCGCTTGTTTTTTTGTGTGGGGGGGGAGACCCCCCCAGGCCCTCCAAGCCCCCGTTTTTTTATTGGACCTTTTACTTACACGACACGCAAGATGAAGGAACGAAATCTGTAAGTAATTAAATTTGCGTGGTAATGACGGTCGTGGAATGCACCCGCGTTGAAAAGACGTTTGTGTGGTAAGTGTGCCGTAGTAAACGTTACGCATGGTAATGCCTTCGTAGTAAATGATGTTTCCCGTAATTTAGCTGCTCAATAGAGACTGAGCCGAAGATACAGCAAAACATTCCACAATTCCTGCGCACTGGGAACATTTCACATGTATAGTGTGCTGTAGTGCCTCAATGATGAGGGGAGAAGCATGAATAACCATAAGAATTCACAGAACTATTAATGATGTATTAACCATACACTTTTATAGCCATATTTACCATTGAATTTTGCATCACTCCTCCTCAAGACTGCACACATTAACACCATCATGTAGCTGAAAAGGTATGTTACTCTAATTTGAGTTAGAATGAGATGTTGTACGGTAACATAATAAAATGAAGGTAAAAAACCTGACATGGTAAGAGAAAAATGTATTACAATGTATGTCAGTGTACCTGGTTCTTACCTCCCTAAATGCTCCTGGAAGGTCGTTCACCCAATGCAAGCTACAACGAGAAGAAACAGGGTATCATCATCAAAATAACAAGCAATTTTTAACCTTTGAACCAAGGAATCATTTCAAACAACAAAACCTACTTATGATAATAATAGTAATTTCAATGAACTAAAAATTATTAATATTAATTTTACCTTATTAAATAAATGGTACAGCACCTTCAACATATGCCTTCATCAACCATTCTATCAAATTATGCACAGCTCGCATGACCTCCTTATGAGATCCTGCCAAAAACTGCACCAATACCAGACATAGTAGTTATTAAAGACAAAGTTTCATTGGTCCATATGTGATTACATGTACACTTCCGAATCTCAAAGAAGTGCACTGCGTATAACTGTTCAATAAAGAATACCTTCTTGTTCTTCATGGTCCCTACCTCTGTTGTTTTATGTGTATTCATAGAATTTTAAAGAAAAGATCTTAGATCGAAAAAGCTTCTCTTATATATTCCATTGAAGTTACAGAGTGGCTGAAAACGACTGTTGGTCGCCTAAACTCATGTATCCCCAGAAAAAAGGGTCTCAAGCAGTTGGTGCTGGCTTTTTATATGCCACCATGATTCATTGTTATGGTGTCAGACCAAGCACAAAGCTTTATTTAAACGGTAAGATGGTAGATGCATTTCAGACATCACACACACACTTTTCTGAATAGTACTGTATTGCTTACAACTGGATGTTCCAGCATGTGGCACTGTATGGTTGAATCCACTGTATGCTATATTTCCTGATCTAGATCTCTTTTTAACAGCTCTTGCTCTAAGGAAGTATTTGCTGATGTTCGAGCTAACAGCATAACAACATAAACTAGAAGGCAGGCGTCCGACTCCTATTTCCATACACTCCAAACGGCAAAATAAATTATATAATACATGATGGTAGTTATGGCAAAAGGCAGAGTTCATGCTTAAAATGGATGAACTACCACACAGCCTGCTATGGGAAAGTTTAAGGTTAAAGCAGGATTATATTTCAGATCACCTACTAATCACAGAAATAAGGTTTAAAGATGCCGGCTTTTCGCATACTGGACACCATGTTCACACTGAAATAATACTTACAAATATGCTGGATGCTCGAGGGGTAACCCTGGTCTGTCATGCCTTACTCCTTTTAGGGAATGGAAGGTGGACATCATGAGACTTTAGAATATCTGCTTGCTAAATGCCTTGCCAGCCCTCAGGCACCCTAAGCTACCACCAGACCGAACAGTCTTCATACGTTCAAGAGACCTTACTCACCTCACCTGACCGATCCTTTCAATCTCTAAGTGACAGATCATTCTGGGTAATCTTCACATCTGAGCAGATGGACCCACAAAACCTGATGAGACAAATCAATCATCCTGGATACAGATTGGCTTACCGTACTCAACTAATTGAAAATCAAACACATTCTAGGGTTCACAGCTTCGTTTTTCTTGTTTCATTAATTAGCTCCTTGTGAGACAGGCTATCTTCAAAACACAGGAGCGGCCCGCAATGTGTTTCACTGTTGCACCTCTTAAAATCTTAAGATTATCCAGTCCTACCAACCCTCTAAAATGCTTAGGTTTGCCTCTCAAATCCTTTTCACCTACAACCTAGTCAGAGTCAAGCAATTTGGGGGCAGAAGGCTACATGCCCATCAGTGTTTGCTATGGACTATTATCATAGCACATTTAAGACTAAAGAAAGATTTTTGAAGTTTTGGAAAAATAGCCGAAAAGCCCCTCTTCTGTTTAGCCAATTATACAGCAGTCCTGAATTGCATGCACCACCAGCCTCGTCAGGTAGCAAAGGCAGGCCCTATTACTTAGTAAATTAAATTTAAAAACAAAATATGACAATATTGCTGTTCCTAGCAACAAGATGGTACATACCAACGAGGTGAATGAAAGAAAGGGAGGGATGTGATAATAAACACTGATGCATTAATGGATTGAATGCTCATACAATACATGGCATGCACTTGATTCTCAATGTATAGGAATATACACATTAAAATTAGGGCCATAACTGAGTTGAGGGAGTAAAAATCACAAAAAACGAAAAAAGAGAACGAAAAGTGAGGAGCAATTTAAATTGCTTTTGGTTCGTAAGAGCCAAAATGTGGGCTCTAATGTTCCTTTGAACTTTGGCAGAGTCAGGAAAGCTCTTGGTTGAAAAGAGACATTCCAGGAAAGTGGACTAAGCAATTAGAAAGTGAAGATTTTCAAAATATCAAACGTTATTAGGTACAGTAAGAATATACAGATTCGCAAATTATTACAAGTGGAATGGGGTATAGGCTGTAATTTACAGGAAGAGAGGGGAGGCAGTTCAATGGATGCCTTTGAAAACAAAAATGAGTCGTTTGTATTGTGAAATGTACGTTTCGCAGAAAGAAGCATACCTCATTCAGATGCAGAGTGGTGAGTATGATGTGAGACAGGCTGAATACGGGAAAAGTAGCTACATTGATTATTTTGTTGAGAGGGATAATTGATGAGATATTTACCTTACAACACAATCCTACCCTCTTCACCTAAGTGGTCCATAATCAGTAGGGGACTATTTTACAGTCCTTTAATCCAAACATTTGCAAGACTAATAACAGATTTATTTCTGCTGAATCGCTCTTAAACTTACAAATGCTTGGAAAATTGCTTGTGAAAGGCAAGAAACAAAAGGTGTGGAAGCATTTACAATTTACCTATCATGAACTAGCAATATTAGAGGGAGAATTGCATCTGAAATGCAAGTGGCAGAGGTGTGTAAACAATTATTATTTTCTCAAAGCAGACAATAGTTTAGTTTGCGAGGGACCCAATAGCAACACATAAACTAAAATTCCTAGTTTACTTACTGAACGCTATCTTGGCCTTGTGGCACGAAAATAATTTTACTCATCTTTAAGTCCTTGATTAAGAATGTACTTGTAAATGCTTTTGTATAGTGAGTCTTACCTCGCTGCCAAATACGAAATGCATTATCAGAGAAGTAGCATGCTACACCTTGAGGAAAGTGTTTGGTCAGAAGCACTGCATATGCAGTGAACCCTATGCTAGTGATTTGGGTTGTGCACAAGAGATATACATGGTGCTCTTACCTTGTCTTTGGTTGCATCTATCAAAAGTGTGATGAAGGAAGGATGAAGTGTGGGTTAAATCGAATACAATTACGGATAAAGAATGACATTTCTAAAATTTAAGGAACAGGAAATTGAGGTAACGGGTTTTTAGGAACCCGTTTGGTGCCAGGGGATAACACCCGAAGACCTCTGAGTTCTCCCTGTTCCGGACCACAGAAACACGGAGTCTTCTAGTCGAGTCAGAGATCAAGTTTTATTGATAGCTACCAAGTAACAGGTGTCCTAGAAGCACGACAAACACGGGTCATGTGTTCTCAGGAGACTGTTCGTTTTTACAGAACCAGCCTTCTCCTTATACACAAAAATAATAGCTGCAGGCAAGAATTCTTGAGTTTATGATATGGCTATACACATATTTCTACAATAATACAAAAGAGCGAAGTCATGTAGGCAAGCCCGTATTTTAGATGTCAAATTCGTGATAGATTACTCAGCCAAGCCCGGAACTCCCATCAGATATCGGTGAAGCCCCAATAAAGGAAGGCACCTCCTAGTAATAAAACTGGCCATAAACAGGGAGCGTGGACAGGTGTGTATGTGTGTAGAAAACATGATCTGTGCGCGGTGAATGGTTTATGGTATGTTGTACATTGATGCTATCGGGTTTGGCCACTGGGCGAGGAGCTGCCTAAACAGGTTTGGCTGGAGGCAAGGGAGTCAGTTGGGACAGGTCAGGGGGAAGTCAGGGAAGGTGGATGTGTCCTTTTAGATCAAGCTCGACCTTTAATTGACTTATCATGAGGGCAAGACACAAGATGGATACCGTTTACAAAATGGAGTCTGGGGGTTGGGACGGAAACTACGATTCAGGGGTGTTAGCATGCCTCGATCATGACGCAAATACATAGGAATGATGTCCTAATCATTATCGGTTCGTCGACACCAAATTCGTCATGGTACGTTGATGTTTCGGGACACGGATATCGGGCCTCGATACCGGGACAACAGTAGGGTCCAGAATTTCAGAACCACAGACCCTCCTTTTGCCCTCATATAAGGCAATGATTCATGTTAATCCGAGTCTAAATCTGTATGAAGGAATTCGTGGAGATGCTGCTGTAGCATCATTCTGTTGCTCAGTTCGTCCCTTGACACAGGCTTCCGTACACATGAGGTAGCACAGAGGCCACATAGTGCCGGAGCACACTGTACACATAGGCAGAACATAAACAGAAGTGCTAAGATCATCCCAATGAAGATCAGTGTTTTCCATCCCCAGGTGGCGATCAGTCCCCAGAACCACCCTAGTAAGGACCAGTCCCCTTTTTCTACGTGAAGGGAACCAGATATCTCGTGCAACTTAGAGATGGCCTGGTACACTGTCGGTGCGTTATCAGGGATGAAAATGCAACAACTGGATTGGATCACTCTACACACACCACCACGATCGGCGAGTATGATATCTAGGGCAACTCGGTTCTGAAGGGTCATAAGTCGATCCGACTGAAGTTCGGTCGTCAAGTTGCCAAGAGCTCCGGCCGTTGTACTCACGGCGGATTCAACTATCCTCGATAACTGGCGAATATTCCTGCTGTTCACCATAGGCCCCCAAAATGGCAGAAAACCCTTTGCGAAGTCAGCGAATTCCTGA
Source organism: Lissotriton helveticus (assembly GCF_964261635.1). Lineage (NCBI taxonomy): Eukaryota > Metazoa > Chordata > Amphibia > Caudata > Salamandridae > Lissotriton > Lissotriton helveticus. Next base: position 1,699,589,348 of record NC_136067.1, on the reverse strand, counting down.
CCCGCGGTGTCGTCTTTACTCACGACACCTCTAGCTGTCCTTGTCCGATGGTAATCTGCTCTGGCTGTGTAGGTGGGAGGCAGCAGAAATGCGATAAAGCATGTACCAGAGAAGTCAGGGGGCAACCAGGTGTGGGCTTGGTCATGGCAGACGAAATACGTGCCTTTGGCTGCTAATAGTATAGGGCAAGTTCGGGAAGCGAACACATATGTTTCCGCGCATATACTCTTTCCTAATTGAGCTTTGGGATCCCTGCCGATACCTTGTAAGCATAAGTGACCTCGGTTGGGTACTATCCAAACTGGGCGGGATTTCTTTGCTGTCTGGCTCTTACTCAGGTAAACCCCATATTTAGTTACGTTCCAACGAGTGTACGGAGTGAGTTCATCTTTGGGAATCGTAAGATAGGTGTCGAACTCTCTACTCATATTTCTTATCCCTGCTATTAGTGCCTTGTTACTGGAATCACTTTCAGTAGAACGGGTTGGGTATGGTTCTAGGGCGAACAGGAACATGGTCTGAAAAGCCCACAGAGAACCATAATAGCTGAATGGCAGGATGAAGTGTGGGATACCCTTATCAGTCGTGTGTGGCATGAGTCCACATATCCAACAGTTCGATGTGTTCATGATGGACTGGTGATGGTGTAGGAGTTGAATGAATGAGTTATTTACAAATTCGAGTCTTCTGGCAGATTCGTGTTCAGGTAGAGGGTGAAAGTAGTGTGGAGAGATAGTAGGAGGAGGCTGTGGCCGGGTGTCATTTGAAAAGGTAACTTGGAATACGAATAGAGTATAGCCAGTCAAAAACATCGTTATGCTACACAACATTAAAATACATGTTATCAAAAACTTTCTTTTGGCCAGTACAGTGCATAGTTGTCTTTCAACGTTCGTGAGTGTGGTAGGTCTCTTTACCCTAGGAAACTCCATCCTCTAGTTGCTGCCCGCGGTGGTAGGTTGGTTCTGCCAGGGGGTGCGCTCTGTTCAGTCCGGGGTAACTCCCTTGGACCAACCAGAACCGTTGACCTAAACGTCCCCAGTTGCACTCCCCAGCCTTCAACCGCGACCCTAGCAGCAGAACCGGATGGCGGTTCGAAAATCAAAAATGAGCAAGTTTCCTGAGAGTGAGAGAGCTGAAAAATCAAAAATAGTTCTTGGGGGAAGGGAAAATCACATTTGTTCGTTTTTATTTAGTCTCTTCATTTAGACCTTAAATTGTACCGTCGTTTTCCTGGCACGGTGTGGTCTTCAAACAATGTCTCAGGTTCGGTAGTGTCCAACTGCATAGACTGTGGCACAAATCCTTGTAAAATATGATCACTCTCCTTTTCGGTACCAGTTTCTTTTAGACGTGCATCGCTGAAAGGGATGAAACGAGGTATGGATTCTGTCTCGGAGTCTGCAATTCCTTCGTTGACCCACCGGTCGTATGGAAGGGGCAGAGGGACCCGTTTACAATGGGTCCCGTGCACCCAGTTCTTTTTGCCTTCCACCCGAACCGCTGATCTCGTGGAAAGAGGTACCAGATAAGGTCCGGTCCACCTCGGCTGTCCGTTGTTTGTGCGCTGGAAGTTCCGCACCAAGACCCACGTGCCGGGTGCGATGGAGTGACCTGGATCGTCAGAGGCTGGCGGAGAGGAACTGTGAACCTGTTGGTGTAAAACACGCAATTTAGTTGTCAATTCGCACAAATAGTCAAGCAGTACGGGGTGCTCTATTTCGCTAAGTTTGTTTGGCCTTGGCACGCCCCAGACGTTGGCTGGGCGGCCAAACACTATCTCATGGGGGCTAAGTCCTAATCTGGAATGGACTGTCATTCTGGTTGACAAGAGTGCTAGGGGCAAGGCGTCAGGCCATTTAAGACCTGTGCAGGCTTGGATTTTGGCTAATTTGAGCTTTAAAGTGCCATTGTAGCACTCTACTAATCCAGCTGATTGGGGGTGATTCGCAGAGTGGAATTTTTGTTGGATGCCTAAACACTCACACACTCTCTTCATCACGCGTCCTACGAATTCACTTCCATTATCACTCCAGACGATTCTAGGCATGCCAAATCTCGGGAAGAACTCTTTGACAAGGGCTTTGGCAGTTGACAAGGCGGTATTGTCCTTAAGGGGGTACGCTTCCACCCACCTGGAGAAAGCGCAAACAACAACGAGCACATACTTCAGATTGTTGCATCTCTCCATGTGAATGAAATCGAGCTGCAAAACCTCGAACGGATACGTTGGAGGCGCAAAATGACCAGCTGGAGTTGGGGTTCCCCTACCGGGATTGTACTTCAAACACACCATACAGTTTTCTGACCACATTCTCTGCATATTTCGGGATATTGCTATTTTGCCATACTGGGGCCAATACTTTACAGATTCCTCTCGAACTGATGTGTGCAAATCCGTGAGCCATTGTTACTACTGCAAGTACATAGGCGTTAGGCAATAACCATCGCTGGTGTTCTGACAATTCGACCCAACAACCATTCGTATCTAATCTACCCTTACTTTCTCTCCATTCATTCACCTCTTTCTCAGTTGCCTCGGCTTGTATAGATTTCACGCTTTCAATGGTGTCCTCACACATTCCCACATCAGTAATCCATCTAGCGGGACCTACAACATACATCAGACTCATTGTGTTCCTTGCAGTCTCTTTCGCAACCTCGTCTGCAAATGCATTCCCGCGGCCAACATCATCCTGAATCTTTTTGTGTGCACTGCATTTTATAATGGCAACTTGTAGTGGCAAGGTCAGTGACTGGAGGAGCTCATTAACTAGCTGACCATGTTGTATCTTTGCACCATGTGACGTAAGAAATCCACGTTCACGCCACAATCTCCCAAAACTGTGAGCCACACCAAAGGCGTATTGGCTGTCAGTGTACACATTCACTCGCTTTCCTTTCGCTAGCACACATGCTCTGGTAAGCGCAATTAGCTCTGCAGCTTGTGCAGAATTATGGGAAATGAGCGCAGTCTCTATAATGGTGTGTAATGTCGTTACGGCATATGCTGCAGTCGTATCACCATTCGGCAACTTGAAGCATGAACCATCAACCCATAAAGTATTGTTGCATTCAGGAAGGGGAGTGTCCTGTAAGTCTACTCTCCCTTTTGTCTCTTCTTCTGTCCTAAAACAGCAGTCATGTTTATCAATCTCGTCTGTTCCTGTCGGGATGGGTAATAAGGTTGCGGGGTTCCGTGTATCACACCTCTTTATGTGGATGTGACTTGCTAGCAGTGTAAGTTCGTAACTGGATAGTCGAGCGCTGGTAAGGTGTTGTGTCTTCGTCCTGTTTAGTAAAATGTCTACTGCATGTGGAACCATAACGATCAGAGTATTATTCATGACTAATCCAGCGGATTGTCGAATGCAGACAGCTGCTGCGGCGGTAGCCCTCAGACAACTTGGTAGGGCTTTAGCCACAGGGTCTAGAGTTGCCGAAAAATACGCGCATGGGCGCTGTCTGTCCCCAAAATGTTGTGTTAAAACTGATAAGGCACAACCTTCCTTCTCATGGACATATAATGTAAAAGGCTTGCTGTAGTTGGGGTTTCCCAACACAGGAGCCGAACACAATGCATCACGCAACTCGTGGAAACTCGTCTGGCAATCTTCAGACCAAGGCATAGGATTTGGCGTGTCTTTGCAGAGTAGTGCCAGCAAGGGTTTAGCTAGTAGTGAGAAATTCGGTATCCATTGTCTACAGTACGATGTAATGCCCAAGAAGGCTCGAACCTCTCTCTGTGTCCTTGGGGCACTCAGTTCTGCGATTGCCTGTATTCTTTCTGGTGTCAGTCTCCTTCCCTCCTTCGACAAGATGTGACCTAAGTAGGTTACTTCTTGTCGGCAAAATTGTAGTTTGGAAAGAGAGACTTTGTGCTTCATATCACATAAGTGATGCAATAATGATAACGTAGCTTTCTTGCAAATCTCTTCAGTGTCTGCAGCGATCAGCAGATCGTCTACATACTGAATCAGAGTTGAACCATTCGGTAGAATGATCGTGTCTAGTTGTGTTTTCAGGGCCTGACTGAATATTGATGGGCTCTCTCAATAGCCTTGAGGAGCGCACTTGAAGCGGAAACTTCGTCCTCCTAAATTAAATCCGAAAATATCTCTACTCTCCTCAGCAATCGGGATGCTGAAGAAAGCGTTCTTCAGGTCGTTTACCGAGAACCAATTTGCTGAAGCTGGAACCATCGTCAATAAAGCAGTAATATCGGGGACAACTGGAAACTGTGGGATAACTATCTTGTTCACTTCTCTGAGGTCGATCACGAACCTATACACAGGGGGCTGTGAAGGATCGGTACGTTTTAAAACCGGTAAGACTGGACTGTTACAAACATTTCCTGTTGTTTCTTCGATGACGTCTTTATCAATCAGGTCATAGACAATCGTCAATAACGCCTTTTCACATTCGCTAGATATTTTGTATTGGGGAATACGTGGCAACCTAACGTTGTCTTTCAACGTTATGACATATGGTGCTATCTCCAAACGACCTACATCATTAGAACCCTTTGCCCAGAGTACATCAGGAAGACACGACAATTCAGTTGCAATATTTTCTTTTGACACATACATTGGAGAAACTATTTTCTTACCTAAAGTAAGCTGTACTCCCAATGGTGAACAGTACAAAGTCGCATATAACCTTTTTAGTAAATACAAACCTAACAAATTTTCACCGCAACCTGTGGTAAGAATGAGGGGTGCCTCTAATTCGCATGGGCCAATAGAAAGAGATACAGGACTGGAGATCGGGTTTCTAACAGGGGCGCCAGAGAAACCTACTGAAACATTCATTTCGCCGGACAAAGGTGCGCCAGGAAGTTTTGAGTGCATGATAGAACTTTTTGTAGCACCAGTATCCAGCAGAAATGGCTCTGACACTCCTGAGGCGATCACCTCGACATAAGGTCCATTCTGATCTACTGGAACTGAAACAACTCCCTCTCTTTGTCCATGGCTGTCCTAGCAATCATTACCCTCATTTTCGTGTTCGGTGTAATAGTCGTCAGCATAGTACTGAGCTGACCTAGATGATGCATTATTCTGTTGGTCAAAGCTGTTCATCGAATTCTGAGGCGGAAAAGAAGTTGTATTCTGCGTGAAATTACCACGGCCCCTACCTCTAGGGGCATGTTGAACACCTCTTCCCCTTACACCTGAAGCACCGCTCAGACGTCGCGCAAGAGCCGGACAATTACTTTTAAAGTGACCCTCTTCCTTGCAATACGCACATTGATTCGGGCCATAAGCAATACGCTGGTGGGAAAACTCGTTTCCATGCGCGTTTCTCGAATACTGCTGTTGTGGTTGATAATTGGGCTGACTAGCCGTACGAGGCGGATAAGCTTGCTGGAGAAGAACTTTAGTTTTTAAATCTTTCGTCTTTTTGTCGACTTTATCTAGCTCGTCTTTGCGCCTATTTTCATAGTACTGGGCTGTAGCTAAAATTTGAGCCGACGTAGAGACAGCCCAAGCACTCTCTGAATCTTTTAGTTTATTACACAGTTCAGGGATTAAATTATGTACGAACTTGTCTACAAACAATCTTTGACCACCCTCGGTAGCCATATCCTGACCACTATGATCGGTGAAAGTCTCCTCAAATCTTGTGAAAAAGTCAGACACATTCTCATCTTTCTTCTGCTTGCACGCAGATAGCTTGTCCCAGTTTACGCGTACCTCAGGCATTATCGTTTTCATGTACGCGATAATTCTACCAGGAAGTTCAGCTATTAACGGCTCAGGTTTAGAACCACCAATTTGTCTAGCATCGATAGCGGCAATGTTCGCCCATGAGTCACCTAGTTCTTGGTCATGGTTCGTATGACGTATTTTGCTCCATAGAGGATGTGGAACAACGTTCCCGAACAACATGTCTATGTCCGCTAAATTCATTATACATGAGCTTGCAGTTTGCGATAACTCCTTATAATACCCAGTCGGGTTTTTACGAGGATCAGGCAATGTCTGCTTTAGTGCTAAGACATCGGATCTTTTCCAGGGGACATGTACCCATACACGCTGGAAATGAGGCAGAATCGGTGGATTCGCATTCGCATCACCTTCCCTCCAAACCGGAGGAACCTCTCTCAAGGGGTACTGTCTCGCTCTTTTCCCGTCTGGTGCATCGTCTTCGTAACATGATCTAGAGACGTTTCCCTTACTCCTATAAGAGATCAATAACTCTATTGCTTTCTCAACATCTGCACCTATAATCATACCTTCATAGAACTTAAAGCGTGTACGCCATAGTTCGTTCATTGTATATTTGGGATCATTTGTCTTTACATCTTCGCCTAGATATACACACATTTCTTCGAATACGTATCTCTGAGTGGGTGCATTCCATTGACGGAAAACTTCCATAACAGACTGAACATCATATCTAACAGTATCCGTAATCCATTGGCGTGCTAATTCATTCAGCACTCGTCTTTCCGCGTAATCAGGCAGTTGACTACGCAACTGTCTATGTTCTGTTTTAGGGGTCGTTCTAGGCGACCCGAAGAAAGGTGAAAGCAGACCAGTGACGGTACCTGTCACTCTTTGTCTAATAGAAGGAGAAGCTTGCGGAGGAGCAAGTGCATCGGAAAAAACAGGCTGAGGCAAAGAAGAAGTAGAGGCAATAGTAGAGGAAGTTGAAACAGTGACAAACGTAGTATCATAGGGAACAGTTGGAGCTGTAGGCAAAGTGGTAGAAGTAGATGGAGTATGTAGCAAAGATGGCGGCCTTTGAGAAGGCTGCGCCGGAGAAGTAGGAACCAGCTGAAGAGTAGCTGGCGTGTGTGCAAGAGATGTGTTTCGTGCGCCGGGGTCGTGGTATAGAAAAACGCTTTGGCGTTGTAGTAGCGTCTAACGCATACGGTGGAGGTGAGCTTAATAAGTGGGACATTAATGGATCTTTCTCGGATCTTTCCTCTTGACCTTGTCCCTTATTTGGTAACATCGGGTAGCATTTATCTACTGCTAGTTTCTTGCTACTAAGTATTTGTTCGTTTTCTTGCTCTTCCTCGTTATCCCTGTATGCAACGGCAGCTTGCACCATTGACATACCTCTTTTATTCCTTTTTGCTAACTTTATTTCTTTCTGTTTGGCTTCTTTGCGCCATAAGCGAAAAGAGTCAAACATCGCCGGCCGGGCTTTTCTCTTAAATAATTTGACCTCTAGGTTATCTAATATTTCTGAGTCGAAACTACCATATTGGGGCCATTTTAAAACACCATCCTTGCTGGTGTATTTTATCCACACTTCATTATATGTGATAGGACCTACGCCGTGCTTTACGTAGAGCTCATATGTTGGAGTTCCAATCGGAGGAACCGGACAGGAATCCTCTAATCGGGAGTCCTTTCTACAACCAAGACAAAACAAGTTTCCAAGTCTGCTAAAACCAGGCATCTTTGCTCACTAGTCTAGCTTCAAACTTCAAAGGATTATCGATTACGATATTTCTCGTGAAAACACAAGTCCTTCGGCTTAGGGGCTTGCAAGTACCAAATCAAGGCGTATCTCAAGGATACCAAAAACTAAGGACAAACTAAGGACTGGGAGACGCTCCACTTATACTTAACTGAAGTATTTGAAGATCGGTGACGTCGCTAGAAGACTCGTCTATCGTTTCGCTCTACCAAGGATCACTGGGTCCAAAACAAGGCGATAGTCAGGGCAGCAGTCCTTCGTAGCCGTCGGGACGCGGGGAACCTCGCAGCAAAGACCTTCGGAACCACGTCGACATACAGGGGTTGCTGAAGTGGCTGGCCGTCCTCCGGAATTTTCACACGAAGCTCCTCACGAACATCTGGCTTGGACCGTCGCCGCTTGATACCGCCCCGAGTTGGGCGCCAACTGAGGTAACGGGTTTTTAGGAACCCGTTTGGTGCCAGGGGATAACACCCGAAGACCTCTGAGTTCTCCCTGTTCCGGACCACAGAAACACGGAGTCTTCTAGTCGAGTCAGAGATCAAGTTTTATTGATAGCTACCAAGTAACAGGTGTCCTAGAAGCACGACAAACACGGGTCATGTGTTCTCAGGAGACTGTTAGTTTTTACAGAACCAGCCTTCTCCTTATATACAAAAATAATAGCTGCAGGCAAGAATTCTTGAGTTTATGATATGGATATACACATTTCTACAATAATACAGAAGAGCGAAGTCATGTAGGCAAGCCCGTATTTTAGATGTCAAATTCGTGATAGATTACTCAGCCAAGCCCGGAACTCCCATCAGATATCGGTGAAGCCCCAATAAAGGAAGGCACCTCCTAGTCATAAAACTGGCCATAAACAGGGAGCGTGGACAGGTGTGTATGTGTGTAGAAAACATGATCTGTGCGCGGTGAATGGTTTATGGTATGTTGTACATTGATGCTATCGGGTTTGGCCACTGGGTGAGGAGCTGCCTAAACAGGTTTGGCTGGAGGCAAGGGAGTCAGTTGGGACAGGTCAGGGGGAAGTCAGGGAAGGTGGATGTGTCCTTTTAGATCAAGCTCGACCTTTAATTGACTTATCATGAGGGCAAGACACAAGATGGATACCGTTTACAAAATGGAGTCTGGGGGTTGGGACGGAAACTACGATTCAGGGGTGTTAGCATGCCTCGATCATGACGCAAATACATAGGAATGATGTCCTAATCATTATCGGTTCGTCGACACCAAATTCGTCATGGTACGTTGATGTTTCGGGACACGGATATCGGGCCTCGATACAGGGACAACAGTAGGGTCCAGAATTTCAGAACCACAAAATAAAAACTTTGGAGCTCACTGACGTTTGTATCAAAATCCCACATGCTAAGAGACCATGAAGACTTCATTTAGGTACAGAAATACCCACACACAGTAGAATTCTTTGCCTATGGTTGAAAGAGACCAGAAAGAAACTGTTAAAACAAAATATATCTAGATGCGAACACCAGACGTGGAAGATGCTTTCAGAACTGGCATGGGTGTTCAGGGGAGTTATGATAAGTGATATGTGCATGTGCGTTTTGATTCACTGAAACTGCAAAATCGACCTTTAAAACTGCCTGAAATCCATAATTGGGAAAAAAACTTTTTTTTTTTTTTAAATACAGCAATGAATAATTTGTTTAACTTCTGCAAAGAGGTGTTTTCTCACAGTAAAATGTGTTGTTTTGGTACGCCCTGCTAGGTCTTGCGCAATATTCTGCTCAATCACACAGGCTGTCTGACCGCTGCCATCGTTGGGACATCCGTCCGATTACGATGGTGGCAGTGGGACGGTCGCCACCACCAGGATCTTGCGGCAGTGGGGAAAGCAGGCGGGAATTGCAGCAGCGCCGATGCTTGCACCGTCGAGCAGATTACGACCCGCCTTCCACAAAGCATTTCATGGTGGAGACCGAACCATGAAATGCTTGGTGGAAAGGCATATAAAGGGGCCCGCAACAGGGCCCCTGGGCAAATCTGGCCTGGGGTGTGTGTGCAAGGGGCACACGATTTGGCCCCCTAAAAGTGCATGGTCATGCGTGCACCCTGTGGCATGCATGACATGGTGCATGCCACACCGTGCATAGGCGTGCTGGAGGCGCTGTCACGCCAGTGGTAAGCTGTTTAGGCTCTCCTATGAGCCAAACATTCCCACCACTGCACCACCAGCGATGGATTCCTATCGGAATTCGGCGGGCGGGAGACCAAGGGCTTGGCGGTCTAACTGGGACTGCCATGGCTGCGGTCCTACCGGAAGACCGCCAAACTCCTAATAAGGCCCATAAACATTATCGGTGATTTGTTAAAATCCTTGTCTTACATCGATTGGTTAAAACATTCATTCAGTATGGGACAATTTGCACTAAAGATCTGTTTCTTAATCATGTTTTTTATTTTATGTTATACCAGCAATATAGCTTGCATTAACCAATTTGAAAATTAGGAGTTTCACTACTGTCATAACTGCTGCTACTATTCAGCCCTACAAATAAAATTATACTAATGGAAAGTCGTTTAAAGCGCATACAAAACCGTTATGCAGGAATTGAGCTTAGGGTTTCGTTTAAAAGGTCGTGCCACAGTGAGAATTGCTTTTCAATTAAACTTGAATGTAAATTGTTCCTTACCTTAAATTACTAACAACAAGATCAAATGCGTCTTCTTTGAAAGGAAGACATTCTTCATCAGCTACGACGCAGGAAGTTGGAATTTCAGTTTTCACTACGTTTTTCTAAAGAAGAATATAGCAAAATACATATGTTCCCTGTACATACTGTGTTTCTTTTCAAGTTCTCATTATAATCTTTATATGTATTAAAAGTACAAAACATTGGAAACAAGAGGCAACATACCAGTGCATTTTCCGAAATATCCACTGCAAAAAGGTTTTCAACCGTTTCCTAAATAAGGTGCCAAAAAGGGAAAAAAGTTTTGAAAAAAATTCACAACTCATGTAACATTATAATGAATAACAAGCATCGTAGTTACTACGCAGCATTAATACCATGGACACTGGAGAAAGTATTGAGATTGTCTATAAAAGAAACACACAAAGAGGGCAACAAAAAAAGATCAACCAGTGTTATTTTGCAGTTGGCCATTAACCCTAGACGGGCTACAATGCTCAAATTATTACTGACGTATCTGGTACATCATTTGCAGTTTTATTCTTAGCAGAAAGGATATATATATATATATATATATATATATATATATATATATATATATATATATATATATATTAGCTCCCTAATATTTCTAGCACTCCAAAGTATATCCAGGTGTCAAACAAGGAATTTATTCTTTGTTTTTTTTGTCTAGCACTTAGTTTGGCAGGCGGGCTACAATAAAAATGACCAGCCCCCACACAAGAATGCATTACCTATCATGTACGTAGGTTGCCCATCAGTTACATTCAGATTTCGACGAGGATCGAAACATCGTCGACAACACAGCGCAAGACATGGCGCAGTTTTCCATGATGGCTCAATTCTAATTAACTACTGTCTAAATCTTTCACCACTGTCGAATCGCCTTTGAGCCATTCTTTTCACTGTATATATCGACACCATCACTTACATTCAGATTTCACAGCAAAGGGAAGCAGTGAAGCAAATTATGGAGGTTAAAATGTTGTAATACTATTACCATGCTTGCCTCAATCAGTCTTTTACATCAGGTGAAATTAATGGCAGACCTTTGCAAAGGGGGGGGGGGGGGGGGGGGAGTAAAATGTTACAGTACTCTTGTAGAGCAAAAACAAAATTAAACTTTTGTAAAAACTCACGAAAAATAAAATGACTTTCAACATCAGTTGTTAGAAAAGATAGAATTGTTTATGTAGAAATTAAAAATAAGTGGGTGGTTTTCCTAAAAAGGACTATCCAATAAAACACTATTAAAGTTTGAATATAAATATAAGTGCTGCAATAAGAAAAGTCTAGGCAGAAATGGAGAGTGTAAAGTACCACAAAGTACTATGTTTGATGGTGTAAGAATGGGCGCCAAAATCAGTGGTGTGCGCAGTGGAAGCATTTTCGAGTACCTGGTGTATTAAATATAACCATTCCATCATACGGTTGCTCTCCCACAACACAGTACCTGAACAATAAAAGTGAACGGTTATGTTGGATATTAAGTCGAAGGGGGTAGAGATATATTTTTTAATGCAGTTGATTGTTTTACCATTTTTTGCCATGGATTCCAAAAATATCATATGGATTGTCATTGAAAAACCACATAAAAACAATTTTAAGCGCCTAATTGGTCATCTTGTCAGGTAGAAAAATGTACAATCATATATGACAGAAATCAATGAATTGCATAGTAAAGGTTATAACACAATGTGCTAGTTTGTAAAATTTTAAGGTAAGCTGTAGCTCTGATAGTTACCGTTTGACCGAATAGTATAGTGCAATGATGCTGGCAGAACTATATTATTTCTTCTTTTTTACCTCTGTAGAGCATAACGTGTTGTACTCATATTTATAATGTACAAGGGATTCATTCTTGGCGTGTGAAGAGCCACTACTAGGTAAATAAGTGCTCTGCGTTTCTGTCAAATTGCTCTTTTATTGATTGTGGCAGCACCCCCCCCCTAATATCCTGAAGTACTGCACTCAACTGCCTCCCAGATTAATCTAGAATAATGACCAGCACAGATGCACATATCCTTATTTCACTTTGTACGGAAGAGAATAAGCGACAGACCTGTATGTGAAAACCTTACTCTCTGAAAGGAAGATTCCCAAATACTAAGAGGTGGTTAGTTGCCATGTGGCACATCTATGTACATGTAATCAATGAAGCAAAACGACGATCGCACACAACTTTTCTAGATAAGTATTTTATTGAATGTGATTATTTAATGGCTGGTAGATCCTTGAGGATATGTGGGGAAGTCACAAAGCACTTCATAAAATGAAGTATAATCTTTTAGTACAGATATTTTTGAAATTGATCGGCATTCTAGAAGTGTGCCACTTTGTCAGCAAGGAGCACAAAATGCAAGTGGGTATTTCAAATCAACAAGGCAGAAATATACTAGGCTGAGCTACTGAGGTTCAGAGGTCTGGGGTAGGGAGTCTAATCTAATCTGAGATGTGGATCAATAAAAACAATCTTTTTGAAGCATGTTTTGGTACTGCATGTGAGAAAGTGCCATCTTTCTTGCATGGTTATGCCCCCACTTTTTGCTGAATTGCTGATGTGCTTTGACTGAGTGTGCCCTGGGCTCCTGCCAACCAGGTGCCCAGGGCCGATGTTCCTTCCCTAAAGCGGAGTTGAAACTAAAACCCAATTGGCATCTCTGGCCACCTGTCAGCCCCTAGTAAATGGTACCCTAGTTACCCAGGGCATGGTGACCAGAGAAGACCCCTAAGTGCTGCAGCACTTATTGTGCCACCCTTAGGGGCCCTGTACCCTGACACCCAAACACTGCCTTTGCAGGCTGAGTGTCCAAGTACAGAACTAAACAGAGAGTCAACATGGTACTCATCCCCGTGTGCCATCCTCACTGCCCTGGCATCCAGTCACCCCTCTAGCTGGGTGCCCTATGCCAGTGGTGTGGGCACAGGTGCACGAGCCCTGTGCCTCTACAGTACCCAGGGCCATTCGTGGGCACTGTAAGTGCAGTGCTGCCATTTAAGAGTATATGGTGCTGGGAGGTCGCCATTACGAACTCCACAGCACCATGATGGCTTCATTGAAGACTGAGAAGTTTGATATCAAACTGCTCAGTACATTAAACCCGCACTGATGCCAGTGTGGGATTTAATGTAAAATACACGACAGAGGGCGTCTTAGAGATGCCCCCTGAAATCTAACCAACTCCCAGTGTCCTGACTGTGTGGCTACCGAGGTTGCCACCACCAGACATGTTTCTGGACCCCTGGGTCAAGAGCCTGCAGCTTTCGGGGGCCTGGAACAATGCACATCCTGGGACGAGGTGCCAAGCTTCCCCCAGGATGGCAGGGGAAGCTTCAAAGGCATACCGCCTTTTGTGAGCTTCTCCAGGTCACTTACCTTGCGCCGCTCACGCTGTCCGTTTTTTGTTACTTGCGTCGCCACCTATGTCACCTGCACATACCAGAGCACCAAGTACAATCGGGTCGTTTTTGATTTGTTCATACAGTGCTGCCATAAACTGTGTAACTGTTTATTGTTTTTTTTTTCCTCCTCACGTTTAATATATGATGAATAACAAATCTAAACTTTAAATTGTTCTCAGTCTCCTTTTTTCGGTTATAGTAATGCTTGTAGCATACATACTTAATTGTCTCCCAAATAGTACCAGTTGGGATATTGTTTGCTCTTCTCTACCTGTGAAACTCTGGCGTCTCCTGCTGACAGCAACCTCGACAACTCCGGAGGACCTGCCTGGCTTGAACCTTCCAAAAGGCTGGGACTCCCACGAGCAGTGGTTCTTCTCCAACAGCAATACTCCTGGTGCCAGCCAGGAACTGCGAATCCAGCCCACTCTGCACCCGCCAAGCCCGGCCTGTGCCTGAGTGACCCAAGACCACGTGGACATCCCCCCGGCGACTGGGACCCGAAGTCCAGTGCCCAAAGACCCTCCTCGACTAACCAGACGATGCCTGCAGCCTAGGGACCCCTTGTCATATAGTTACTGCTTGCCTATATACCGTGTTAAGTTAGCATGAGCTTATTAAGTGTTTACACACCATTTTACCTTTGGCTGCTTCTGCACACGACACATAATTGTTTTTTTAGTTTTCAGCCTAGAAGAGCGTTGTGATTTACACGAGAATATGTTATTGCTCTGATATCAGCTTTGATTAGTAAACTGTGTCTGTACAGTGAGTGCTGAAGCCTTCAAGGATAACTTGACACAGTGTTGTTGTGAGGTCTGATCTTCGCACCTTCCTAGACATAACATAAATGCAGCTGCTGCCACAATCTGGCTTTAGGCGCATTTTATATTGCTTTGCATACAGCACACGATACACACTTGATGCTGTTCGCATGCAGAGAGCTGGTGGAAGATGATGTGATCCCTTCACACTAGGATCTTGAGGTATGGGACCGCCCTGCTAAAACCCACTAAGACCTCCTTAGATATAATATAATATGCTAGATAGGGAGGGTGAGAAATAGGTGTTATTGAACCCTATTCATTTCAGCATATTTAGTATGTTGTCACCTTTTGCATTCTATGGACTAGTAACTATGCTGATAACTTTGCTTCTTATAATAGGTTTGCTTGTATTATCTAAGATACTGCATTTGAGAACACTGCATTAGTAAATAAATATTTCAAATATGCACGCATCCTCATTTACTCCACTTTCTGGTTTGAAATGATTGTATAACGAAAGAGTGTTGATGTATTCCACGTGACCTGAGGCATTCTAAGTTCATGTTCTGGTTTGTCTAAACATTGGGAGTTCGTAATGACCAATGAGACACTGTAGCTAGCTCGGTAAGGGGATTTTGGGTACTGAGGTAAGTTTTGGCACTCCCTAATTCACTGAGGTTCCAAGACTCTAGGCACAGTTCTGTAGAACGGAATCCCTGCTACATGGCGCCCATACGTTGGTGGTCTTATTACATGACACTTGAGTAGTACATCATTCAATCCTTAACCCCTTCACTGTCGTTTCCGGAGAACGGTGGTGTCGGAAAAACCCTACCTATTTGTGAAATAGGTCTTTCAAGCTTGAATCTTTCTAAACGGTTTCCTTGAATTACTACCCAGTTGTGCTACAAAGTTTACTTTGTCTGTTTTTTTCTCTGTGACGTCATGGCTAATGCCGTGGACATTCTGCAACATAGTCGAATTGCCGTGCGCAATCATTTGCAGAGTTATAATGTCCCTGTGGATGGCATGGCCGTGATAATGGTGGTGAGTGCGGAGACAGCTTACCCTTACGAGATCTTTTATTCGTGGGTGACGTTCCCGGCTGTGGACGGCACTACAGGTGTGTTCCACACGTACACTTCCTCCCCTGTGCCGAATGAGTACACACCGTACCGGGCACAGGAAGTACCGATTGATACTTGGCAGCATCGCGTTTGGTTTGGTGGCGCCCTCCCCCATTGTTTGACAGCTCCGAGGTTAGGTCCTTTGTCCATTCCAGGCGCAAATTGGCCTGTTTTGGCTGGATTTACACCTCATCCTCAACACGGCAATTGTACCATTGTTGAACTTCGTAGACTACATGTAGTCTCCATTAGCGTTATTCGAGCGTTGGTACAATACATAACCCGTAATCTTCCGGGTGGGGCCCCGGGTGGTGCGGCGCTTCCTGCGGGACAGGGTGGTATGAAGCTCAGTTCCGTGATGGTCAATGCTGTAATGGGAAAGCGTCCCCAGGATAAGGATGAATTTCCTTTCTGGCTTCCCGAGGAATTTGACCAGCTGGAAGCGGTATTTCCTAACACGACTCATTGTGAAAAACACAGGATTCTGACAATTAGTTTACCCAAAGACTTGGCCCCTGAAATCGGTGACTGTGAGACCTGGGGTAGAACATTTGCGGCGGTCTATGCGAGGTGTATGACTGTCCAGCCTGCGGTCCTTAAGCGTGTTCAAGACGAGCACGGACCTGAGGCTGCGGTTGAATTGGGCATGCGCCTGTGTGGCACCTTTGATGTGGTTTGCGATCTCATACTTGCTAATGTCAAGGGAGATGCAGTGAACTTTCATGTAGCCAATGCATTGCAGGCGATCCCAGATGCCGAAAAACCCCATCAGTTAGCGAGGATTATTGTGGCGGCTTATAAAACCGTGGGTCGCAATAGTAGGGGTCTCAAGCCTTTTTCTACTAAAGAGAAAACGCAACCCCAAGGGCAGCAGTCTGACACGGACGTTCAGCCCAAGAAACAAAATTGGCCTAAAAAACAAAAACAGGGAAAGCAACAGCAACAGAAACAGGAATCTCGTCCTGCGTCTCCCGTGCCTGCCCCCACAGAACGTGTTTATGACTTGCGCGATCGCGCGAAGATTAAATCACCTGATCGATTTCAGGTTTGTGATCAACGCTCTCCTCGTTCTTTTCAGGAGTCATCGGCCTCGTCGACCGGTGGTGGAGGAGGCGGAAGGGGTCAGGGTGGCCAGCAAGGATGTGACCAGCCCCGCCCAAAAGACTGTGCAGGAAAGCAGGATGGCTCGACGCCGAAAAGACCCCAGTTTCAAAAGAAGAAGGTCGCCGCGTTAACAGCGAGATATGCCACAGATGGTGAGAACGCGGCTTCGGAATCTGACATGGGCTCTGACCTTGCTGGACAGCGCGGCGGAGATTACCATAGTGCGAGAGGCCCTGCGTCCACTACTGAAGGTGACAGCGACTGACCGTTATGTTGTAGTTGAAACAGCTGACACTAGAGTTGCTCCCCCTGACAGACTTTATTAAATTGTCCTGTTAATCGAAGGGGACATGCAGCGTACCATAAAAGGGATATTTTGGGAAAATCTTTCGTCTACATACGACATTTTGTTATCGGAGGCTGACTGGCCCCCACCTTTTGTTCTCGCAGCTCCGCGAGGGGAGGAGGTGATCCTCCCTAGTTTCGCGCACACAGTCTCGAAAGAGCATGCGCTGTACTTTGCAGAAGAGTGGGCTAAGGCTCTAGCGCCAGCTCTGTATCGTACACACTGTGGTTGAGATAAATTCTCCCCACACCACGAGATTCCTTTGCGGTCACAGCCACAGCCTCAACCTCAACCTCAATATCCTATTCGGCGTGAAGCTAAGGCTTCCGTTGCGGAAATCCTTGAACAATTGGAATATCAGGGAGTGATTGAAACATGTGTGTCACCAATGAATAACCCTCTTTTTACTGTGACCAAGCCGGACGGTTCGTATCGTTTGGTATTGGATTACCGGCATTTAAACTCGCATTGCGTATCTGTGCAGCACAGAATACTCACGGCTCTGCCTTGGTGGATAGTCTAGTGCGTAAGCGTTTTAAGACCACGCTTGACATATCCAACGGTTTTTATGCCCACCACTTGGATGGTCTGAGTTCCCAATGGACCTCCTTTACTTGCGGCGGTGTCCAAAAACAATTTCGGCGTTTGCCTATGGGCTATAAGAATAGTCCTGGGATTTTTACTGCCCGCATAGTCTCTCTTTTAGAGAGAGTCGACCCTGATGCTTGCTCGTATGTGGATGACATTTATCTCACAGACGACGAACTTTGGGAGCATCTATGTCGCGTTGACCGCTTAATTTGTAGCTTTGCAGACATGGGTTACAAATTCAATTTTGCAAAATCGCACATTGCGGAATATACAGTGTTGTTCCTGGGCTACGAGCTCAACAATGAAGGTAGAGGATTGGCTCCTCACTTCCTGGAGAAATGCGCACAATTGCGCTTCAACAACTCTGAAAAAATTACAGTCTTTACTGGGTTTTTTAAATTTTGGGAGGACATACATTCCGGAATATGCCCAGCGTATCAAGCCTTTGTATGCTTTGATACAACCAACTTTTTCCAAATCATGCTGGCTGCCTGAGCACTCCATTCTGCAATCCTTGCAGGCTGATCTGCTCGCTTCAAAATTTTTGCTGACTCGTGACAACCACACCAACCTGGTGATAAGAATCATCCCTGGGACGGTGGGTTTCACATACCTGACTTTTAATGAAGGAGACACAGTACCTATTGCTTACAAGTCACACTTGTACACTTCGGCTGAAATGCGATTTTCCACTGTGGAGAAAGTTTTAACGGCTGTGCAGATAGCGATTCTTAAGGAACGTGCTCTGTCACAGGGAAAATGCATGTTGGTTGTTACCCCGTGTCCTGCCTTGGAGGCAGTTACGAAAGCCAGTGTACCAAATTCAAAAGCTTTGCACCCTCGGTGGACACAATGGGCTACATCCTTGACGTCCCCTGATGTCACGTTTATTTTTGACGTAATTAACATTTCAGACGTCAATCTTACAAAACTCCAAATGAAAATTCTTCAAAAAGGCACGTCATTCGTACCTACGGCACATACAAATCATCTGGAAGTCAACATTAGCTTGTTCAAGCTTATGAGAAAACTTAGACTTCGACACTTTTTCTCTAACATTGTAGGAGAACAACAGGCCAACAAAGAAGACTCGTTAAAAGGCTTAACAACTACAAGTACATACATGGCACCTATAAGCCATAAGACCTTGGATCTATTTGAGCAACTGGTCAAACAGGATTTAAACAAAATCAATTACCGAAGAAAAAGCAAAACCAAAAACTTGACTCAAAAAGAATATGCCATTCTTAAAAACATAGCGGATAATCCCAGAACTATCTGTCAGAGAGCGGACAAGGGTGGCGCTCTGGTCATAATGAACATGGACTACTATCAATCGTAAGCTGTGGAGCATCTACAGGACGAGAACACGTATATGGAACTTAACACTAATCCTACGAAGGAAATACAAGCGGTTCTTCAAACCATAATCTCAGAGGGCATCTCAAAAGGATGTGTGGATGACAAAATGAAAAAATATCTCACTACAGATTATCCGAAAACACCGAAATTTTATTTAACACCTAAAATCCACAAAGATCCTGTCAAACCTCCATGTCGCCCAATAGTATCCACCTGTGGAAGCATCCAAGAACCAGTGGGAAAACTGATTGACAAATATCTTCAACCATATGTCACTACCATGAGTACTTATGTCAAAGACACCACGGACTTCCTAATCAAGCTTGACAACATAAAATTGGTACCGAATGAGGTCATAACTATGTGTACTATCGATGTCCAAGCGTTGTACACGTCAATTCCTCACTTGTTGGGGATAGAAGCTGTAGAAGAAGCACTACTTCACAAGGAATATGAAGAAAATATGAAAGTATTTTTGTTGGAACTACTCAATTTTACCTTAATGCATAGTTTTTTCAAGTGGGAAGACAAATGGTACTTACAGAAGTCAGGAACTGCCATGGGAAATCCGGCAGCTCCTTCGTACGCTAATATCTTTATGTACCAATATGAAAACAATCATATTTTACAGAAAGAACAATGGCAACAAGGACTACGCCTATATCTGCGATATATTGATGATATCTTCATCTTGTGGAATGACACCAAAGAACGCTTAATTTCCAATATCCAACAACTGAACCTTGTTGATCAAAGGATACAATTCACCTACACCATACATGACAGTGAAATCAACTATTTGGATGTAACCGTCAAGAAAATAGGTGACAAAATTGAAACGACCCTGTACACCAAAACGACTGATCGGAACAATCTATTAGCTTACCAGAGCTTCCACCCCATGCCCCTCAATCAACACCTTCCATACTCTCAACTCCTCCGAGTAAAAAGAATTGTCTCTGACCCGGAAGATTCGAAGACGCACACACAAATCATGTTAAACAAATTCAAAAAAAGAGGCTATCCAGATGAAGTACTACAGGGAGCGTTGGAAAGAACTAGCACCACATACAGAAAAACTTTATTGACAACACAAACAAGCAAAAAGGCTAACAGAACTACTTGTGTTAGTAAATATTCCACAGCTAGCCCACAGTTCAAGAAAATTATTAAAAGACACTGGCGCATATTACAGACTGAACCTGATTTTAACAATGTATTTAGCGAAGTACCCTTATTTGCGTTCACCAGAGCCAAAAACATAGGAGAAATCATCAAGAAACCATCAGTGGAAAAACTGCATACTATATACAAAGGAACATCACCTTGTAGAAATTGCAGCAATTGCCATAACATTATGGAAGGCAACACGATCACCCACCCTATGAGAGGCAATAAAATCAGGTTACAAGTTAACGGTACATGTGACACAAAAAACATCATATACATGATAAAATGCCCATGCGGCCATGCTTATGTCGGACAAACAGAACGTAAACTCAAAATCCGACTAACAGAGCACAAAAGTAACATAAGAACCAAAGTGTTAAAATCAGCGCTGGCCACCCATTTCATTGAACATAACCACCAAATCAACCAAATGAAGGCTTGCATTCTAGAAATAGTGGAAAAAAATGAGGAGACGGACAATAAAAAAGCTTTGCTAAAACGTGAAAACCACTGGATATACTATTTACAGACTCTACGCCCACATGGAATTAATGAACGGACAGAATTTAGCTGTTATTTATAATTAAGTTGGTTTTTGATATAAGAGTGTCAGTACAGTGCTGTGCATGTATTTGTGAGTTTCACGCAATGACCGCTTTTTGAGTTTAATGTACCCACACGGTTTACTTTCTTTTTGTACTCTGGCCCTTTAATAGTAGCGCGTGTTATTTTAAGGCTTAACCCATCCCACATACGTCACACGCCGACTTTGCAGTTGAGAGAACGGCGGCTCCTAATGCAGACTTGATACTTTGTAACAGCGCATTTCGGTAAGAACCTTAGCCGTATCTAATGCAACATAGTGAATTCTAACTTTTCGCGCTTATACTGTTATGCGTAGGCTGCTTACTAAATCTCCACGCTTGCTTAATCGCTAGCGCGTGATGTTATGTTGGTTTAAAAACTGTCCACATAACTTTAGGTAAGACGCTACCGCGTTCTAGTATATCTACCCGCTTAGGTAAGACGCTATCGCGTTCTAGTATATTCACTTGCATTTCATTGTTGCCGTATTAAGCTATCATACAAAAGCAACTTATGAAATACCCACGTTATATCACCGGCCAAAGCGCTTAGTTTAAAAGCCATTTATGTTATTTTCCTTACATACACCAAACACACAGTAAACGCGTAAAGCGAAGGGTAACATCGTATTGATGTTCAATGACACTGAAAGTTAGTAACATAATCATGGAGGGTTTTCACCATGTTAGTCAACTGTTTAGTTAACACCATGTTGTATATAGAAACACTTCGTGATGGATACCATTCTTGTTTCACAGATTTCCCTGATGAAGGCCCCAGGCCGAAATGCATTGGAATGCAGTTTGTTTATTCGAAAAACAAATTGGATGTAAAATACGTATACTGAATATATGTAATTTCAGATGAAAGAAACCATATTTACAAATGAAAAACTTTACAAGTATGAATAAAATACTCAAGAAACTTCAGAAAGAAAATTGATTTGGTGAAAAACTTTATTGATTATATCTTAGCTGATAAATTCAGCACATAACAGTCAGTGCCCTAGGAGTACACAGAAACACCAGATCACTCGATGTATAGACACATTCGATTGCACGGTTCTTGTAACCAAGACCGGCCGAATTTAGCCTGTGTTTTGAAAGGTACTCCAGTTCCCGCAATCGTCCCCACTTTCACATTACTGGCAAACGGCAGTTATTTACTTTTGAATAACGAAGATTGTTGTGGGTTAATTAGAGGTATTGCTTATGTCGTTACCGTATCTGAACGAGTGGTTTGCTGCAAAAAAAATTTGTACCCACCCCCGCATGGGAACTTGGATGTTTCCATCTGGCCGCAAATGCCAACCTTGAAGGCAGAGTTCAATGGTATGAGTAGAATAAGAGCCCTTTTGTCCCAAAAAGAAGTGGCCCTGAGTTCGGCTCGTGAAACATTCGTCCTTCACGTAGCTAACACCCGCACAGAGGTGCAGGCTATTTTAAATACTGACTAGCCGTTGCATTTCAGCGAGCTGATACATTCAATCTTTAACGCGTCCTCCACTTCTGGCCTCGCACACTTTTTTAAGATAGTTAGAAGTGGTCTCGTGACTTCATTTGAAAAGATATTTGGAGTAATTCCTGCTTTCTTTCATTCTATATTTTCAAGCCTATTTGGTGGATTTCCTGTTTTGCTGGCGCTGGCTGCAGGCGTCCTGGTGATATTTTGTTTTATTAGAAATGGATGCCAATCCTGTGTTACACGCCGCACAGCCGCACCTGGCACTGTTTCGCAACAGGATGCTTGAGTACTATGGCACGCGACTTTGAGCGCGGCATATGAATTATCGTTTTGATTTTCCTTTTTCACCTGTGTCCAGCCTGTGTTTCATTGCCTGAGCTGCGATTTCGAGTGGGCCCTCGATTTGTGTCTCTGCAAGACGGTGTTTCCTGACGGCGATTTTAATCATCTGATGAGTCCCTTAGTTGCTCATGAGTTGTTTTGTTCGGACGAAAGGATTATGGCCTTGGCAGCGATGCATGGACTAATGGGTCGTTAGAACATACACACAGCAGCACAAGATTTCTTGGCACAGAGCTTTATTGAGGATCCACAGAGTTGTCCTCTGATGGTGCTAGAGGCTCCGGTACTGGAAGAGCACGTATGTTCTTTCCCACTATTAAATTGGATGGCTGAACTGTTTTCGGATGATGACAGTGACTTCCTGTTGGAGGCTGTTGCTGCATATTTTGCATATTCAATCTTGTCCTAAAGGCTTTCCAGGTTTTTGATGACAACCCGTTTTATACTTACATAATTTTTTGGGCAAATTGTGCATACATTTTTCACCACCCAGACATATTGACTTGAGTGAAAGTGAATAATCGATTGGCAAGTTGGAATTTTTTTAATTGACTTATGAAAACTTTTTTTCCCACCATTTTTAAATTTTGACATGGCTCATCGTTGTTGAACTCTGCTTTCATGATGTGCCCCTTGCCTTATCTTATCTTATCCGTGCTCGGATCATGGGGGGATGTCATATAGTTACTGCTTGCCTATATACCGTGTTAAGTTAGCATGAGCTTATTAAATGTTTAAACGCCATTTTACCTTTGGCTGCTTCTGCACACGACACATAATTGTTGTTTTAGCTTTCAGCCTAGAAGAGCGTTGCGATTTACACGAGAATAATATGTTATTGCCTCGATATCAGCTTTGCTTAGTAAACTTTGTCTGTACAGTGAGTGCTGAAGCCTTCAAGGATAACTCGACACAGTGTTGTTGTGAGGTCTGATCTTCGCACCTTCCTAGACATAACATAAATGCAGCTTCTGCCAAAATCTGGTTTTATATTGCTTTGCATACAGCACACGATACACACTTGACGCTGTTCGCATGCAGAGAGCTGGTGGAAGATGATGTGATCCCTTCACACTAGGATCTTGAGGTATGGGGCGGCCCTGCAAAACCCACTGAGACCTTCTTAGATATAATATAATATGCTAGATAGGGAGGGTGAGAAATAGGTGTTATTGAACCCTATTCATTTCAGCATATTTAGTATGTTGTCACCTTTTGCATTCTATGGACTAGTAACTATGCTGATAACTTTGCTTCTTATAATAGGTTTGCTTGTATTATCTAAGATACTGCATTTGAGAACACTGCATTAGTAAATAAATATTTCAAATATGCACGCGTCCTCATTTACTCCACGTTCTGGTTTGAAATGATTGTATAACGAAAGAGAGTGTTCATGTATTCCACGTGACCTGAGGTATTCTAAGTTCATGTTCTGGTTTGTCTAAACATTGGGAGTTCGTAATGACCAATGAGACACTGTAGCTAGCTCGGTAAGGGGATTTTGGGTACTGAGGTGAGTTTTGGCACACCCTAATTCACTGAGGTTTCAAGTCTCTATGCACAGTTCTGTAGGAGAACCGAATCCCTGCTGCAAAAGACACCCCTGCACCCGGCGTCCTGCGACCCCCTGTGCCCTCCTTGGAGTACCTACCTCTTCTCCAAGATCCCAACTTACCTCTCGAAGTGGTGGTCGCACCTGAAGAATTTCCGTCCCCGAGTCTGCAGCCTTTGTTCACTTTTCCATTGGATAACATTGAGCGCCCGATTGCTCAAAAGCACCCTGCACCCAGCCGCCCGAGTGCCGCTGGGAGTGCAACAACTACTCTACTTCCCCCACTTGCCCTGAGTAAGTGACTAGGAGCCCAGCTCCCACAGTCGCGTGACCTGCTTACTTGCAGCCACCAACCAAAGGCCCCCTACCCTCCATTGGATTGCATTGGGCCTACTCTCTCTGCACCCGGCTGCCCCGGTGCCGCTGAGAGTGTAACTACTGTATCTTTCCGACCCTGGGAGACACCCGAGTCTATGCCCAGAACCTTAACTCCACCAGTCGAGTACTTACCTAAAAGCCGATAACTCACTTTCCTTCCATAGGTTAACATTGACTGGTTTTCACTTGAAATTTCTTCTAAGTGTGGAGTTTTGAAACTTTAAAATACTCATTTAAAATCAGCCGAATAACGAATTCTGAATTACTCACCTGTGATCAGGAGAGAAGCCAGTACTGAATCTTTTAGCCCAGTACTGAACCGCAAAAGTAATCCTAACTGTATTTACCAGTTACCTGCATTTTCTTCCATAGGAAACCATTGACTGTTTTTCTGCGAAATTTCTTTTAAGTGTCGATTTTTGCAATCAAGAAATATTCTTTAAAAATCGTACCAGTTATCAAACCGTAATTACTTACCTGTCTTAGGTAGAGGTCCCAGTACTGAACCTAGGAGTCCAGTACTAGATTACAAAAGTAACGAGAACCTACTTTACCTGTGACTTGAATTTCCTTCCATAGGATAACATTGCTTGGTTTTCACTGAAAGGTTTCTGTGTCAACATTGAAAATACATTTATATTCTTTAAAAATCACAACTGTAACCAAAACGCTTTTACTTAACTGTTTACAGCTTAGGTCCCAGGACTGAATCCAGGATCCAGTCCTATGGTTAGAAAAGTAATCCTTAATGTAATCAACTGCATTTATGTAGGAAAAACCCATTGAGCTCAATGTTAAATTGTGTTGCCTATTGCAACCACTGTAGCTATTGTACTTACAAAGTTTATTGCCTTTCTGCAAAGTAATTACCTAAAGTCACTCATAGTGAGAAAAGTATATTTTGATACCCGTTGGTTCTAAAATAAAACAACTATATATTTTGATTTAAAATCAATTGGCCTATAGTTCAGTTCTTGAGTGTGTGAAACCTTTTGCTGACTGAGTGTGTACAACAAATGCTTTACACTGTCCTATGATACTGCCTTACTGCTCGACCAAGCTACCACTTTAGAGAGTAAGATTATATCTAACTTTAACCTCTGGGGACTGTGGACTCTATACACACTGTACCTTACTTTGGTCCAGTATATATAGAGCCACTTTCTTACACTGCACAACAGAAGATCTAAATAGTGGCAATGTGTGCTTTTAGTGAATCTGTTTGTTACACTGGTAAGGGCCCGGCAGCTCCTACAAAGAATACATTTTTACAAAAATCATGTAAAAACAAAATACACATTGGCAAAACTAAAAGCCGGCAAACACCGCAGACCTATTGTCTTTGCCAAAGCATGTTCATTTTCATGTTTCTCATAATCTTGCTGAAACTGAATTACACTGATTTTCCATGAATAATATACATTTTTTCCAAATACTAGCATGTATCAAAGACATTTTTAGTAAAATGATATCTCAGCAAAATGATACATGAAATTGCACAGTTTATCAAAACGTTTTAGCATTAGAGGTAGCCCGAAATTGTTAAACTTTGCAAAAATGTGTACACATTTTGTTATACTGGAACGCCGGTCTTTAATGCAAGCAGAGCTCACAGCATTTCCTTAAAGCCACTTTGCATTAATGTAACAAATACAAGTTCGATCAGCATGAACGTATGGACAAAAATCTTACCTTAACGGCAGACAAAGCTCTTTCATAGGTCCATAATGTGGTACTGTGAACTGGCAGACTAAGGTTCTGTGCTGCTTTCACTGTCACTTGTGTCGCCGTAGTGCCACTCACTTTTTGCACTCGTGCACCTTGTACATCTTTGGGCTGTCATCTGTTATTTACTTTATTACAGTGCTGATATTAACTTTAACTACTTTGCCCTATATTGCGTAAAAATGCTGATAAAATGAGGCCTTGAGCACATATGAAAATCGAATTGAGTTTCCTTGTTCTTTGATGGATAATACTGTATAGATATCCTTTATACTTGTCCAAAAATAATACCAGTTGGGATATTCTTTGCTGTATATATGTTTACAAGGGACAGCACACCACATCCCTGTGAATGCATGCCTTTTCTTTTTAAAGCAGTCCGAAATCGTTGAAGAAAATAGGGCTGTTAATAAAAACTAAAAATCATAACATTTTGCAATATTCCAGTAAGAATGGGCCGTGGTTCCCCTGACCAAGCTGACACCATGATCGTGAAAACGAATGTTCTGCCCTGGTGTCTCTACGTTTTTCAGGGGCATTGTTTGACATCTCAAGGAAATATTTAATTGAACTGGACAGAATAACTGTTGACTTGATCAGGGCTGCTGGTAGGATGGGGGTTAGTCTGCCAACTCTGAAAGGGCTCTGGAAGCGGGGTGGTTTGGAACTACTCAATTTAGAACTATACTATCATGCCATGCATCTCCAACACGATTTACATTGGTTGGACGGGGGAGGGTTGGGGGCCTGGGAGAAGCATTTACTATGTGGCACTTGTGACGAGATGCCCCTACTCGAACTTCTGATTTTGGGGCCCAGGAACTCCTAAGTCGGGCCTCTATGTGATGAGATGGGTGTGTAAAGCTTGGGAAGGGGTGCAGTTCGCCGGGTGTTGCGGCGTGCCCCCTACATACCCGACATGCCTATATGGTCTCTGCTGCCTTTCATTCAAAAAGCTCATACAAAGGTAATGGATCGATAGCAGGTGGACGGTTGTAACACTCGACAAGACCTGTAGCCATGAATTGATAGATTCAATACACTGCAGGAAGCGGTGGAAACCTTTAATCTAAGCAGAGGGCAATTCCTACAGTTGCTACGATAGCAGTCACATCTTATGAGATTATGACCCTCGTTCCTGGAGGTTCCCTAAAAGTATCACACATTAGTCACGTTACTCGATAGGGCCAGGGGGATGTAAATTGATCTCCTTTATGTAAAGGGCACTCAAAGAAGATGTCCCACTGTGCACGTTCCTAGTCCAGAGCAGGTGGCAAGTGGTACTGAGGGAACAGATTACAGACAAGAAGTGGGAGGGCGTGCATGCAGGTGTAATGCCAGCCACCATTAGTGCGAGGTTGAAATGAATTACAATGTTATCCATTAAGTATGCTTCATTCCCATCACGTTGCATTCCCATTTATTAGGGAAGGGAGTCTACCTGTCCCCGGTGTTTGGGGGAGTGAGACACCTTTTTCCACATGATGTGGGGATGCCCTGAACGTGACCATAGTTGACTATTTGAACAAGGCCACATAACGGGTGGTCCCTCGGGGACCCAGACAATGGCTATTATGCCCGATTCTGATGCGTAAAAAAGAAGGGCCAATTTTCAGGTGTTGGGGTTGATCTGTGCCAAATGCAGAGTGGCTATTCATTGGCTATCTCCGGTCTCCTCTGGGGGTGAGAGAATGGGTGATAGACATGACTGACTGGGCAGTGATTGAAGAGAGCTGCACGCATAAATGCCGGAGGAATAACAAACTAGTTGATGAATTACAGGTCTGGACTGCCATGCTCGCAGACCTACCTGAGCCTCATGACGCTTGGCTACGGTCTACCTTAGGCAAGCTGGCTGGTGTGGTTGATATGAACATTGCTTCTATTAGGCAGTAAGAGGAGACACAGGGTCTTTTATCTAGACATCATTGTGCAGCTGTCTCAGGTGTGTGTGTGACTGATACCAAAAATGGGCTGGGGCCCCGTGGAGTCTCTCTTGCTGCTGCTCCTACTTTCACCCGTTTTCAGCTCCATAAATTATCATAAGCAACTCCTTTGAGAATCATTTACCACCTCAATGTGAACTGAGTAACTGTTTAATATTATATATATATATATATATATATATATATATATATATATATATATATATATATATATATATATATATATATATATTATCAACTACCAAAAAAGATTAAGTAAATAAGAAAAGGGGATTTTTGGGTTGCAAACCCTGTGATTTTGCGAATGACAGTGTTTGCCACTGCAAAATCCATTAGTACATCAAGTGTTATATACCTTACTGTCTTTGCCACTCAACAAGGAATGTTTTAGAAGCAAGGATGCCTTTTGGCCCTAGCAAACTGCGTTCCAAGGCCTCGTAAAGTAAACATTAGAAGGGATCAAAGGACGGGGGAATAATAGGATGATATACTAATGTATGAATGAAATTAAGGAAAAGCATGTTAATAGCTTAAAAACTTTCTGAATGTTTTTTCAAAGAAGGAGTTGACATCGAAATTTAGCAAATGTAGATTCAGTTTAGATGAAGTGGAGTACCATGGATAGTGTGTTAGGAGCAGCAACATGAAGTCCCAAAATAGCCATGTCAAAGCCATAGGTAAAGCAAAGGAATCCAATATAAAAGAACAGATTGTTTTATTTCTTGAACTGACAATGCTCTGTGCAAAATGTGTTGAATAACTATGCAAGGAAGGTAGAACAATTGAGATATATTTTGAAGAAAATCGCAAAATTCAACCGGGGAGAAGAAAAGACTTATGTATTTAGCGAAATCAAGAAAGAAATGTCTCCAGGTCCTTGTTTGAAAATATTTATTGTAGTGAAAGACTGCATTGTGGTTTGTGATGGGTCAGCTGTCAAAATCATGGGTTTGACAGTATTAACAGAGCATCAGATTCCTTCTATCACCATCTAGTACAACATCCCTACACCGTTGAATGGGTGTGGAGACTCCTTACCTTTGTGATAAAGACATGAACCCAAGACTCAAGAAAGTGTCCATAAAGACCTTATTTTTTTTATTTTAAAGAGTTTTATATAGAGCCAACTTGATCAGAAGGTATCAGGTATCAGAGCGCTTTACATAGTACCAGTTGTGTTACATGAGGACATTCATTTTTTTTTTGTTAGACACAGGGAGATTAGGTTATTTGCCCAGAATCACAGGATGTTCAGCGTCATTGCCGAGACTCGAACCCAGTTCCCCAGATAAGAGGTTGACCGCCCTAGCCGTTAGGCCACATCCTCTCCCCAAGAGATGTCCGAGTAGGTAACCCTTTTTGAGGATGTTTAAGAGGGTGGAGCAGAGAAGTGTGGAAGCAGAGGAGAACAGGGAAGCAGAAAGAAGACCTGGAGGAGTGGCAGAGGAGAGGTACTCCAGAGCAGAGAGAGGCACCAGAGGTGTGGAAGCAACCAGCAGAGCAGAGAGATGAGCTGGGGTTGAGGTAGTCGAGAAGAGCAGTCCTACAGACAGAAGAGCTGGAGGCGTTGAGCCAAAGATGAGCAGAAAAAGGGAGACGAAGATATAAAGGCGGAGGACAGCTGTGGAGCAGAAAGAGGAGACTGGGGTGTAAAAGCAGTAGAGCCAAAAAGGTGTTAGCAGATGTCAGGATTCCCAGTACCTTAAATATTTGGGCCAGCAAACACAGAGGAGAAATTAGCAGATAAACTGCAAGCTTTCCAGTACAAGATGGAGTATCTGCCAGTGAAGAAAAAATGTACTTCCAGACTGCATGTCCATGTTACCACTGGAGATGGAACGAGGCACACAAGAACAGGAATCTGAGAGTGAAGTTGCATTCTCTGAGGAGGATGCTGAATCTAGGTGGGGAGGAAGGAGATGGGGCTATTACCGAAGAGGTGTGGTATAATCAGATGGAGAAGGAGTTGGCAATTCAGTCAGATGTAAAATGTATTAATGTTTGATGGTGAGAGAATAGGTTGTGCAGGGACTTAAAGGATAGTTGAAGGTGCAAGATGAACTGACTGTTAAAAGTGGTGTGACACGTGGAGATAAAATTATATTTCCCTTTGGATTGAGGAGGAATATATTTGTCTAGTGCCTTTAAGAACATAAAGGACTTCCAACACAGAAAGACACACTCATGAATATTTGGTGTGTCTGTATGTGAAGTGATAAATGAGAAAAAGCTTCTGTAGTAGAATTACAATCTGTAGACTTACTGGATGGTCTGCGGAGAAGTCCAGGATTTACATAATTGCAACATATGCCATTGTAATTATTGATTATTTTTCGAAATGGCCCTAGATTTGAATGGTGGACAGAGTTACCACCAATAATGTGACTAAATTCATGAATGACATTTTGTAGAGAGGGAATTCCCAAAGAGGTAGTCTCAGATAAAGAGCATCAATGTTTCAGAGCAGAAATGAAAGACGACAATACAAAGTTTTGTAAATATCATAAAAAGGGTAATGGTTTTGCATTCTGAGGCCAATGGCTAAGTTGAGCGATTTAACAGGGTAATAAAGGAATCTTTTCAGTTGGCTGTAAAAGGGGAGCTGGATGAAGCAAAGTACTTCAAGATACCTTGCATACTTACAGAATAACTCCTTATTCAGTTTCTGGTGTATTGCCCTTTGAACATGTAAGAGAATGAAAGCCTGGAACTAGGTTGCTTCCTTGCTGGCTAAAAAAGGTGCAGATTATCGTAAAATATGTGAGGCTGCAGAGATGAACAATAGTAAGGAAAAGAGGAAGGTTCCGAAAATTAGGCACCTAAGTAAGGACAATGGGGTTGCATTAAGCTTCCTATGAATGCGGGGAAGGGATTTCCAATATGGTCCAAATCCAAAAGAAGTGATCACAGTCTTAAGGAATAGTGGGAGAGTTGAAGGAGGTACGGTGGGGATTCTCAGTAGGGTCTCACCTTTTAAAAGGACACATGAGGGATTGTGTGAAGTGTTCTAATGTGCAAAGTGATGGAAATGCATTTCTGTCCATGTCCGAATCTGAGACCAAAGGTGTGATTAATTCGAACACACTTTTCAATTCTTTGGCTGGACGTAAAACGCAAACAAAGATAACATTTTTATGCTGTTTAGGCAAAATAGTGGCTTTTATGACATAGGTATCCGTACGCAGACACAGTGAATGTAGCAGATGCATACTGAATACATTGATTATGTGTTATGCTAGATTATTAGTTCTAATTTTGTTACAGCAAGTAGTTTTGTTTCTTCTCTTTTCGTTCTTTCCTTTTTTTCTCTTTTTACAATTCAAGCTTGTGCTTAAGTAATAAGGATTTGTGGGGCAATACAGGTGTGAAATGTGAAGGTTGGAGTGAGCAAGAGAAGGAAACGGGCATACTGTGGTGTGAAAAGTGAACGGTTTGAAGTGGAATATGTAAGAGGTTAATTTGAGCCAGCAATTAATTCAGGTGGGTATGCATTGGGTGTTGTTGCCCTCGTTTGAATTGAACCCACTATGCGTCCAAATCTTATTGAATTACTTGAGCGCTTCATCATCTTTCCAACTGCAACGGACATAAAAATATACAGCGCTACGGATGCTAATGCTACCACACACGCCACCCTGCGCTTTGCTCGCCAAAAGGCTGCGCGTACCCACCACCCTCTCTCTCTTTCTCTGCCTACCCTCAGGCTCCTTCGTCTCTCCTACTTCCTTTTCTCCTACTTACCGCTCTGGCCCTCGTCTCTCTGTGAGACATTTGTGCCCTGTTGGGCAGTTTATGACAGCTGGGCTAGTTGTACGCCCCACGCCTTCCTCGCAAAAGCGGACATACTCTCACATGTGACAACTCTCTGCGCAATGCACCCCTAAGCCACGCGGCCGGCCCTCCTTGGAGGGTTGTAGGCAAGGTGCTGTGTTGAAGTTCCTTCCCCGTCCACGCTGGCACTGAAACACGAGAGTTATCATATACGCGGCCGGCCTCGGCACGAGGTTGTAGGCTTAACGCTGTGTTCAAAATAAAACAGATTTGACCTAAAATATATAGCGATATGAGATGGAACAGGAGAATTACATGTGAAACGTGGTGTAACAATGGGATTGAAAACTAGTTCCCATTAGCCATTACGGTGACTAAAGAATGACTAGTGAGTTATAGATAGCCGAGTAACTATTAGTTTAATTGTGCTGTTTTGGGAATGTTAAAGATCTCAGTTTAAAATGGTTTTGTCAAGGAGCACTACACAAGCTAAAAGGAGGGAGGGGAAAAGTGTTCTGTAGTGAACTGGATTACCCTCGAGTACAGGTTAGAGACTGTGACCATGGTACTGCAAGAATACCAGGGTTGTGGAACAAGAACGGAGAGGAAGGGAATACTGCCTTAAATATAAAGAGTGTCCATAGTTGTAAGGAAAAAATAAAGACATTGGTGGTGTATGACACAACCTTGATTATCTTATTGGCGTTTACTGCTATTTAAGTAACATTATACAAAGATTTTACATGTCTGTTTTGAGAAAGCCATGACACCCTATTTGGAAAAAAACTAATTACAGGAAAATAACACTTATTATTATTGTTACTTGCCATATATACAGTGTTCTGCTACCACTTGTGTGATCCTGTACCACGTGAGTGAACCTGTACGTCTTATCGTGACCATTCTTAAATGAGATAGTTTTCCATGTGTGACTGGGAGCATATTTGTGTATATAGGGTAGCCTATCAGGGTAGAGTTTAGTGCCATGTAAGAGGTTTTGACCGGTGATTTAAATCCTCAACTTTGAAGTGGGGTGTATGGCTTGCAATCTTTTAGAAAAAGTGTAAGGAGATACATAACCACATTCTTCCATACCGTAATTCTGTCTGTTATAATGGCCTCCACTTAGTTACAGAAAGGAGTTTTATCCATTAGGTCGGTCATTAAATATGCTTGCCACGAATGATGAAGTTTACTATTCGCATCTAGTAGGTGGCTATGGGTTCACATGTCTGAAATTACTCTCCACATTAAGAGAACTTGAGGTTATAGCTTACAGCTTCACAGAGTAAAGCTCTAACCAACCGAGCACAAAACTGGAACAAGTTCACAAGACAAAATATGACACAAATGCGATGTACGTGCAGCAAAAGAACAACAATATTGGAGCCAACCTAGTGTGGCAAGCCTGCAACAGAAGATCTCAAAGTAAGACCTAGCCCAAAGTGTGTGACCTAAAACAGCAGCACAATCAGACATACTACCTAGGGTAATGCAACTGGAGCCCTCCAGAAAACACAATCCAAATATAATCCTAGAATGGATACTATTAGGCTAGGTCCATCCAGGGGTGGACCGCATCTTTCACTAGATGTCCCTAATGCTAGTGTGGGCAACTAGATGCTATGGGCAGAGATGGAGAGAAACTTTAATAGCGTTGGGCACAGGCGCTCATACACAAGCACCCACTCATTCCCCGGCAGAGATGTCAGCAGAGGTACTCAATTTTGTGTCCTACTACTGACATCTGTTGCAAATCCCCTTTACCATAAACAGTCTGCTTGAAACAGTGAAGGCCTGCAGAGGCCAAACAAGAAACAGCAGAGCATTCTGTTGAGAGTGGCATGGCCGTCGTTCACTCACTATGGGTGAATCAGTGTAAGGGGCCTCAATATATGGTTAATCACCATGCAGTTTTCAGTAAGTGTGTGGTGTCTGGTCTACAATAGCAGGCCTGGAACATTACTATGGGGCATGACAGAGCAAAATAAGTAGTTGAGAGGGTGCAGACACTTTTGCTACAGCGCTGAACAGTGAGATGCAAGAATTTGCGAAGGCGTTGAAGAAGAGTTTGTTTGTGGGTGCTCACAAACTTTCATGGCTTAAACATGCCTTCAAACTCTCACTTCCCACCACTTGTGTGGGGTTTGCACCTGTGCAGTAATAAGGTGTGGAGTAATATTCGGCAGAAGTAACAGGATTTATATCTGAAAAATCAACTTCTGTGAATACCTTGCAACTACAAACCATTTCATTTGGGCTCATAAATATGACTTAAGAGTGCATATGGCTGGCTCTACTGTTGCCTGTTTTTTCCAGGGACTGTACCTGGGTCTCTGTAATGCCACTTTCGGCATTCTCCTAACAGAGCCTCAAAGGTCCAGTCTTTCTTTTTGACACTAGGAGTTTCTGGCAGGGTAGACATCAATTGAGAATCCCAAACTAATTGAAAGAACCAGATGCAAAGCGAAGTGCTTCACAACCCCATCAGGGGCAGGAAGAACTATATTAGTGCTATAATACATCTGGGTTGTGAACGTGTAGTAACAATGACTGCAGTCCAGAGTGATGATCCCGGATATTTTGATGGCATAGTAACCCTCTTGCATCAACAGGAGGCGAGCTACCGTCCAACTGTCAGATGGACAATGTCACCACAGGGCAACCATATGGAATTAGGACCTAGGCAAGGTTTGAAAAACACCTAAAGCTACATGAAGATACTCCTTGGTGGAATTTTGGGTGTGAAATGTGCTTAAGAAGGTTACCTATTCTTGTAATTCAGAGTTCGAAACAAATCTGGTCATTTTATCACAAACACTAGGGCTTGCATAGAAGGAAAACTTATATAAGCCTGTAAATACTAGCTTTGCCTTGGCATGTATTAATGGCTATTGTTTTCGCTGTAACTACTTGAATATTTTTAACCAATTGCCTCCTTTCTGATACTGCCAGGTAATAATTTTTTTCTGTTTGATCTCTTTATTAGATTTTGTACATAATCGCAAAACAGTATACTATATTATCAAGTAACATATAGAGCTAGCAGGCAGTCCACCTGGCTAGATTTCTAACCCAACATCACATCGGTATGAACAACATCCCCATTATCTATTGCATCTAATAACCGTAAATGGCATACTCCAGTAAACACTTAACTACTTTCCTTCTGCAGCATGGCCATAAAATCTTGTGGTAATACAATACCATTCTACTGTGCATGCACATTTCTATTGCTTATATACAACTTACATGGCTTCACCCCGCCATAACACATCAACCTGTTTATGCAATCAAACCGTCTTATTAATAACTCCCAACATAGGAACATCATGGGGGGAAGGGGGTGGGGCGTTTTAGGAAGGTGAGCAGGACCCTCATAAAGGAGGGTAATAAAAAATGGATCTCAGTTGCGGTGTGACGTTACCTTATCATCTAGCCTATAGTTGTGCTTCATATCTCCTTAGAGAAATTTACATAACAATTCGGGGTGTATGGGACGCCCCTCCTAAACTACTGTACATCACGGGCCAGGGTTCAACACGTAAATTACGCTGTATCAATCCGGAAGAGAGACATCCGCAGGGTCGTCTGGCACCAGCAGTCCCTAAGCGTACATAGCATTACTTTCCGTGCAGCAGAAATGGGGTACTTATGAAGCCCAAGCATGTCCTCGCGTACTAAGGAGACCGCCTCCACCTTAACCCAATCCAGCATTGAGAGAAACCAAGCCTTCTTCGGTGATACTGCTGGATAATCATACGTGGTATCGCTCTTTCAGTTATGGGTGTGGAGGACCAGAGAGATTCTCACCGACACACCAGAAGCTCTCTGTGAGAAATTTGCATGTTGTTCTGTTTTTCTTCTGCCCTGCATTTAGCATGGGGGCAAAGACAACATGTGCATAAGATGTTGTTTGCAAGAGACTGCCCAAAATTTGAAAGCTAGTGAAACGTACGTGTGTTTTTCAATGATCACATTCTTACAACTGATACTGCTAAAGGATTAAGCAATTCTGCCTCTTGATGGCTCTCAAATTGCTGCAAACCGGGTGTGCCAGAACTGAAACCTCAACTCTATAATGGTGTACATGGAATGCATTCTTCTGTTTGTAACACTCTGGTGTTTAGACATTTGACTCTGTCTCCATCATATATTAGAGTATGGGTGAATGCGGGCGAAGAGGGGCTATACTAGTTACAAACCATACCAGCTGACACGACTAAACCTCCTATATTCAGTTAAAGCATGCAGCTGGAATCAATCTGAATGGTATTCATCTTCAAAACTGGTCATCTAGGAACTTCATTAGCGGGGTCTGCAAGGTGGGTGAGGGGATTATAAAAGGCACTTTGGGGAAACTGGGGCAGAGAAGCCACCGGTATTTTAGCAGTAGTGAATGGCCGCCTTTTACAATAATGTTTATATTATGGCTACTCACGGTCTGAGAGCTCCCGGTTTTGGCACAGGGAGATAAAGCAATGAGCCAGGGACCACATAACATAATCAAATAAGAGGGGGACTATCTGCTGAACGCAGTGGTACTGTCACACGGGTGTATGGTTTTAATCTCTAGGAAAACACTGCTACTAATACCTGAAAGAAATTATTTGAGTAGCAAGCTTCCTTGAGGATGATTCTATTATCCACCAAAATATGTCATAAATACGGTTAAGTTTCAGCGTGAAAAGCAACATTACAGGGCGGCTGTGCCTTTTTTTCCTGGAGCCTTGCTTTGGTCTGAAAAACATGCAAGCTAAGTATCCATTATGTACCATTGAGTGCATTCTGTTGGCCCATTCTCCAGACTCGACAAAAAACATCACTTTCCAATCCTGCAAATCCGACCCACATGAGCTCCTGCCCTTTGGGATGGCAGGCTTCTACCCATCTGCTCCCAGAAGCCTGAGCTTGCTAGGTGCTGAGAGGCCAGATACCCGATACCCACAGGGATTTTTTTTTGTTGTTGCAGTTTTATATAGCGCAAACTAGACCCGAAGGTATTGGAGCACTTTACATGAGCACCAATTACATTACACAAGGAAACATTCATTTTGATAGGCACTGGGAGATTAAGTTATTTTCCCAGAATCACAGGATGTTAAGTTGACACAGAGACTCAAACCTTGTTCCCCAGATCCAAATTTGGCAGCATCAGGGAAACATAGGAGGCTACCACTGGGGGATATACTGGCCAGGGAGCTCTGGCTGTACTCTTCCTATTGGAGCTGGGTCAAGACTGATTTGAATATGCCTGGGCCTAAACTGAGGTGCCATGTAGGGCAAACGAATGCTACCCCGAGCAACTGCTAGTGGTTAGACTTATTGCAAACATTCCTCCCATCACTTTTTGTGTGTGGGGGCAGGCTGCAGTTTTAAGCCACACACTACTAAGACACGTTTCACACAGCCTACTTTCAAACCACTCTCCCACCCTCAAAGTCAGCACCTCGTGGTAAAAAGGAAAGGGAGAGAGTCCGGAATGGCATGCGCTCCATCACGTGTAAGGATGAAAAATAGTTCCCTGACATCAGCAGTTGAACAATACACTTAAACACTCTAAAAGTAGGATAAACCTTACACACCCAAAGGAGAGACAAGTAGAATAAAAGTGAGGTCAGCTATCCAATCAGGAGCAGGGAATTTAAATAAATAAGATAGCCATCCAGTCATGAGCAAGGGACCCAAAGCGCACAGGGTTTGTCTTAAAGTACTGGTTACAATGCTGCTACGTTAGACACCTAACGCCTTATGAAGTGAGACTGCAATAATAATACATCCAGGTAGCAGAGACCAAGCTAAAACTGATCCTCAGTTACAGAGTCTCTTTTATTCAAACAATATTTAGTACAGAGAGAAATCTCACACTTTCTCATGCTGTTCAGTGCAATTCTATGCACATGCTTTAAGAATGACATAGCATGAGGGGCGATGAGTAACTTCCTTTACAAAAACGTGCATACACACTTTTTACTGATTTCATTCTGGGGGTCAGGGATCATTTATACCTGACAGGTGGAGTTACAAGTGATGTTGGTGAATATCTATTTTCTTCATTTAACATTTTTAAATTAATTTACTCATATTTGCAGATTTTGGGGAAGCAATAGGGAAAGACAGCATAACAGAACATCTAAGTGTTCCTTACTTACTGGTCTCATAAATTACCTCTTTTTGTGTAATGGAAGTATTCTTCAAGCACATTACAAAGGAGACACCAATAAAAGAGAGTACAGTGTTTCAATCCCTAAAAATGGCTTATTTGTAAAAGTAGGGGAACAAGATCCATCGCAACCGAAACACAGTGGTGGACCTTACGTAGATCATCCCCTTGGTGCAGAACAACCAAACAATAATTCAGTGCTGTCGCTTAAGAAAAGTATAACTGAGGATAGTGCATATACTACCTTATTTAAATGCTGAGCTATGTAACCTCTTCCACAGCCCACATCCAAAGCAAGGGGAAAAACCCTTTAAAGAAGATAAAAATCGAGAAAGTATGATTAGTACAGTCTGTGTCGTCTAATTAAAAGCGTATTTTTTATACAATGTTAGTAATCTAACAGCTTATATAAAAATAAAGGTCTCTCTCTCTCTCTCTCTCTCTCCCCGGACCCCATTTTAGTTAGTGTCGTGGCCAATTGTCTTATTGACCATCCATCTCAAACATCAGAACAAAAGAAGAACTTCAAACAAGAATTTTAACAAATGCTATAAAAATCTGAGTAGCAATGATAAATGGAAGCAATTTAAAAAAGCTTACCTAAAAAATAACTTATGGTTGTCACATTTTTTATGACCAATGCTACTTATTTCATGCTACTTATTTTTTGTTTCTTGGCTCTCTTACTATAAAGCACGGCGAATAGGTGTATTCAAATCTTGTCGCTTACTAAATGTAATTCTGGCTAGAATGTACTGATCAGTAATAAATATAAGGGATGTGGCTAAAAGGCAAGGGATCACACAGTGGACAATTCAGATGCAGAAAATAAGTTCCAACAACTGCAATTTACATTACATTATAAATGCAATTTATTTATTTTGTGTAAATTAAAGCCCAATATAAACACATTAATATCATAAATCATTACACACATTACAAAAATAATTCTTCAGTCGATTTGATAAAAAAATACTAGAATGTTTAGTTTAAAATTTGTGAGAAATCAGATTTTATCTAGATGTTATGCAAATAAGCGAGCGCATTCAACAAGCTTTTTGTAACAGAAAATATTAACAAAACCTTTTTGACATACCTCGAAACATCAAACACGCGATCTGCTATTCTGCCACCAACCTACAGAAAGCAAGAAAAGTCTATTATTGTTAGTCAAGTTGATTGATATTCCACAATACCAAGAAAGAGGTTTAAGGAACTCCTTGGTTCACCCGCATTCTGGCCGTATGTTGAGGGACTTATGAGATATGTGATATTAGATACAAGGTCATGCTGTTAAGTTAGGTAGCATGCTTACATAAATACTTGGTAAGACAAACTATAGCTGGGTCAGCTTCCAGGACTTTGAGAGCAACAGAGCGTAGAGATTCAGTCATCGAAAAATATGTTTTAGCATGCGTGGGGAGTGTAGAGAAGTTTAAACCTTAGTTATGGGACAGACTGTTTCTGTTCAGAATGGTTCACCCTCCTCGTGTTAGCATTTCATCTGGGGTTAGGATTAGGATATTCAGAGCTAGACTAGCAAGGATGTCAGCAAAGCTACCAGAGTGCAATTGTAATGAAGTATACATTCCAGTTTGATATATATATATATATATATATATATATATCAGTCAATTCAGGAAGCACACAAAGCGAGGAAATCCACAGGAAGCCTCGTATGAAGGTACACATTTATTTTGCAATCTTGCCAGCAGTCGCTCCACAAGAACTGGCACTCCTTGCTATGGCCAGACGCGTTTCAGGACCAGATGTCCTTTCATCAGTGGCAGCAAAAGAAAAGAAGTTCGCGCTGCACACGCGCAATTTAATTTCCAAACACCTTCCCCCAGTGGGCGTGGCCATCCTGTGGCCTTCTGGTGCTCGTAGTTCGTGTGCATAGTATTACCACATAGGTGCGCTCTGATTTCTTTTAGTTCGTGCAATTTCAATCTTTCCCTCGTGGGTGAATGCCTGCTTCTCATGTTGCGGCTGCCCCGCTTCGTAGAGAGCAAAATGTACCTGTGCAGGCTCCAGCCCTGAAATAGAGCGTGCACACCTTCCTCCCGATGTTCCCAGCGCGTTGTAGGCCGGGGCGGGCCCGCTGTTTAGGCAGTGGTCTCTCCTCAACGGCCGTGCCAGCCGTTACAAATCAGTCAATTCAGGAAGCACACAAAGCGAGGAAATCCACAGGAAGCCTCGTATGAAGGTACACATTTATTTTGCAATCTTGCCAGCAGTCGCTCCACAAGAACTGGCACTCCTTGCTATGGCCAGACGCGTTTCAGGACCAGATGTCCTTTCATCAGTGGCAGCAAAAGAAAAGAAGTTCGCGCTGCACACGCGCAATTTAATTTCCAAACACCTTCCCCCAGTGGGCGTGGCCATCCTGTGGCCTTCTGGTGCTCGTAGTTCGTGTGCATAGTATTACCACATAGGTGCGCTCTGATTTCTTTTAGTTCGTGCAATTTCAATCTTTCCCTCGTGGGTGAATGCCTGCTTCTCATGTTGCGGCTGCCCCGCTTCGTAGAGAGCAAAATGTACCTGTGCAGGCTCCAGCCCTGAAATAGAGCGTGCACACCTTCCTCCCGATGTTCCCAGCGCGTTGTAGGCCGGGGCGGGCCCGCTGTTTAGGCAGTGGTCTCTCCTCAACGGCCGTGCCAGCCGTTACAAATCAGTCAATTCAGGAAGCACACAAAGCGAGGAAATCCACAGGAAGCCTCGTATGAAGGTACACATTTATTTTGCAATCTTGCCAGCAGTCGCTCCACAAGAACTGGCACTCCTTGCTATGGCCAGACGCGTTTCAGGACCAGATGTCCTTTCATCAGTGGCAGCAAAAGAAAAGAAGTTCGCGCTGCACACGCGCAATTTAATTTCCAAACACCTTCCCCCAGTGGGCGTGGCCATCCTGTGGCCTTCTGGTGCTCGTAGTTCGTGTGCATAGTATTACCACATAGGTGCGCTCTGATTTCTTTTAGTTCGTGCAATTTCAATCTTTCCCTCGTGGGTGAATGCCTGCTTCTCATGTTGCGGCTGCTATCATTAGATCGCCCTCTCGCCAATGCATGGCATCAACAGTTTTGACAAAGTCTCTCGTATCTTTTACATAAGACCTCAATGTCATTACAAATTCTGAGAGAAAATGATCAATGTAAATGGAAATGTGTTCTAAAAGACTCGACTGTGAGGAGACAATCGGTCTCCCTGGTGGTTCTAGTGCGTTCTTATGCACCTTAGGCAGGTGATAAAAACATGGAGCAATTGGATTCAAAATCCTCAGGGCTTGATAGAGGGACAGTAACTATGGAAAGTGCGCCTGGTCGAAAGCCCATTCTGGGCGGTATTTATTGTAACGTAATTTTGTGATAATCACATGGTACGTGTACGATTAAGCGGGATGAAATGCAATGTTGTGTTCGCCTATCATGAGATAATGCGGGATCACCTCATAGTAATGTATGAATTGACCATGCTAA
This sequence comes from Lissotriton helveticus, assembly GCF_964261635.1. NCBI lineage: Eukaryota > Metazoa > Chordata > Amphibia > Caudata > Salamandridae > Lissotriton > Lissotriton helveticus. Next base: position 1,699,547,956 of record NC_136067.1, on the reverse strand, counting down.
GATGGCGCTTATACTTTCCACTGAAATGTCCTTTCTTTATGTCAATTAACACGTGGGGACGTGAAATAAAAATGGCCGCCTCAGACGCGCATTTTACCATCGATAAAGGTAACACGCCGAAACGCGTCTGGTCGCTGTGGGTTTTGTAATAAAACTTTGAACCCGCTCCTGAGAGTGCTTCCTCTTTTCTTCGAAAAACGAGACAAGTGAGAGCTGTAATCTATTGCGGAAGGCACCGTCCGCGGAAGCACCCGTCCTTGAGTGCGTGAAGTGGGTGCAAACGAGGGAGCTTGAATATATTTTATATATATATATATATATATATATATATATATATATATATATATATATATATATTTTATATATATATATATATATATATTATTCCGAGTTTGCCCTGTGCACGGAAGACGCCACTCCACCAGGATTAGGTTAACAAACCTTTAATAAAAGCAAACAGTTTTCCACCAGAAATTGTTCATAGTCGCCCTGACGCGTTTCGAGGCAGCATGCCTCTTCCTCATAGGGCTAAGCAGTGAGTGCGTGGCTTGATGATTTTAAATTCTCCCAAATTGCATGCCGCTCCCACCTGGGTTTCTCAACAGCATGCTGGGTATTGTAGTTTAATTTGATGCCTTCGGTGGCTCACCACGCACTGTCAATAATTTGTGCTTACTTCATCGTCTTTAAGATCCTTTTCAGTAGGACTCCGTTTGGAAAGGCTGTTTAATGAAAAGCAGTCCCAGTGCTTTCATACCGGCAAGATTCCGGCATGCAGACCCATCGTCTCTTTTTCACGGGCGGTGCATCCTCCCATATATATATATAGACAGGGTCTCGAAACGCGTCGAGTGAGTTTTGCCGTTTTGAAAAAATAAATCACTGTTAATGCAATTGGAGTCCGTGGTGGTTGTTTTTCCAAGGAGTTTGGAACTGAATACAACGCTGTGAATATATATATATATATATATATATATATATATATATATATATATATATATATATATATATATATATATATATATATATATATGGCATAAACTCCTTCCTGACAAAAGAGTACAGAGACCCAAGGGGAGACATTTGGAGGCTTTATTGAAGAGTGTGGCGGATGCATTTCTGGCTCTTGTCATGCCTTCGTCAGCGCCCAAAGCCTCCATAGTGAAGTACCACTGTGTTCAAAGTCCCGCCTCTTTTTGAACTCGATGTGACGAGTCCGCACCTCCCCCAAAGAAGCTTAAAGCAGCACACCTGAGTAGTGTCCCGTGCATCTAGAGAAACTACTAGTCCCAGAGTCCCTTGTAAGTGGACCATGGGTGTTAGTGCTGGGGGGATGGAGTGAAAAATAAAACCATGTGCGTGCTTGCGGGAGTAAAACAAAATGAGTTCACAAAACACTCCGCTTACACTTCTCCTTTGGCTGGAAAAAACAGACGACAAACCTAATCTTGGTGCAATCAAGGTGTTTATTTTCAGTGAGCCACCATTGCTGCCATGACGCGTTTTGGACAAAGTCGGCCTTGATCATATATATATATATATATATCACATCAAGGCAGCCAGTTTGCGATAATGATGAATATGAAAGGGAATGTGAGATTGAAGAATGCATTGTAGCAAGTATTGGTGAGATGGCAATGTGCGGAGATAAAAACAAATGTACATGGGTCTGGTATTGGGGGAGGCGGTAAAAACCGTGCCAGAGAGCTGGCGAGAAAAAGTGGTTTGCAAGTAGCAGCAGTACAACCGTATTGCAACCATGTGGATGAGCGGTCTATTTAAGAGGATTCACTTGTGCTGGGAGATAAATTAATTTCACTTTTGTGCTTTCAAATAAGAATATTGAGGCTGCAAATGTGGGGCATTTAGGCATTAATATTACTAGAAGAAGAGTCATAAGTGAGTATTGGTGGCTGCCATAGAAGTGGAAATTCTGGGTATGTTATTGAGAATTTGTAGAGCACACGTTCATCAACAGGTTTCTTGGTGCTGATTTATTTTCTTATTCCATCCGTGGAGACACCACTAAGAGAAGACCAAGTCTAACTGTAAGCTTGCTAGAAAAGCCAGGTCTTCAGCTTTTTCCTGAAGAACAGATGGTCAGTTTCTATTCTCAATGACGTTGACAGGGCGTTCCAGAACTTGGTTCCCTGAATTGAGAAGCGCGATCCTCCCGTGCATTTACGTCTTAAGCCGGGTACCACCAGTACATTCATGTGCATGGATCTTAAAGTGCGGGGAGTAACTGAGTTTTTGAGGAAATGTACTTTGAACCAGGACCATGAATAGCTTGGAACAGGAAGTATCCTGTTCAAAACATTGAAACACTGCTCCACTGGAAGCTAGTGATGCTCCTTCAGCAGTGGTTTAACGTGACAGCGCCTGCCTTGTTGATAGATCATTCTTGCTGCCTGATTTTGTATCAGCTGCAGGTGGTGTATCTGATTACGCTGAAGGCCTAGGTAGATTGCATTGGCATAGTTTATTTTAGATAGGATCAAGGTTATGATGATTTGAATGCTGGCCTCCCTGCTGAAAAACCTTCTGATTTTGCACAGTTTTCTAAGTTGGAAGAAACAGGCTGAAGTTACTGCCCGAATCTGCGAGTTCATGGTGAGCTCAGAGTCAATATGAATGCCTAGGCTCTTAATCAATTTCTTAGGGGCAGGTGCTGGTCCTAGTTCTGTGGGCCAATGAGTAGGGGTCCAATGCTGAAGTTTATTGTTAGGGGTAATGATTTCAGTTTTATCGGAATGTAATTTTCGCTGATTTTTATTCATCCAATTACTGATAAACAGCATCGTATTCCTAAGGAACTCCTTTGAATTTAAGGAATCATCTATGGAGAAAATCAGCTGCATGTCGTCAGCATAGTTATAATTATGTGCTCCTATCTGACGGAGCGTGAATATGAGGGGTCGGATATATACGTTGAAAAAGTGCGGAGACAATGATGAACCCTAAGGTACTCTACACTAGAGGTTGCTTGTGCCAGATTTGTAAGGCGACCGCCACACTGATTGTCTCTGGTCTACTAAGAAGGATGGAAAACCACTTTAGAGCAGTTCCTCTAAGGCCTGCTGCAGCAATGAGTTCCATCAAGAAGTCATGATTGATGGTGTCGAATGCCGCTGACAGGTTCAGAAGAATCAGGGCTCGAGTCCAGTCAACATCAGACTTTTCTTTTAGATCATCCATGACCGACAGAATGACAGATTCAGTAGAGTATGATGAGCAGAAACCTGCTGATGTGGGTCTAAAAATGTAGTGTCTTCTAAAAAGGTGCAGAAGAGTTTTGCTACATGTATCTCTAATACCTTGGCCAGGAGTGGCAGAAGTGAAATAGGCCTATAGTTGTCCAACCTCTGCGGGTCGACTTCTTGTTTTTTCTGTAGAGGAATAATCATTGCTTCTTTGAAGGCTTGTGGAACCGTCCTTTGGCTAAGGGATAGGTTCTGTAGGGAGAGGAAAGTCTCTGGAAATACTGAGAATATGGCTTTTTGTATGTGAGGGGGACAGGTATCGTTCGGGGAACCTGATTTTACTTTGTTAAGAAGTTCCAGGAACTGTTCACTGCTCATGCATGAGAGAGTAGCCATGGAGAGGGTGTTAGTGATTCCAGGCCCTCAATCACGTCCCTGCTGTTGGAGTCTATAGAATCCTGAATTTTCTCAATTTTATCTGAGAAAAAAGAATTCGGATCATTACATAGCTTCTGTGTGGCAGGGATGGAGGGGGGTCACACGATCGGGGTTAGATAGCTCCCTTACTGTGTTGAAGATATCTTTTGTTTTGTTGTTAGAGTTTAGTACTTTGTTGGAGAAAAACATCTTTTTTGCTTCCTAGATGGCTTTTTTGTAGGCCATAAGATTTATGTTGTCATGTTCTCTGGATTCTTTCGAATAGGTGTTTCGCCATTTCCTTTCTGCCTGTCGTGTTCTAGTTTGGCTGATTTTAAGTCAGCAGTGAACCATTTGGATGCTTCATGCTGCCTCACGCGAAAGGTTTAGCTCTGTGGAGAAGCATGAATGTTAAAAGCGTTCAATTGCCAGTTGGTGATTTCTTTCTCCAAAGTATCTATATTGTCCCAGCTTGCTGGCAACTTATGGTTCAGGGTCTCGCATAAGGATTCTACGTTGACGCGATTCCAATTACTGGATAGATGCTTTTGAAGGGAAGTAGTATTGGGCAGAGTGATATCACACATAGTAAAACTAACTGTGTAGTGATCAGACCATAAGCAGAGTCGGATTACTAATTTCTGCAGGTTGAGGTTAATAGACCAGGCTTGGTCAAGTGTATGACCTTTAATGTGTGTGGGTCCTTGGATGTGTTGTGTAAGGGTCAAACTTTGAAGAGCATGGTCAGTTCCTTGGCGCTCTTCCCCCATCCGCCTCATTAGCCCAGTAGTTAATGTCACCAATGATTAGAACTTTATCATAGTCCACTATCAGAGATGCCGTACAGTTTGCAAATGCTTTTGGGAACTACGGCATTGAGGTGGGTGTCCTATATAGAAGTACACAACTACAGTGCTATTTGGAGAGTCAAGTTTGATAACTATGTTGTCTACTAGTGTTATCTCTAACGGAGAGATAGCAGTGAATGATAGTCCTTTTTCGATGGCGACTGCCACCCCACCCACTTTCCTTCCCCTTGATCTATTAGTTTGTTGGAGGTAATAATTATCAGGGAGTGCAGCTAGGATATTTGGGGTGGATTCCTCTATCAGCCAAGTTTCTGTTAAGAACATCATGTCAGGGGAGTCCGTGTCTAGAAGGTTAAATAGTTCTAACTGGTGTTTTATCATGGAAAGAGTGTTTAGGTACATTATATTTAATTCTTTACAAGTTGTTTAGTTTTTGAGTGGGTGAAAAAAGTAGTTTGACTCGAGGCCAGGCAAGTGTCCCTGTGCTTACAGAGGTTTGGCAACTGGCCTGGATAAAAGAGACCAAGTTCTTCTAATTTGTGTCGGAGAGGCAGATCATGCAGCTTCTGGTGAGGAATTGTGCCACCAAGCACAGTGTACAGAATCTCAGATGTATAAAAAGCACACTAGTCGAGATGTGTGAACAGACAAAGACCACAAACCACTATACGGAGCATCCAACATGTACTGCACTGTAGTTCCTATATTCCCAATAGGCTCTGCACATTGGAATAATATACACTATAGATTTGACATAGGACTGAGGTCAGTATGTCTCTAACGAGTATACTAAACTAAATTGTGAGTGCCAGCTAGTTCAGAGGTCACTAGGAACTTTCTCGAATACACAAGAAGGGATTAGTTTCTGACAACCGCATAAACATGACAACTTTGTTTTCCCAAGAATCAAAATATATCTTCAGAATCGTGGAAACAATAGATAACTAGTTCACTCAGTCAATCGTGCATGCTCTGTTTCTACAGAGTTGCACAGAAATAGAGAGACGGGCGTTTCAATAAAAGGATTTATTGAACAGTCTTCTTTCTCATGCAAGAGAGGTGAACTGCTACAATCGTTAGACAGAATACAAAGTATAATGCGTACAGCGTAAACAGTAATATAAAATAATACTGTAATAGCATGGTCTATTGCAATGACATGTAAAAATACTTACATAAATAACATAGGCTAAAATACTCAACTGGTGTTTCTAAACGCCTACCCCAATGTACCTAACCTAGGTCTAGTACCAGGGAAGAAGTAGGTGTTTGTCTATAACATAGGTTTAGTTCTGCCAAGAATTGCCAAAGATTTCTCTAGGTTCTAATCAGCTTCATACCCAAGAATGAGAGAGGTTGGTATCTCTTTCACGGACTCGATTTCCCAACACACAGCAAGGGTAGTCAGAAACACTTGAGCTGGATTCTCGGCAGAGTGTGACAGCTTCTGGTCAGTGCGTCAGCTGGAGAGTTGGCTTCCTTCAGCACTTGCTGTTGCGAGCTGCGTAGTGCAAGTAGGTAGTCGAACTGCACCGAACCACACCGTGCTTTGCTATAGCAAGTGAAGGTATATTTATACCTTGAAGGTGTTTAGGAATGTCAGCTTTGACGTAAAGTCAGGCAGATGAACATCATGGATGAACCCCTAAGGAATAGTTGTTCATGCATATTATTGGGTTTTTGGGAGAAATCAATATCCAGTCTAGGAAAGTCCCTTCAGCTTAAGAGTCTGGTTTTCCAAGAAATCGTTGTGACGTAGATGAACGGATGGAAGTAGCCATGCCTGTATTTGGGTAGTATGGGCTATGCCTAAATAAGGACTGGATTTCTATGCCTATATAATGGTAATGTGAATTGTACCTAAATAAGGGCATGAATCAGGACATTTCATTCGGAATCTAAATCGCCATACAACACCCACTCCACTTTCTTATGTACGACATTACTAAATTCTGAACATGTTTACACATATCTACACATGAAATGTGAAAACCCCTCCAAAATACATAAAAAAATGTATTAGAACCGGTTTTACACATAAAATGCATTGGTGCTGTACGCATTAAAGCAATGTTTCATTCTAAGCATTTATTACATTTATTTACATTTGAATGCTAAAAGAATGAATCATGAAAGGAAAACAGTTATGAAATGGCTCGTAAATACAGAAGAAAAAGACCGAAACCATTTCCAGATTACATAAATCTGTTTGTATGTGGACATGGTCAAATATTATTATTGCTGGAAGTATTCAAAGAATTCTTGTTCTCTATGAATAGTTCTACTTTAAGGAGATTACTTTGTGCCAAACAGTAAAATATACAAATTTGGAAAAAAATAATTAAACATAGGAAAAAGTTCTTTGTTTTCAAAAATGAAGGTCAAATTCAAAGTCTCTCAGAAACTGTGTGCCAAATTCAAAAGTCAGTGTTTGCGCTTGGAGAAAACATGAAATCTTCTAAGTCTGTAAAAAAAGTCGTCTACCATTGTAGGTGAAAGTTGGATTATCTCGTTTAGAAGATTAACCGCACATAGATGTGAAGCATCGCCTTCAGCATTGGTTGCATCAGCAATGTTCAAATCGGATTGTACCTGTGTGCCTGAAGTTTCCTCTCGTACCTCAGCATCAGCATTTTGCGTCTGAGATCTCAAGGAATGCAGTCATCAGAACTGGTAGCCGCTGGGGACAACACTGCGCATGGCCCATTACCGGTTAAAGCAAAGTATCAACATCCGTTGGCATGACTGATGGGAGTGTTAGACAGATGTCTAGCACGCATTCTTCTCCGCATAGCAGGCAGCGTAGAACGGGTAAGATGCAATCTTACCAGATTGGTCTGAATGACAGATACCATGTGGTATTTAATTCTCGTCAACGAGTTAATCCCAAAATTTGGACGATGTGCTCACGACACTTCATCTCCAAAAGAGCCCTCTCTATGGTGCTTGGAGTGGCGCTGGTGATTTGGCTCGTCATATCATAGCAGAAGGAGCAAAAATAGTATCCCCGCAACGAGTCCAAAAAGGAGAGGCAGTCCGCCAAACACAGAGTGCACAAAGTTTTGGAAATATTCCCAGGACTGTTAGAAAAGGTGCTAACAGTCCGGAACATACGTTCTTAAATATATGTACAATACCGCTGGTATCAGACATGTTCAAGACACGACTTAACATTTTTGAGAAATGTATAGGGCAGTTTGTAGTTAAGAGGGCATGTATCTCGGCAGAAGTCCTTGCGACTTGCAGATCATAGGTCTCTTTGGGCAAGGTCATATTACCTATTTGAGATTGCTTAATATTATAAGCTGATACTGGAAGCATCAAATGTATCAATAAAGATGTAACATATTGAATTCTGCAACTCTTTTGCCACTTCCAAGTGATTTACAAATTGGGAATAATGTACAGGATATGGATGAACAGGATTGTGCAGATGTCACTGAGTTTTGCACTAAATCAAGAGCTGACATTCAGGATGTGTGACTCGTTCTGGCTGGTTTTGTTTTATTTGTCAATAGCTCATGCTTGAGAGATACAAGAAAACTTGTAAGCAGCATATGTAGTTTGTACATTGATGAGCCATCGTATTTGTGTAATGCATCTTCGGAACAAGTGGCTGAATCGATTGAAATTACAAGAGCTTGCTGCATAGCCAATGAATTGAGTGTCACAATCTACACCAGTCAGCATTGTTTTGGTGTGTTTCACAACTTTGTGCAGTTGCGGTCATAACATAATTTCATGATCTCAACTTGCACTCCAATTAGAAATGGCCTTCGAATTTTTGATGTGTTATAAATTATGAAATTGTAATCGTGATTAGCATTGGTGAAATGTGTGCCACAAGAGGACAGTTGTGACAGGAAACCTTTAGGGAATAATTTTGCTGCCAAGAGTTGCAAAGTATTATGCAATGAACGCACAACAATGCCCATGGAAACAGATGAAAGATCAGACAAAGATAAACATGTTTTTACTTGTGTGACAATACAAACATTATAGGAGCAAAATAATGTGCAAACTTGAATGTCATATGGGGAAAATAAAAAGTGGAAAATACAAGATCAAGAGGAGGTTTGGAAATGTGATGAGGAGGCTTGTCTTACCGATTTCTTTGCTACAACAAATGGTGAGACTTTTTTGCGGACATACTCATGTGGGACGTGATGGTTGGTGAAACATTTAAAAAATCATTGATTTAAACCTCATTTCAGAACAGTCGCAGAAGATATGTGTCAAAGATGTATTGTGTGTCAGCAATGATGGAAAGAAGACACTTAACAATAAGCCATGTAGGAAAAACAGATGGCCCCTTCATAAGACTACTGATTGATTTTGGAGAGATGCTACTGTGTAACAAGCTGAGGCATAATTTGGTTATTATTGTTTTTCTAAGTAGACTGAGGCATTTATAACACGGAGGTGTGATGGCCGAACGGTTGTAAAATTCTTGCAAAAGAACACATTTCAAGAATAAAATCATGTGAGTTTTGTTTGCTGCACTGAAAACAGATCAGAAGTTCCATTGTAGTTATCATTCAGAAATATAAGGCATGTTACAGACGCACAACCATACAGTTAAATATAAAATGACTGTTAGACTTGGCTTTTTCAGCTGGTTCACCCCCAGACTTTTAGGCCTCCTGTTTTTGACCTCGTTTGTGTCAGTTTTAGGACTCTGGTTACTTTACCACTGCTATTCAGTGCTAAAGTGAATTTGCTCTCCATGTAAGAATGTGTATGGATTGGTGTTGCCATTATTGGCTTACTTGATTTACTACTTAGTCCCTAGTAATTAATGTGCACATGGGTGCCCAGGACCTGTAAATCAAATTATGATAGTTGACCTGCTTCACTGATTGTGCCACCCACACAAGTAGCCTTTCAAAAGGTTCTCAGACCTGCCACTGCAGTGTCTGCTTGTAGTGTTTAACTGCCATATCGACCTGGCAAGTGCACCCACTAGCCAGGCCCAAACAGTCCCTTTTCTCACATCTAGACACCCCTGAGGTAGGCCCAAGGTACCCCTGTGGGCAGGGTGCAGTCAGGGGGAAAGGTAGGACATGTACTGGTGTTTATTACATGTCCTGATAGTGAAATACTATACATTTAATTTTTAACTATTGCAAGGCTATCTCTTACATAGGCTAACATGAGAGTTGCTTTGTAACATCTTTATATTATGTGTTTGAAAATGCTGAGTAGACTTGGCTGCATTTAGAGTAGTGGGAGGAGATTTTGCTTGCACCTGAATGGACTGTGACTGCCTGTTACAAAGCTGTCTCAATCTCCTGTGGTGAACCTGGACTGAGCCAAGCTGAACTACTTTATGTAGAAAATAGGTGTGGGAGCACACTGCTTCACCTCCCAGCAGAGTCGCCCCTAAGCATCATGGTTGATGCAGTCCGACAAGCGAGTACACTTGCAAAGTCTTTAGAGTGTTTCACCAGGTGGGTGCAGATTAGTGCTGGCCATCTCTGGACACGTGTTTCTAGATTATTATCTTTCATCAGCAGAGATTAGGCATTATTTGGGGTTGCTGAGCAGGCTGCCGTATCCTTGGAACGTAGTATCTCTCCAGGCGCGCAGGTGCCTCTCCACGAGCTCGTCAGCCCACAGCGGCTCGAGGGAGCCTTGAAGTAGAAAATAGGTGTGGGAGCACACTGCTTCACCTCCCAGCAGAGTCGCCCCTAAGCATCATGGTTAATGCAGTCCGACAAGCGAGTACACTTGCAAAGTCTTTAGAGTGTTTCACCAGGTGGGTGCAGATTAGTGCTGGCCATCTCTGGACACGTGTTTCTAGATTATTATCTTTCATCAGCAGAGATTAGGCATTATTTGGGGTTGCTGAGCAGGCTGCCGTATCCTTGGAACGTAGTATCTCTCCAGGCGCGCAGGTGCCTCTCCACGAGCTCGTCAGCCCACAGCGGCTCGAGGGAGCCTTGAAGTAGAAAATAGGTGTGGGAGCACACTGCTTCACCTCCCAGCAGAGTCGCCCCTAAGCATCATGGTTGATGCAGTCCGACAAGCGAGTACACTTGCAAAGTCTTTAGAGTGTTTCACCAGGTGGGTGCAGATTAGTGCTGGCCATCTCTGGACACGTGTTTCTAGATTATTATCTTTCATCAGCAGAGATTAGGCATTATTTGGGGTTGCTGAGCAGGCTGCCGTATCCTTGGAACGTAGTATCTCTCCAGGCGCGCAGGTGCCTCTCCACGAGCTCCTCAGCCCACAGCGGCTCGAGGGAGCCTTGAAGTAGAAAATAGGTGTGGGAGCACACTGCTTCACCTCCCAGCAGAGTCGCCCCTAAGCATCATGGTTGATGCAGTCCGACAAGCGAGTACACTTGCAAAGTCTTTAGAGTGTTTCACCAGGTGGGTGCAGATTAGTGCTGGCCATCTCTGGACACGTGTTTCTAGATTATTATCTTTCATCAGCAGAGATTAGGCATTATTTGGGGTTGCTGAGCAGGCTGCCGTATCCTTGGAACGTAGTATCTCTCCAGGCGCGCAGGTGCCTCTCCACGAGCTTAGGGGCGACTCTGCTGGGAGGTGAAGCAGTGTGCTCCCACACCTATTTTCTACTTCAAGGCTCCCTCGAGCCGCTGTGGGCTGACGAGCTCGTGGAGAGGCACCTGCGCGCCTGGAGAGATACTACGTTCCAAGGATACGGCAGCCTGCTCAGCAACCCCAAATAATGCCTAATCTCTGCTGATGAAAGATAATAATCTAGAAACACGTGTCCAGATATGGCCAGCACTAATCTGCACCCACCTGGTGAAACACTCTAAAGACTTTGCAAGTGTACTCGCTTGTCGGACTGCATCAACCATGATGCTTAGGGGCGACTCTGCTGGGAGGTGAAGCAGTGTGCTCCCACACCTATTTTCTTTTTGAACTACTTTATGTGTTCCAGAGGAACTTTGTTTTTACCAACTTCAAAGGAAAATGTTGTATAAATATTCGGATCCTGACCCCAGAACTTTAGATTACTGCTGAACTAAGGATCCTGCCAGGAAGAAAGGCTGATAAAGCTGTCAGGAGGAACTACCACATTGCTGCGTGCTTTGCTGTGTTGACCTGCTGCTTTTGTCTTGGGCAGGGAAAGGACTGGGCTGTTCTTTCTGCATTCCCAGTATCTCCAAGGGCTTGATGTAGAGCTTGCCTTCTGTTGAAAGTCTCAGGGAAATCAAAGTCTTTAATATCTTCTGGGTACAGGCTTCTGGAACTAGACGTTTCAACTGCCACAGAGAAGAAGAGGTAACCAGACGTCGCTACTGGCTCCATGACCTGAAGGCACCAACACCCTTCACATCGCACCTCTGGTCTCACAGACGATGCCACTGAGCCGCTGCTTGCAGTGTGACCTGTGGGCACCGCACTCCACACTGCCTCGCGCCACCGCCCTGGTATCCCCACAAAGGTTTTTAATTGTTTTGGGTCTTGTATTACACAGATAAATATTATATATTTTTCTAAAACTGGTGTGGTTTCCATTTGTAGTGTTTTCACTGTATTACTGTTTGGTATGAGCAAATGCTTTACACACTGAGAAAAGCCTGACTGCTCGTTCCAAGCTACCTGGGGGGTGAGCAAGGGTTATTTTAGATGTGTAATCCCCTCTGCCTGACTAGAGTGATGGATTCTGCCTGGCTTAGGTGCATACCCTAGCCAAATAGAAAAAACATTTCTAACAATGGCGAAGGTGTGCGCATCCACATCACAGAAATGGCCAGACGCACTTTCACTGGTGTTACTAAGCATGACATATACTCATAACAAAACAACAGGTTTGAGTCCCCCACGAAGGGAATACGGAATGCAGTCAGCAGCTTTGATAAATTTTACTGATGAATTGATCTTGGATTACCTCAAGTGTCAACCCAATACAATATGCTCGACGCAGGCCAAGGCTGCTTTTACAAGTGGCACTGGCAGGCAAAACATGACTACAATCAACAGAGGTGGAGGGGTTGAGGGTACCTTTACACACGGCACCAGAAGAGAGACTCCGGGTCTGCATCCTCTTTTCCAGTCGGCCTTTGAGCTCGCAGACAGAATGGCATTTGTTGGCGTGAGTCAGGCACACCTTGAACTGTTTCGCCACTTCAAGTGTATATTACCACAAGCAGCTGTTTCTCCGTCCCTTTAACAGCATATGCTACCTGAGCGTAAATTTAGCATTTTTAAAAAAATGGTTATTGCTTCAAGAACAAAACAGAACATTCATTAGTTTGCACCAGGTTCTGTCTGAACCTTCGGGTCCACACCCTTTTTGATTATGCCAAAATCTGGCATAACTCCAGGGGTGTGGGGGGATAACGCTTGGAGGAGGGGCATTCGGTGTATTGGTATGTACGTGTATGCTTATGAAAATTCCTATGAATAGCCTGATCTTTATCTTTCATTGTTTACTTCTTGGTTCCCCTTCTCCATTAGTTTTCTATTTTGTAACTATTGGCAATTCTAAGATTGTCGCGTTCACCATCTTATTAGTGTTATTCGGTTATCTGTATGAACTTTGTGTCACTGCTGTCCTTCTTAAAGTGCTCATACCTTTAAGTGTTTGGCACTTTGTGTCACTGCTGTCCTTAAAGTGCTCCTACCTATCGGACTTTGGCACTTTGCGTCACTGCTGTCCTTTTTAACGTGCTCATACCTTGCAGTGTTTGGCTGTTTGTCACTGTTGTCCTTCTTTAAGTGCTCATACCTTTTAGAGTTTGCCACTTTGTGTCACTGCTGCCCATCTTAAAGAGCTCATACCTTTCAGTATTTGACGCTTTGTGTCACTGCTGTCCTTTTTAAAGTGCTCATACCTTTTAGTGTTTGGTTGTTTGTCAATGTTGTCCTTCTTAAAGTGCTCATATCTTTTAGTGTTTGCCACTATCTAAAACTCTTACATAAAAATAAAATGCGTGAGGGTGCCAGGATCTCAGAGGCCGCTCGCAACATTTTACAGGTGGGAATGCACCTTGCTGGGTTAAGTCACTGGTTCATCCTCTGCTGCAGCCCCAATGCAGGGTACCTCAGGATTCAGAGTGACTAATTCTCAGACACGATTTGAGGAATTCGAGACCGTTCTTTTGAAACCCCAAGAAGGCTTGCATGGACTGCAATATCCTGTTAAAAGCAGTTATTTGTTTTACAAGTGTCTTTATGGCTCTGCCCTCCATATAAAGCACAAACACATATCTTATACGCTCCTACCGGCGCCTGGAACCCTGCACTTAGATAAAGCTTGTACCCTAGTTAATTCTGCCTTCCAAAGCATGAGGTACTCTTCAAGGCGAAGTGCGCCGGTAGCCACAAAGTTACCTCAAGCTCAGTCTAAGCTAACTTTGTGGAAAGAACTTCAGCTCCTGACTCAGGAGTCCCAGCAGGTAGGCACTGCAACTGGTGATGAAGCACTATACAGCTGCCATTACTCACTCGGTGAAGTGAGTGGCCCTGCTTCTCTGAAAACCCACACCTTTAGGGTCAGATGCATGCTCAGGCCCTCCGTACCCTAGAACAAGCAGGATTCACGCACCCTGGAGGTGGCTTGGGACATCACTAAAATGCACCACAGCCAGCATTCGGACCAACGGGGACACCCATGCAGGCATGGTGCCATCACCATCAAAAGGGTGCCATGCCAGGTTTTACCCACAGGAAAGTTTGCCCAGTGTCAATAACAGGATAAGCTGACACAGACAGTTGAACTACTGCACCTAAGTGCAACACTTGCTGTGAGAACATATGTGGACTCGCAAAACAAACACAAATGTTTACTCCTGGGTTAATAAGAGGCGGTGCCTTCTTCTGGAGGTCATGGTGCCCCAAACCCTCCCTACTCCCCCACCGAACCCACTTGCATATGAGTTTGGAGGATTTTACACTAATCAAGCCATAGGGGTAGCCAATAGCTAGGTGAACAACAAAAAGTTGGTGTCATGAACGGTCCATCAACAAAACTCAGGAGCTATGGCAAGTTTTTAGGATATCCAAATAAAATACATTTACATACTTCGAGCCTGTACGGAAGGACTACAAATAATCAACGGGCATCTTAAATAGCTGGCCTGGATCGAGTCCTCCAGGTCAAGAATAGGAGAACCCTGCATAAATCATGCATATAATTTGTGTAAATGATATTCACTCACACCGCTCAATATCTTATTCCCTCTCCAGTGGTGTATTTCACCACTCATGCGTGTGAATGAGGTGGTGGCAATGTGCCGCACATAGCACTACAAAACCACTGTGAACAAATTTTAAAAACGCCGCCAAGTTTAACGCAATAACAAGAAACAATGTCGGGTTTGCAAATTACTGGAAGTCTTACATCAGAAAAGCCCTTGATAAAATTCCTGCTATTTGACAAGAAAATCCAGTCTGTGGCAATCACTATTTTTTTGCAGAACTGCTTGTTTGCCCCTTAGCAAAACAAGCATTGGCATAGCCAATAGGACTCACTTTTGGGAACTCATAAGTATTTACTTATGCAGCATGAATGAATGAATGAATGAATGAATGAATGAATGTATTTGTGTGGTTACTCAAAACTATTACAATAAAACAAAGTAGAAAAAGAACACTCCATTTTAAATTTTTTAACAATTTAAAACAATAAACATTGTGATAAAATCCAAGGGTCTAAAATTCAATGATCATGAGTCCAAGAAAGCTTTTCTTTTCTTTTTAACTCGGCCAACAGTTGTACATGCTCCTGATAAGCTAAGCAATTAGTTCAGGGTGGTATATGACCTCAGCGCAGGTGCTTGCCTGATTGCTTAGCTGGGAGAGTCCATCAGCTTCATACGAGTCTGTTGTACAAATTTACCAAACATAGCCATATGCTTCACTGTGTCCAGTGTGTACAGTTGATGGACTGTCTCCTTTGCAGTTCTAGTCCCCCGTTGTAGCAAGATAGGCCTAAGGTAAAGTCTTCAGTCTAGACGCAAGGGTGGGCAGCAAAGTAGAATATGGGCCAAGGACTCACATTTGTATTTGCAGAGCCGACACTCCATGATCGCCATTTTATCGACCCGGAGGGGTAGAATTCTTTAATGGGGAGACGATGTAATCTAAACGCTACGATCCTGTGTAGGGCTTGTCTCCCCACAGCCTGCGTAAGATGAAGTTTGGGGTTGTACTCTGTATGTGGGAGGCTTTGGGACTCGTGAAAGCCTCTTGCTTCCAATGATTTCATGTCTGAGGAGCGAGAGTAAAGGCAAACCTGTTTTTTTATTGTACTTTTGATAGCAGTATACTTGATTATCTTGGGGTCCCAGTTCTCTATTGCAAGTTTCAAAACGTCTTTGGCAGCGGAAAGGCTGGCTGACCAGAGATTACCGGGTTCCAGAAAAATACTTTTTACGGTAGACTTCATTGAGTTTTCTGGTGCCGCCATGGTAAGATAGAAGTATTTGCTCAGAGAGGCCATCTTTTCCAGCTTTTGTTGGTTCAGGTTAAATTCTAACCGCACTAGTTGTTCCTGGTGCATGCGGGTAGGTGAAATAACTTTTTATAGGCTGAGTAGTGGATTTTTTCTAGGTCTCTCGCTAATTTCCCTGGAAATGCCTTTTGTGCGAAATTAAGTGATGGTATTAATTTCGCCCTCAAGACTCTTTGGATAGCCGTTGTTGTGGGGCTATGTAGAGTGGCATATAGCTTGCAGAGGGTGTAAATGATGCTTTTCCCTTTCGTACGCATTTTATGGAGATGGACTCCTGGGCGACCTGTTTCGCTGAACCAAACCCCCAAGATAGCTATGCAGCACAATATCCTTGGTGCAACAACATCAACTGTTGCATGGCTAATCACTTAGAAGGTCCCAAAGGCGAGACCTATTGGCTATGCCAATACTTGTTATTCCTGCTGCTATATTGTGCACGCACTCCATGCACTCTTGTGAGGCATAATGCTCTCACCTGTCTTCTTTTCATCCGCAGTAGATTTTCCACTGCTGCCTTTTATCAAGAGTCATGTGGATCAGGTGGGAGGTGCTGCCTTAATGTCACACATTCGTCAAAGGTTCAGCACCGCGGAAATAACTAGACGCCCCCACTCCGACCGCCGCCGTATACAGTACACAAATGAAGCATGTCACGATAAGTACGTGAGGCGTCTAATCCAAAATCTTTGGATACCCATTCCATTGAAGCAAAAGCGGAGGGAGTTCATCACATCCTAACAGAGTATATCTTTTTAAAAATCAAATCCTGAGATCCAAAGGAGAATTCTCGAGGCAGCGGCTGCTTATATGTCTTAAGAAGATGAAAGCTTGCCTCAAGCCTTTCTGCATAAAGGTGTGAGAAAGAAGCAAAGCAGTACAAGATTTTCAAAATGATGGTGAAAAAAATCAACCAAAGCAATTAAAAACAGTGTGTGTAAAGAATTTGATGTAAACACTCGGGAAGCATCAGAAGAAAAGAGAGCACAAAGTGTTTATAACAAGAAAATGGGCAAGCGAAAAAAGTTCTAAACAAGTAGTACTCACTTCCTGAATGGGAATATCAGGCAATGGTTGAACACGATGAAAAAGACTGACTTGAGAGGGCTTCAATTTGTGTTTGGAGCGTGACAAGAGACATTGTGAAGGGAAATAACAAGAGTATGAAATGCTAAATGCTAAATAAGTTTTAATGAAAAGGAAAGTGAGGTGTTTTCCTGAATTTTGAAAAACTCAGTTTTTCCTTTTAGAAATATTTGCTTTTGATAGATTTGGACTTATGTGAACTACTCTTAAACACTTTGCTATTTTTGCTTTGAAGAAGTAAACATAAAGAACAGATATTGTAAAGAAAAAAATGCCTTTAAAGAAAAGAAAAGATTTGCATGGCTTTCTAATTAAGTAGTATAGTTATGTTGGGATTCGTCCCAGGTAGGGCCACGTCTCACAATCTCCGCACCCTTTTTTCCCGATTACAGAATGTCGCGCCTGACTTTCCGCTGGCCGCAGTTTTTTTAGACACCACTAAGGCGTTCGATTTGGTGGTGTGGGATTATTTATTTGGAGTTTTACAACGCATGGGCTTTCCCAACCTATTCCTCTCTTGGATTAAGTTGCTATACCAACAGCCTACTGCTAAGGTGTTAATCAATGGTCATCTCTCCCGGGCGTTTCCTATTACAAGGGGCACACGGCAGGGATGCCCGCCATCCCCACTTCTATTCGCCATAGCAGTTGAAACACTGGCGTCTAAACTCCGCCAACATCATCGTGAACGTGCGTTCCGTTGCTGTATGTGCCAAATCTTGATATCCCTCTACGCGGACGACATTACTTTATATATCATGGAGCCCCAACGAAACATAAACCCTATACTGCGGGAATTCCTCATGTTCGGTAGACTATCCGGGGTCAACATTAATTGGAGTAAAGCCCAGCTTTTTCCTCCAACGCCTGCGATTGATCGATTTGCCCTAGATTTCCCACTAGAATGGTGTGGCACTGACTTATGTTATCTGGGTATCCAGCTGACTGGGGATAGAGAAGCCACCATACGCCTTAATTATGGCACAGCTGTCACGGAATTGGCAGACAACGTCATCCGGTGGATTTCCCTTCCCCTCTCATTTGCGGGCCGAGCCTCTCTCATTAAAATGGTTCTCCTCCCGCAATTTCTAAACCTATTCAAGAATATACCCTATTATCCTGGTTCTTATTTTTTTTTAAACCCTTTGCACTGAACTATTGCGACTTTTATGGGGAGGGAAGCAGCCACGGCTCCAGTGGTCCATCCTAACAAGGCCCTATGCCCAGGGTGGTTTCGACATACCAGACTTTGAAATCTACTTTCTCAGCGCACAAGCACATTATGCATATTACTGGATCCATCCCCCCAGATATATGCCGCAGGTTGCTACGGAGAATTGGCTAGCGAACCCTATCCCACAGTGTGGCCTTATACATGCCCCTGCTCGGACACAAGCGACACCGCCTACTACAGTTACTGGCACGGTGGATGCCTGACATCGCATCATAGACATACTGGACGCTACCCTGCTATACTCCCCATTGCTGCCATTAACCTATCACCCTAGTATACCACTGCTGCAAGAAAAGGGCTTTCATAAACAATGCGCACGGGTCAAAGTATCTACATGGGGTGATTTGTTTCACGACAGCGCATTTCGCTCTTCAGACCATTTCTTTCACGACGCCCGGCCTTCACCTCTGGACCATTTCCTATATGTTAGGCTGCGACAAGGTATGCGGGCAGCTCTCCCTGACTTCCCGCAGGAGCCCACTACTCCAGCACCACTGCACTCAATGCTTGGATCCACAGATGGTAAGCATCTGGTGTCAAAGTTATATATAACAGTATAAGCATGTGCCGTGCTAATGCTCCAAGTTCGGCACGCGCGCACTGGACTGCAGAACTCGGTGAGGAAGTTTCTGACGAACAGTGGGCATACTGCTGCCTTCAGACCTCGCGGATCTCTGCTAGCTGTAGACTCCGAGTCATACACTACAAATGTTTACATCGCCTATACTACACCCCGGCTAACAAATTTAGGTTCCAACTATATGACAATGACTGCTGTGAACGATGCGGGAGGCCGGAGGCTGGACTTCTTCATTTAGCGTGGGAATGTCCGAGGGTACAAAAGTAGTGGGAGCAGGTTCATGTGGCATTGGAAAAAATGATGGACAGCACGTTAGCGAGGGACCCGCGGATGGCACTCTTGAATTACACTGCACAGATACCCCAGATACATCGCAAATTCCTGGCTGTGTCCCTTTTATTAGCAAAGCGCAGAGTGGCATGTCGTTGGGGCAGAGGGAGTGCACCGAAATTTAAGACCTGGCTGGGTGACTTGCTTTACTGTCAGGAACAATCCACCTTTTACGCTGAGACAATTCCACTGGCATCTAGACCTAGAGATATAGGGGGCCCGCTACAGAGCTATCTCCTCTCCCAGGACACAGATGGGTCGGACACCGCCCCTCTAGAAACAGCCGCTTGACTGTGGTGTGTGGACGATTCTTGCAAATGACGTCCCCCCTCCCCCCCACCCAACTGACATTGATGAATGGCACCTCCTCAATGCAATAATTCTGTGTACAGCCCTTCCCTACCTCGCCATCATTGCTAAATCCTCTTCAGTGACGAGTGCCTTGCTATATTTTGTATGGGGTACGGCTTTGTCTACGGAGATATGTACATGATACTCATGGATCTGCCTTTTTCCACGTTGTTGCATGATGTGTAAACACCTGATGTTGCAATATTTGAACACAGATTTGCTTGCTTGGTATGTCGGATATTGCTGTCGCTTGGTATTGGATAAGAATGCACTGTATAATGAAGTCTGTCACATTTATGATACTTGGACATAAGTCTCCTCGATCTCTTGTTATTTTCTTTTTCACTGTCAATGTATTGTTCATTGCCTGAGATGAAAATACCAAAAAATAAAGTTTAAAAAAAAAAGTATTATAGTTATGTTTTAGTTCAATCTCATTGTGTTTTGTCATTAGCAGATTTACAAAGTCACAGTCTCCTACTCAGGTGTGAAATCCATTCTGGAGAAACAGGTCCTGTCTCTTACAACGAAGGCGGATCTGGGCACTGATCAAGCGACTTCCTATGCTGTTCCAATTGTAATATTAGATGAAGGAATGAAAATACTACCATATCTGAAAGCAGCTTTAAGTATGGAGAACAGGCTCCGAATACTCCGAGCGAGACTTATGGTCCACCTGATTAATGAATTCCACGCTAACTGGCCATCATTACTAAGCATAGATACATGCAGGTTCTGCAATTACATGAGAGTCTATGTAGCATCTGCTCTGCTACTGTCCAGAATGTTTAACTGCACGACACACTTTATTAAAACGAATGTTTTTAAAGCATGGAATTTTCACGTGCAAAGATGCTCGGGACATTTTCATGACCCCTAGCATTCCGATTGACCTGGCACGCTTTGGCAAGTATGTCAACACAATACTCACTGCCATTAAAATGCGAGGAAAAGCAAAAGCTACTGACCGAGTTTTAAACTGGAAGATCATCACTACATATGCTGACAGTTTGTAATGCTCTAATTTCCTGCCTTGGTGCTCGATCAGGAACCTCCATCTCCATGCTACACTTTATTTTTATTTAGTTGTCCCCATTTCAAAAACAAAACATTTTGACTGGCTTTGAGCAGACTGTATAGTTCATAAAGCTCTTGTAGACTACCTGATATTAAGAATTTTGTAGCAACTGAAACTTTTAAATCCTTTAGTGGAAGTAAAAACAAAAAGAATGTAAGCAAGTTGAGTGAAGTTGAGCCTGATTATTAGAGAATATAAGAGGAAGAGATCAAGAGAAAAGTTGTTGAGAGGTACAGAGGAAATGAGATTTGATTTGAAATACTGTGATTAAAAACTCTCAAATACATCTTAGCCTTAGAATTTGCAAAAAAAATGAAAGGAGTGTGTGTTTTATACAAATAAAGAATAACAATATCAATAGACAAACCTAGTGAGGGATATTGTGTGTACTAAAAACTATATTATAGATGGGTTTAGATGCTGGCCCCCACACTGTTTATTCTTTACATCAATTACCTTGTCAAATTCCTGGATCAGTTCGACAATGATGCGCCTAGACTTGCAAACATGAGGGTTCGTACCCTCGTGTTTGCTGATGACACCTTATTGATCTCCAAAACGCCCATGGGACTCCAGAAGCTGCTGGCCCAGTTTGATAGTTTCTGCCAATTGAGGGGGCTGGATATCAATGTGAGCAAAACAAAGTACATGGTCCTGAACCCTGGGCGCTCGACTAGGATTCCTCTCACTCTAGCAGGGAACCCATTGGAACAAGTGCTCACATTTGTGTATTTAGGCTTCACTTTGACTGAGCACATAGGGGGGTTAAGCTCACATAATGCAGTGACGATTAAAAGTGGAGCCAGTGGTGGGTGGTATCCAAACTTTACTGGAGGAGGATATGGGCACCCCGTAGTGATCAGCCTACCGAAAAAGGGTTAGAGGAAATTATAGCAATAGTAGAATTTCGTGGCTAAAGCATGTGAAAGGCATATTGTCATAGATTGGTCTTGATGGTCTATGGAGTGCCCTGGACCAGACAGCGGCTACTCCCAAATCACTCATCAAGACCGCATATTGGCAACATAGAGACAATTGTTTTCACACACAGCCGATCCACGGTCCGTTAACCAATGCCTTTCTTACAGTTAAGGACTCCTTTGAGCAGGAGGACTTTCTAGACGAAATACAATCCCGTCCCCCCCCCCCGTCTCCGCCCTCCCCCAGGCAACTGTACTTGCAATTCTGGTATGGAACCTTGCCTCTCCAGACATTTACTGCTAAGTGGGAGCACACGTCACAGTTTAATGAGTTAGAGTGCCCTTCATGTGGGGAACAAAAAGAAAACATTGCTCGGATTATCTTTTTCTGGCCAACCTATCTGAATAACAAGAGGTGTTTTATATTCCCTCTCTGTCGAAATTTTGGGAGTTAGGGAACATAAAGTAGCACTTAGGATTCTGAGACACAATAGAAGCAGATTGATAGTTTTTACGCTCTCTCGTTATCTGATGTGTGTGTGGAAAGTTAGGCACAAGATCAGTAATTTCCAGATTAACCTGAAAAACAGTAATCTGTAAATTGGCGTGTATAATAACAGATGGAAAGTAGGATTTGTAATACTTATTTGTAGAATATAGGAACTGTTTTAGAGTATTTATATATCTTAACCTTTATTGCCTGATCATTCTTGGTCTGGGAGATATCAGTTATTTTGTATTTTATGTTTTGCACGAAGCCTCCCTATTGCTGGGGCCCGCCTAAAAGCAAAGAGTTATGGACTGTCCTAATGTTTACTTAACGCACTTTTAAATTATATATCTTAAAATGTTTTTATTGTTGCCTTATCTTCTGGGCTTGTATGGCTTATAAACGAAATAAAATTATTATTGATTGAAACTTTTAAATACTTTCGCGGAATTAAAAACATAAAGAATGTATGCAAGTTGACTGTTGAGCGTGATTATTTATTAGAGAGTATAACAGGAAGAGATCAGGAGAAAAGTTGTTGAGAGGTACAGTGGAAATGAGATTTGATTTTAAATAGCGTGATTAAAAACTCTCAAATACATCTTAACCTTAGAATTTAGAAAGAACTCGAAAGGAGTGTGTGTATTACACAAATAAAGCAGAACAAGTACAATAGACCAACCGTAGTGGGGAATATTGTGTGTACTTAAAATTATATTATAGAAGGTTTATATGCTAAGTGGTGTTAATATTATGTTTAGTAGTAGTTATCATACATGTAACATAAATGCTTATTTTACACTTCTGCAAGGTTGGACAGGGTTTATAATCTAGCCTTTGTGTGCCAGAGGAGGTTCTGGTTAATAGTTTGAATGATGTGCATCATGGAAGAGTGAAGCGAGAAACTTTAGGTCACAAGTATTAGATGTGTTTAGTGTTTTAACCCCTTCGACGCTCATGACGAGCTGGGCTCGTCATGAGGTAGCCTCCTCGCACGCTCATGACGAGCCCAGCTCGTCATGTAAAGTGCGTTTTTTAAAACATGAGCACAGGAGCGGAATTTCGCTAGCGCTCATGTGGTTAATTCCTCCTATTGGTATTGCTTTACACTATGCAAAGATTAGAGAATTATCAACTTTAGTAGAGCAATTTAATTAGCTGAAAATACATCAGGAACTTTACCTAGGATTAATGCAGGGATGTTTGCAATGAGATCAATTGTTATTCATAATAGATTAGCTTTAGATATGCTTTTTGGCTAAAGAGGTAGTGGTCTGTCATGTCGCAAGAACACACTGTTGTACTTACATTCCAGAGAATAGTGAGGGTATTAACAAGTATATTAACCATTTAAATATGATGGTGATTGTAGCACATCTGTTAGAAGAGCTTGGAGTTTGGGAAAAGACTAGTTCATGGATGAATTGGGTGTGCAAGGATTTAATAGCAAAGATTGTTGCTTCACTAACAATAATATTAATAGTTGTAATGAGTCTCTATCTAACATTTAAGTTTTGTGAATTATTATTATTTTGTGTTGGAAATTCTAGTGGTAATTGCAGGAAAAGGGAGACGAAGATGAGATGGCTGATGGAGGAGACTGCTGTTAACGAGTGTGGCAGAGATCTATGACCGTTTGAAAGCACCGCAGAAGAAAGAAGATGCATCTACATAAATTATAACTAAGTTGCAAATGTCCGAGTTTGTCAGTGTTTAATTTGTAAAAGAATGAGTGAATGTTTGTTTAATTTTTCAAGGCACGTTGCATTTATTAAGATTTGGTTTATACTAATTCTCTTGATTAATTACCCTTTTGCTTTCTGTAATGATTATTTTGATATTTATTAAATTAACATAACTGAGATTAATTTCTCAAGCCTAAATACTTGAGACCAGGATTTCCCGTGACATGAACTCCATAACATTCAACGTTTTTTGGCATTGATATTATATAAGCCCATGCCTAGTGTGGGTCTAAAACAAAATCTAATGTTAATATGCCATAGAACATATAATAATTTTAACTTACTTCTTCTTTGAGGTAGTTGTAATGCTCAGCATTCGGCAATGCAGCAGCCCAGTTTTTCTGTTTCCTCTTCATGTTCCGATCAAACACATTGAGAACACCGTCTGCCCGGGAAGTGATATCTCGTACTGGAGGATGACTCCTGGATGAATTGTTTATTCTTTGAACCCACGGCGTCAATTGAGTATGCATACAGCAAGAAGAGACTGGCTTGAGGTAGTTAGCAGCAAACCTCCAAATGTTAAGCGGTGCAGGGTGTCCATGTGACCTGGGTGTGAGTGGTGGAATCCCACAGGAGTAAGTGGGTACTCTGTAGCCCATGTGACAGTTGGCGATGTCGCATGGTGAAAAACGTGCAAATTGTGCAAAGGTCCTACATAGGGCGCGGACGTGATTTCCTGCACTCATTTCCAAAGCATACCATGGCATGGTTCCTGCTTTACCTTATGCTTGCCCAAACTCTACGTGCTCAGTCCAGACAGGGTGTCTACAGAGCGATGCCATGGCCAATTTAGCTTTGCTTAGTGAAACACTGCTCACGTTTTCACTTATTAGATGGAGTGTCAATAGCCTCTGCGGGAAATAAAGCGCCCAGGTTGCTTGATGGCTAATTTCCACGAGCAGACCGGTTTACGAGTTACCAATTCGATGTCCTCTAATGCTCCTTTAACGGACGCGGTGACAGCGAGCAGGTTCACGTAAGGCTCACAGCCAATGAAGTGGGCGCAAACATTGCGAGAAGGAGGCAAGGAAGGGTGTGTGGTATTGGCTGCTTCAGTTGTTGTCAGATGTTCATTGGCTGTGTTTTGGGAAGTTAGCACGTGGCCCTAGCATTGGGTTTAGCTGCTGCACTCCACGCCTTCCTTCCGCCAGTAGGCGGCCATCAACAAAACATGTGCTGGGAATGGGACATTAACGCAACATACTGGCTGACAGTCTAGCGAGGAAACCTGCGGTTAGACCCGAGTCAAGCCCTTCCGTCAGAAAGAGACAGCGTGCGAGCCTTGGGGTGGTAGGAAAGCACGCGAAGGAACTGTATTCTGGTGTGTATACAATACAAAGGTAGGCTCAGGCTAACTGTACTTTGATTCATCCAAGCAGCACCAGCTGCCCAAGAACCATTCGATCTTTTACTGTCATCGTGAGTAGTAATTTACGTACTTTTCTGCTGCACTTCGCTCTTTCTCCCTCGGCTTCACTTTTTGCTTCTCGGCTCGATCAGAGGCTGTGTTCCTCATCTATGTAATTTTTCTCCATGATAGCGTCTGTTGGAGGTCTCGCCACTCTGTGGTATTCCATGCTTATGTCATGCCTATGTAATTTAGAAACTATGAGGTCATAGTAGAATGCGGGGTAGAAGGTAGCAGTTTCTGAAGGGAGTGGTTCGTTATTTATGCTGTTCCCTGGACCTTCTTACTACACACTCCCCGTCCCTTGCAGCGTTTCGCATCCAGTGTATTGTAAATGAAGTGAAGTTCCCTGGCGAAACAGACAGAAGCAGCCGATCTACGAGTTAGGCTTATCGACCAAGCTGCGTACTTTCCCATGCATTTTCAGTGTTTACGTATGTGTTAACGATTATCGGAACTGCATTTTCACGGTTGTTTAAAAATCCATTTAATGTTAAGAAAAATATGCTGGATACAAATGTATAAAGGAAGATACATACATTGGGGGAGCTGTCAGGTTGTTTTCGTACTTACATGGAATGTTTAGGGTGCCCCCACCTACCTAGTAGTTTACTAGCCGGACCTGGATTTTCATTGTATTGTATTGTTTTGTAATTGCATTTATATAGCTCTTACTAACCCTGACGAGGTGTCAAAGCGCTTTTTCGGCGAGTAGCACGCTACTCCGGGACCCATAGAGGTTTAGTGTTGAATTAGTATAGTGAAACATGCAAGTGCATTTTAAGTTGTGGATAGAATAGTCAGTTATTTGGATTTGGAATGCTAGCAGAAGGATAGAGGAGGACAAAGGTTTGTTTTTATATAGCGCTTGTTGACGCACAATATTCAGGAAGCCTACAAAGGATTAGTGGTGAATTAATATGGTGAAATATGAAGTAATTTCAGTGGTGGATATTAGTCAGTTACTTGGAGTGAGAAGGATAGCGGAGGGATAAAAGGGGAAGAAAGATTTTCATTCATATAGCACTTGTTACCCCTGATGGGTTTTGAAGCGCTTTTCTGGCGCGTAGCACGCCATAAGGGATTACTGTTGAAAATTAGTATATCCTGGCCGGTTAAAAAAGTCAGCAAAAACGTAGGAAACCTAAACAAAAAAAGCAAATTCAAGGAAGAATTCACTTCAGAATGTTTCTGTTGGGGTATATATGAAGTGAAGGAATGTTGTATACCAAAATCAGGTAAGTAACAGGTTATTGAAAGCGTCTCGCGTACCCAAATTCCCCCCACCCCCCTCAAACTTCCCATAAACATTGTCCACACCAACACATCTCAATCCCTAGAATGTATGCCTGATAATTTAACGTACTATACACTACAACATCCCTCCGCTTCCCATGGTTAATCAAACTTTAGACTAAATATTCATGTAACTAACGCATTTAACCAAAGGTATATGGCCAAAAAAGGTTAAGACTTAATGATCAACTTCCTCAAAGATAATTAGGTGAAAGGAAAATTACAACTGCATATACATTTAAAACCTAATACAGTTAAACACTTAATTGAATAGAATCCAAGCCCTACTATCAATAACTTCACAACCATTAGAAATCGGCTTGCTGTTCACCATCCATCCAAATTGCTATTCACAAATATAATCATTAAAGCTTTTGGAGATTGTATTACTCGTTTAGAGCACACTGGTACTTCCTTCTTAACTTCAGCCTGGGGGATACTTCTTGCTGACTTTGTATCAACAGATGTTATCAGAAGTTTACCTGAGTGCTCTTACAAGTTGGACGCCACCCAACTTATTAACGAACATTTCCTGTCACTTAGACATACAGAATTGTTTGTAACTTCTGCCACATCGCATTGATCGTAGAACGCTTTCCATGGAGTTTCTTTATTTTGACTTATTGTCCTGCTTTTACCACAGCACCTCATTTGTACCAAACTTGTAGTAAAAATAGTTTTCCTATAATGAGCCCAATGTATCTAGTCTCTCACTGATTAGTTAACCACTCTTGGTTCTACTAAACACCCTGGACTACTTTTGGATCTTGACCGTCTACCTTTCATTATCTCAAAGGGACTATAACTAGAGACTTCAGTGGTGGTAGTTTTGTACGTCCATGCTGTGTTCAACACCTGTTGTTCCCGGTGGTAACCACTCTTGCCGGCCAGTGAATGACACACTTTAACGACAGGTTAAGACTCGTTACCATTCACTTTGTGTGTAGTGCCCACATCTCTCATATACTTCTTTGCTTTACTGGCTGTAAGCTGGCCACCATTGTCACTCGGCAAATTTGACATTAAAAACTTTGACAAAAGGCTGAAACAGAGTTGGTGTCGGCTCTTTCTGCTACTAGTACACTTGGACTCTTGGAGAAAATATCTATAAAAACTGTTCAAAATGTATATTGCTCCCAAACAGGTCAAATAATATCAATATTAACACAAATAAAAAGCATGAGTTGTAGCCACCGCACATTATCCACTCCAAAATATACAAACAGTAAGGTACGCTGTTGGGACCAAGCAGATACACCTACTTTGGTCAATGCTCTTATTCCGTAGGCTAACAATTCAACCTTATTGTATGAGGAGGCCTCACCCATACTTTGTGGCATGCTTCATCATTGGCCACTTCACCCCACCATGGTAAGACAGTGCTACCAGGATGAACTCTAGCTCGCGAATGAGGCAGTTATTTATTTATCTATTTTTTTTAAATGTTTTATTGGATTTTACAGGTCAAATAAGATACACCACAATCAGTAATCCCCCCCATCCCAGAGCTTCACACACCATGCAGGGCATCTTTGCTACAGATCTCTCTCATTCCTTTCAATAATTACACAGCCATATAGCCAACAACCCATCAGGCGGCGCACAGAGCTATCCACATTGTTATAACAGCTAACGGAACATGACTCCCAGGCTACCAGCACCCAGGCTCCTAGACAGGCACCTTTTAACTTACTGCATCCTCGTTCAGGGTGTCATCCCCTACAGCACAGGCCACCCTTTCCTCATCCCTGTCCCTGTCCTTCATACACGTCTGAAACAATCCCCAGAAATTCTTTGGGCGGCTCCTCGGAGGAAGCAGTTTGTTATAATTTTCAGACTGCGTACTACAGTACAACATATTGCGCGTCCAGCGCTCAATCGTGGGCGTCGGTCCTCTCAGCCAGCACAAGCCCACTTCACGTTTAGCCATAAGCATACCCATGTCTACCAGTCTGCGGAACGCCTTGGGCAACTTTTTGGTGTATCCCAACAATGAAAGCGCAGGGTCCAGGTCTAGCGCAATCTCAGCTATTTCACTTAATTCCTTAAAAACTTCCCCCCAGAACATTTGTACTCTCGGACAAGACCAGGCCAGGTGTAGGAAGTCCGCCACTGGCTCATGGCACAGCTTGCATTCTGCCCTGTCACGGAGGCCATATCTGTGCAAGCGTTCAGGGGTGTAATATTCCCTATTGATAAATTTAAAGTGGACCAATCTATGCTTGCCATTAAGCGATATACGCCTGGTATTCTCGCAGCAATAAAGCCACATATCGTTGTATATTGCTATCTGCAAGTCTCTTTGCCATGTCAGTCTCGCAGTCATGTATTGGTTCTCCCTTTGGGACATTGCTATTTTATATAGTTTCGTTACCAGTAAGCTCAGGGACCTCTGGCTTCTCCACAAGGTCCACTCCTAGTTGCTCCAGTAGGGCCCTACGTACTCTGTAAAATTGAAAATGGTGCAGTAGAGTGTCCGTGCCCCCAGATTCACAAACCTGATCCCAGGACTTAACTCTCTCTTCTCGGAACAGATCGCCCGCCTTTAGATTAAGCTTATGCAAGGCGTCAATCACTCCCTTATCTCTGCAGGGGGCTAACCAACGGGCCCACTCTACCAGCATAATCGGCGAGTACAACAATACCCCCCCCCCCCTGATATTGCAAGAAGCAGTGCCAAGCGTGATTGGTGGTTGTGACGGAGTCCAATATACCAGTTCTGTGGTCTACTGCGTTAAATATCGTCGCAGTAAGGGTGAGAGGGTCTGCAAACAGGCGTTCCATGCGCACATGTGGGATATTCGGGTCGCCATGAATCCAGGTGTGCATATGCGCCCCCTGCGCTACCCTATAATAAAGCTCAAAATCTGGGGCACCTAGGCCCCCATGCTGTACGGCCGAGTGAGTATCTTCCATTTTACCCGAGGCTGTTTACCCGCCCATGCAAATTTTACCATAATTTGAGTCCGCCGTTGGAAGAAAACCCGGGGCAAAACCAATGGGAGGTTCGTGAACAGAAACAGCATTCTTGGGAGTACCACCATCTTCATGACTGATATGCGACCCATAATAGAGAGCGGGAGCCTACACCAGGCTTCCACATCGTCCTCCAGTTTGCTAATGGCCACCCCATAATTCTCTCTAAACACTATTTTGGAGTCTGTATGCAGCTGTATTCCTAAGTACCTAATTGATTCAGTCGTCCACTGCAGGGGGTATTCCATTTCGAACTCCTGTGTAGCTGGAGTAAGTGGGAAGGCCAAGGACTTCGTCCAGTTGACCCGTAGACCTGATAAAGCTCCGAAGTGAACTACTTCTCTGAGCACTGCAGTCAGATTCTTTTCTGGTTCCCGGACATAGAGCAATGTGTCATCTGCGTACATTGAAACTATTATCTTATAGGTAGGAAATCCAATGCCTTCCTGTCCATGGTATTCCCGTAATGCGCAGGCCAAGGGCTCCGCCACCAGCGCATACAATAATGGGGAAAGCGGGCAACCCTGTCGGGTACCTCGGCCGATGGGAAATGGGTCAGTTACCAAATTACCGAGGCGAACTCTCGCTGTGGGTCTATTATACAATGTCCCTATCATTTGCAAAAACGGTGCTCCCAGCCCCATCCTTGTTAACACCTGCCTCATGAAAGGCCATTCAACTGAGTCGAAGGCTTTCTCCATGTCCAGGAACACCGCCACCTCTCTGACTTCTTGTTTGACGTGCTGCATTACGCCAAAGATGGTGCGTATATTGTACGTGAGGTTTCTGTCCGGGATGAAGCCCGCCTGTTCTGGAGCAACCAGTAACGGGGCGAGGAGCTCCAGATGGTTTGCCAGCACATTTGCGTAAATCTTAGTGTCAACATTCAAAAGGGAGAGGGGTCGGTACGAGCTGCACTCGTCAAGTGTCTTCCCGGGGATCCCTTGGGGATCGCTACCATAATCGCCTCTCTCAACGACTGCGGCATGCATCCCGACTCACATAAGTCATCGAACAGCATCGACAAGTGCGGGAGCAGCAAGTCCTGAAACGCTTTGTAAAATCCCACTGTGAGCCCATCAGCTCCCGGGGCGCTGCCGGTCTTCATGCTCGATAGCGCCTCCACAATTTCATCTTTCTCAATAGGCAGCATTAGGAATTCCCTGTGTGTGCTCGTGAGCGTGGTGAGCTCAATGTGCCCCAGATAGTCTAACATCTCCTCCTCCAGTTCACCACCTTTGGATGTATACTAATCTTCATAGTATTGTCTAAATCTTTGTGCGTGCGATATCCGTCTCCTCTGTGAGGACTTCTCCTTCATTCCACTTTACTTCTACGACTTGTGATCTGCCCCTCCATCCTTTCAGTATTCTAGCGAGAACTGAGCCCGGTCTATTGCCCTCCCCGTATGTGCGGGCGTGTGCGTACTTCCCCCAAGTGCTTAACCTCTCTATCCGCTTCTTCATGGTACTCTCCGAGAAGAGTCTTAATCTCTTCCGCAATTGCTGCGTCGCTGTCGACCCTCTGCAGCTCCTCCAGTTGCCCCAGCCTCTTCTCCAGTTCAGCTAGTCTACGCCTAATGGACCTGAGGACCCCTGAGTGCTTAGACATTGCGATACCTCTAATATAGGCCTTAAACGCCTCCCATATTGTCTGAAAGCTGTCTACTGAGCCTACGTTAGTCTCGAATGAGGCAGTTATTAATAAGGCTTTCAACTGGATACATCAAGGATTTCTAAGAATTTCATGGGGTAAACCTGAAGAAAATACCTTTATTCATTAGTACCCCAGATACGTTTTTGAAAAATGGGTGGGATGAACATGGGTACTACGTTTTGTTCATCTATTAATAAACCAACATGTTTCTGCCCTTGCTAGTGCCTGAGATCAGGTCAAGGGCATTTGTCAGGGCTTGGCACAGAATCCCTAATAGAACACTAGTATCCTCATTCAGAGTGGTAAGTGAAATCTCCTCCCTTCATGGAATTAGGCTGAGATTCTAGGGAATAACATGAAAATTAATAAAACAGTGACAATTACAGTCTACATACAAAATTTCTCCTCTTACGTGATGGAAAGCATTCACAAAAAATAGTGATCATGTGGTGTCACAGCGTACAAACATATCACACAGCAAACGTGAATGGCGGTAAGTGGAACAGATGCACTCATACACTATTTGTCCTTACCCCGACATAGGTCTATTCAGACTTCATGGTCTTGACCATACATGCTTAAAAATGTTAAAGGAAATGGATTCATCCTCATTCCAAACATCACCATTAACAATTGACTAGTCCTTAGTCTATACTTCTTTACGTTACCCCGAAAATGTTTTTTTTTCTTGACAGATAAATAAAGAACTTGCTTGCTGTAAAGTAACTTCTCTTTGCACATATATTAAAATCTTCAGTATCCAATCTGACCTGTTACGTCCTCTTTGCTGTCATATTGTGATTCTGCCTTTTATTGTTTATATGAATAACTAGTATTGCAGGCAGGTCATCTTTTGTATAGCACTGCAGTGTTTTATCATCATTGTTTATAACACCCACACTTATCATGGTCATCACATCTGTTCATGTTCAGTG
Organism: Lissotriton helveticus; assembly: GCF_964261635.1. Taxonomy (NCBI): domain Eukaryota; kingdom Metazoa; phylum Chordata; class Amphibia; order Caudata; family Salamandridae; genus Lissotriton; species Lissotriton helveticus. The sequence continues at coordinate 1,699,516,006 of NC_136067.1, read as the reverse complement.
ACCTTGCATATACTCTCAGCACACGCTGCTTGATGTGAATTATGATCTACTGACTGATTCTGCAGTGACACACACCCCCATGGAGGCTTCTGTGCATGGGTAATTTCAAAAGAGCCACCATCTGTAACTGCCTAACTTAGAATGATTCGCACATGAGACGTTTAAGATAACCTTGAGATAAATAAATCAATAATTGTTTGATTGCTGCACTCCCTGTTGATCGTGCTTCTGGAAAATAACTTCCAGCACCCGATGGGCACACTGCGATAGCCGATAGGAGCAAATACCATTCCCTTTCTCAATAAATATTAATTTTCCTTACAGTAAACATTTTTAACCAAACTTGCATGCATAGAACTACTTACTATTCCCAAAGTCTCTGTAAAACAAGTCATCGCCAATTCTGTGGTAAAGCGAGATGTGCACCAGGATAGGTTTAAGTAGGTGGTTCATCGAACGCAACCTGGGTGCCAAAATGCCTCCTTTCAACTGCCTATAAACATTCCATTCAAACTCATTCCCATTTCCCAGAACGTAAAACATCAATGAAACGCTCAAAACCTTAAGGTATAATACACTACGCTGTACTATTCATAAATGACTCTAAATACAAAGAGACCAGTGTTCCCTCTAACGTGCGCGGCTGCGCTCCCGCGCACCTTTAAGGTACCGAGCGCGCAGTGCTACTTGTGGAGCGCGCACATGTTCTCGCCGCCGCCGCCCGCTTTTAAAACGCGAGCGGCGAAAAACGTCAATTTGCCGGTTGCCTGAGACCATTGTGAAAGTATTTCTGTTAATCACAGCGCCCGTAATGCGCTGCAATTACCAGGAATATTTTCACAATGGCCCACAATCCGCACCCAGCCGTGCTCTAATGAGAAAAGAAATGCAGCAAGTCTGAAAGCACGACGTGTTAAGCACACGTCGTGCTTTTGCACTTGCTGCATTTTTAATGGATCACGGCTGGGGCTGATGGTGGGCCATTGTGAAAATATTCCTGTTAATTGCAGCGCATGACGGGCGCTGTGATTAACAGGAATTTTTTCACAATGGCCCACCATCAGCCCCAGCCGTGATCCATTAAAAATGCAGCAAGTGCAAAAGCACGACGAGTAAAGCACATGCCATGCAGATTCCGGGTGCAAATGCTTTAGGGCAGATATTTGTGCAGTATGCTTTGTGCTCGACCTAGCCCTGTGCGTGCAAAAATGGTATGATTGTGCCAATGCTTTAAAGCCTGTTTTGCTTCTGTTGTACATTTTTAATATTTAAGCGGACAACTTCCAAGAAGTGCCGGCTCTACACTGGAGCAAACACAGTTTCCATTCAGCTCCTGACCATCACTAGTGCAACCATAGACACAATCACAGTCCCAGTGACCCAAGAAGGGTTCTTCCCAGGATGCATCTCTTATGACTATGGTGTTATTCTTATCCTGCTCTAAATAATAGCGGGTATTCCTCGGAAACTGAGGCATTACGGCTCTTTATATTTAGGACTGACTGACTTCTGAATGTCTGTTGCTAGACAGCGAGATGCCCTGCTTCCAGTGCAGTGGTGGGGGCTGAGGGGACGAGTCCCTGCCCCTCCCTCTCGCATCCTGGCCAGGGAAGCACAGCTTTAATTGTTCATCAGAACTTCCCAAGAGCCGGTTACATTTTATTGTTTTGCACTGTTGCCATTTGACAATTGACTCTAGTTATTTTTAGGGCTCGCTGGTACTGCATCCGAAGGATGCGTCCAGCTGGGAGCCTTTTAGTTGCCTGACTCGGGGGAATGAGGGACAAAAGGGTGTTACGAGCTTGGATTTGGGTGCGCGAACGCGCACGTTCCGTCCCGCGCCGTGCACATGCGCGCGCATATACACAGACAGACACAGCCAGCCCCCACCCCTCTGCATGCACGCACACACATACACACGCTGCCGCCCCCACCACCCTGCCCACACACAGACACGCACGCATACACACGCCGCCGCCCTCTACACCCCCCCCCCTCTAACAGGCGCGCTGGGCCTACCTCCTTATTTAGCCCCCCCCCCCCCCCCGACGCGCATCTCGCTCTCCTCGCCCCCAGGGACCCACGCAGCAGTCCCAGGCTCACAATGAGCGAGAGATAGGGACTTTGGCGATCCTTACCGGGGCTCTTCAGATGGCTGCGGCTGCTGCTCTCGCGGGTGCTCGTTGTTTCTTCTTGCCCCGCCCCCTTTGCGCTCCAGGCCTCACTTTCGTCCAGGGCTCCCTTGTCTACCGGACTAGGGTCCACGCATTGTACTGTTTTCCATTGGACGGCGACACAGACAGAAAGTTTAATGATTCAAAGTATCTTTCTTCAAATTTATACGGTAGTCTTCCCTTCAGACGCATTTAATCAGAAACATTTCGATGTATTTCTTGAGTCTACTGCGGTCACAGCTTTTTAAATGGACAGTCTACCGTTCTTAGATGGCGGCCATTAACGTCTCTTCAATATTTGGCCTTCTTCTCTTTCAATCATGTTTCGTTTCCTCTCCTTTTCACATTGGTCCAAGGATAGGAAGACGCATGATAGTCACGTGCGTATCGTATCCCCTGTTTCCATGGCAAAGACACCGTTGTTTGAACATAGAGCGGGATATAGAGGAGGAGCTGGGCCAAAGCCTTCCGGGGAGAAGTGCGGGGGTAAGCCGGGAATGCCACTACTGGGACAGTGGGCTAGGTTGACCAGCACCCACCATAGCCGCCGTGTTTACAGCCTCGGAGCGACTATTTGTTGACTATGGTAGGTACGACTCAGAACTACTAGTAAAGTTGCTCGTAGTGAGTTTGTAAGAACCTGTTCTATTGCATGGGTCAAAGGGGGTTGGTTGAGCTTGAAGTGGGAGAGGGAGAGCTAACCCATTAGAAAGGAGAGCCGAGGTGGCTCTAATGTGATAGTTTTTCAATATTAATTCAATTCTGTTTCTGTCTTCACGACAATGCTGTTAGCGCACTGAGAGACTAGTCCATGTGTGGCCTAGGTTCTTTGTAGCTGGAGCAATGTAAAAGCAAATAAAAGGTTTTCCGTACAGCTCACAACCCGAACTGATGTGTTTGAAGGTGATATGTGATAATGAAAAAAACAGTATTCTTAGTTAAAGAACATATTTGCGTGGGATCACATAGTTTGACCCTACAGGAAATCCAGAATTCCTAATTTTACATTGTGCAATTCTAGATGGGTGTCTCTTTCTCGCTCTGTTTTTTTTTTTTAACATCGAATCTTTCATGGTGCACGAAGTTTGGCTCCTTTTGGGCTTGAAGGGCCTAGATCTTGGCTCTCGAGCTGAGCCTGGCTAGTGGTTCGCCTACCTTTGTGGAGAACTGTAAAGTTGACGAAAGTGCTACATGTGGTTGCAGGGAGGTATGGGCCTTCATGAAACTTTACAGGGGATTAGGTGAGGAGAGCTTTAGTGGCTGTGCAGCGAGTTATGAAGGAGCATTGCAAAGTGTAGCCGAGGGTACTTATTTGTTTACGTTTTTATATTCTATGTACCACTTTAGGGTGACAGTGTCCTGCAACGTGCTAGTACAAATTGATATTACATAGTCCCGTTTTAAAGGTATACATGGAAAAATGTAGTTAGTCTAGATCGCAAATAACACATGTACAAAGAAAACGTATTTAAATCAGACTTGTTTTCCGTAATTAGATAGCTGGACTGTGCTGCTGTTGAGTCAATTTAAGGTTATATCGAAATTCTTTCATACTTCTCGTCAATGTGATGTATGAAGGGACGAACAAGCCTTAGTTTCTGCAGAGCCTTGGTGTGCCTTGTAGACAATTTGAGTGTGTTATTCTTGTTGGATATAAAGATTTCAAGCACTGATCCTTCTTCTCCAATTTCTATGCACACTATGACGTGCAGATTCCGCTCGAGGCATGAAGAGTGTTACAGTGCACAGCTGTTTCTCCATTTGGATCCTTATGGGAAGGTATGGTCTCATGCGATGGCATGAGCCTCTATCCCTGCCCTGAGGGCCTGACAGCATGTGAGCCTGGTATCTTGACTTTTATTTTTGCCGTGGCATCACTAACCTAGTGTGGGCGCAGAGGCCAAGGTCTGTCCTTGACTCTGTGAAGTCCAGGCCATGTCCTGTAACCTGGAGGGGCAAACCAAGTGACTTTCATGGGCGGTGACAGCAAACCGTGTTTTTTGAATCTTGAGTGTGACCAGACACTTTACCCTGTGTTAATTAGAGATTGAGACCGCCTAACTCCTCTCGTGTAAAGTTCCGCTATTATGTGAAGCTCAGAACCGTATGCTGACATTCTGTGTTCATGGTGGGTACATGTGTGTGCAGGGGTGTTGCATTTAATAAAATATCTACTTGTTTATGGGGCAGGTTGCTTCATAAAACTACTTGTCCTATAACAAAACACACTGGTCCCTTTTGTGCCATGTAATATGGCGACAAATTATGGCAGCAATCCCATTACATAAGAGCTCTGAAATAGCCTCTGTGATTATGCTAACGCTTACTCCATAGTAGGGTTTGAATTCCCTTATGTTGCCATGTTTCCACAGATCTGCATATTAGGGCTGAAAGTGATGGTAAGCAACAGTACCAGGGTTGGATGCAGAAAGGTTGGAAATTTACTCCTGACCATGGCAGACATAAAACTTCTTCCAGGGTTGGGGAAAAAAATGGTTGGAGGGAAAGTGAACTTTCAAATCTACACCTGTATATTTGCTCATGCTAAAATGCAGTACACAAATATTTTCTAGGGGTACTATTTCTTGGCTTACCTCTGTAAAGTCTTGTGAATTCACACAAGTGGTTTATCTGCACTTAATGCAAGGACATGGGTGCAGTTTTGAGACTATATTTAATAATTGAGCCCCTAATTAGGTCTGGCGTTAACCATTACCTTTTGTGTTTATTAAAGTTCTGTCTCGCTCTATCGTGTCTATCAGCTAGCTTTATTGTGAGTTACAGCATTCTGTTCTTTCACAAGAAGCATATCGACAAAGTCGTTTAGTTCAGTGCCAGGATCTACTGTGGCAATGTGTGCTTTTTGAGACCAAAACTATTTTTGCTTTTGCCAAGGTTTGTTATAATGGTGAGCGCCAGGCAGCTCCCTCACCAGTAAGGTTTTACAAAAACTATGCCAAAACAAGTCCGCATTGAAAAAAATCAAAAGGCTGACCAACAATTTCTGACCTACTGCCTTTACCAATGCTTGTTTATTTGTGTTTCCCATAATCTTATTAACCCCTTGCTTGCTGCCGCGATTCTGCGTCTGTGCGGCAAAATCGCGAGTGGGCGGGTTTATGACGGCCCCCAGCTGTCATCGGCACACGAGCGCCGTAGTGCATGACGGATGGGGGCCGTCATCAGCATGCAAGGGGTTAAAACTGGTTACACTGATTTTCCATTATGAATAGGTTTGGAAAATACTAGCATACATCAACACATTTCACTAAATGGTGCTCCAAAGAAATGGTCTGCAACTACTCCTACTGAGCACCAGTTCGAAGTTGGCTTAAGAGCCAACACTGCCGTTAAGACGCTGAGGTCATTAGGTCTCGACCTACAGCATTGTGTCGAGATTATAGTAAGGCTCTCAAAAGTCTACCCAAGCTGCTGCGGATCAGGTACAGTTTATGTGACCCGGGCGCGTGCACATAGCACAGAGCCTCGGCATCACACTTCAAAGGAAGCCGCTCCCTGCCCCCGCATCAGACTTCAAAGGAGTCCGCTCCCCTGGCCTCCCCCCCAGCCCCCCGCCACGGCTGCTCTCTGACACAGCAGAGCAAAGGACTTTTTTTTAAGTACGACAGCAGTACAGCACTGTTATGTTTATTCTCAAGTACCAGGTTTTGAGACCACTAAGCCCAGCTTGATTTATACTTTCACTGTAAGTGGTTGTAAAAGCAATAAAGGACAAGAAGTAACTGTCTCTACGTGGAATCTTTAAATGTAAGCCTCGAAGACATTTCACTCTGCGCCCATCACAAAAACAGAAAGCTCCTGAGCTCTCCATTTTCGACTGTTTTCACGGCGCCTTTTCCATCGCTTACGTTTTATAATCTTTTCCTTAGAGACTGATGTCAAGTGTTCACCAAACACTATTGGGGCTACTTAGACTCCAGTGTACATTGCAAGAGCAAATAACGCTTTTTCCCCACGTGCTTATGCGCAGACAATTCGTACAAAAAGCCAGAGAATGCAATTTGTCCACAGCCAACGAAAGTCAGGAGCGCAAAAATGGGTGCAAAAAAACCTATGGCAAATGGATGCTTTATTAAAGGGGAAGGCTGTTTACCAAATGAAATGCAAGGATGTAGTATGCTATACAACAGGCTATATTTGCTTAATGTTTGGTTTGCGTGTGAAAAACGTCAATTAAACGTACATCAAACGTCTGTAGGGCAGAGATCTTGCTGCACATTTCAAGTAACCTGTTGCAGTTCTCTGACTAGCCAGACTGTGCATGGTGCACTCGCCTACAGAAAAGTGATAGACCCTGGGGGACAGTTTGACTCGGTAATATTAATTAAAGTCCATTAGTGTGCAAAGGGGAATGTAATGGAATACCGCCAGCCTTATACCCAAGGACAATTGTGCCAAGCTCTGAAGAATGCGGTCATAAATACAAAACTATTACCTGTTTAACAATCAAGAACAGAGAGTTATTTATACTCATATGCGAGGTTAGAAATATGAAATTGATTATGTGAACGTGGCCTAAATACGCCACTCCCAAAAAATTTCAAATAACCATGCGCCACAATTAACAATAAATGCACTCCCAAAAGCTACATATGAACAGAAGGGCTCCCCTGGGTCACGTACTACCTCTTCGATGTCACAGAAACATCTTTGTTTTCTGATGCTATTACAAGAAAAAGAATATCATACTACGTTATTACACTTACTGAATGCAAACTGCAAACCTTATCCACGTAAGCAACAGCTTGACTCGTTGATGGTTAAGGTATATGAATATACAGAACACTAACACACACACACACACCTAATCGATTCAAAATAGCCTGTTCCAAGTATTCTGGGCCCTTTCGTCCATACTCATGTGACACTGAATTGTTTATAAATTACACACATCAGTTTTCAGTGCATGCTTTCACCGGGCACCAACACCACCAGCCATCAGTGCACGCTTTCACCAGGCACAAACAACACCAGCCGTCAGTGCACGCTTCCATCAGACACACACCACCAGACGTCAGTGCACACTTTCATCAGGCACAGACACCATCAGTCGTCAGCGCCCTCTTTCACCAGGCACAAACACCACCAGCCGTCAGTGCATGCTTTCACCGGGCACAAACACCACCAGCTGTCAGTGCACGCTTTCACTAGGCACACACCACCAGCCATCAGTGCACACTTTCACCAGGTGCACACACACACCACCAGCCGTCAGTGCATGCTTTGACCGGGCACAAACACCACCAGCCGTCAGTGCACGCTTCCACCAGGCACACACCATCAGACGTCAATGCACACTTTCACCAGGCACACACACACACCACCAGCCGTCAGTGCACGCTTCCACCAGGCACACACACCACCAGCCGGCAGTGCACACTTGGACCAGGCACACACGCCTCTAGCCATCAGTGCACAATTTCTACAAGCACACACACCACCAGCCATCAGTGCACACATCAATTGTTAACGCATCCACAATTAACTATTGTAGCAATCGCAGTATGGTGCACTTTACTTTAAAACTTATTCATCTAAAGCGCAGCATGACACCATTGCTACAAAAATAAATACACATTTTTTGGGCCTACAATTTATAGACTTTTGTTGCAATTGGTGTTGCAACATTTAGCAATGCCAATAGTTCAAACTCTCTATAATCCTTTTCAGTCCAGGTCTCATGAACTCTCCTCAAATATTTTCTCCACTGATATCTTTCTCTCCCCATGTTCCCTTCTTCGCCTCCCCTTTCACAGGCTCGCAGTCAAGAATCAAAAATATGTTTAGGAATGGCTCCACTGTTCAGCAGTGAGCATTTCATTTAACACACTGAGCCATCCTGCTAGCAGAATGGTTTTGGAAGGCACGGTATGGTTAGCTGTCAAAGAACAGAACGCAACTCAGGTTTTTGTTTTATTGTCGAACTTTTGTACTCGAAGAAATATGTTGTAAAAAACCTTGTTTTTTTAAGATGGGGAAAATTGGGTTTTTATGCGCTCTAGTAATTTATGAGAATCTTGTTGCAAAAAGTACATTGTAAAAAACAGATCCAGACACTTAAAAAAGAATGTACAGAAATTCAGTTTGCAACATTCTTTGTGTACATCTCCTATTCATTTAATTATTTACCACCACCACCACCACGCCCACCACCATGTCCCCCACGTCCACCACCATGTCCCCCACCACGTCCCCCATCACGTCCATCACCACCACCACGTCCATCACCTCCATCACCACCACCACTTCCACCACCACCATGAGGCCACCTCACTCTATCTATCTGTCGCCCTCACTCTATCTGTCGCACTCACTCTATCTGTCTATCTATCTATTGCCCACACTCTATCTATCGCCCCTCACTCTGTCTATCTGTCTATCGCCCTCACTCTATCCTATCTATCTATCTATCTATCTCTCGCCCTCACTCTATCCTATCTATCTATCTATCGCCCTCACTCTATCGCCCTCACTCCTATCTATCTATCTATAGCCCTCCCTCTTTCTATCTATCGCCCTCCCTCTATATATCTATCGCCCTCACTCTAACCATCTATCGCCCTCACTCTATCTATCTATCTATCAAACTCACTCTATCTATCTATCGCTTCACCACAGTATCACTCAGGGGCACCACAACATCACTATGCGCTACCACAGCATCACTGAACGCCACAGCATCACTCAGCGCCACCACAGCATTAGTCTGTGCAACCATTCAACAACAACTGGTTCAAATATGTTCTCTCAATTTTTCAAGCTTTATTACACTTGTCACAAAAAGATGTTAATATTTAACTTCTGTTCTTGGATTTTGGTCACAATAAAATACACTGAACATAATCTTCACAAAAGTTATTCACAAAAGTTTAAGCTATTGCCATTATAAATTACAATAGCTTTTATTTAAGTATTAATTATTAAAAAAATAAAAGCCATTGTTAATTGTAATATCAATACATCTAAGTCACATACATACAACACATATTGCATTACAAATGCTATAGGTGTCACATTTGCGAAAGTTAAAACTTTTGGCATTGTAAATGACAAAGCTATTAATTTCGCTATTTTCAAAACCAACACATAAATGAAAAATGTGTTATATACAATACCAATAGCTCAAACTTTCCTAATGCGAGACCTATTGCATTGCAAATGCTTGTTGTTGACAGTCGCAGGAGTTCACAGGACGGGGTGGGCTCGAGCTGCACATGACAAGGTTGTTTCTAGCTCAATAACCCCGTCTAGATCAGATTCCCGAGACAATCAGTGCCTCGAGGAAGAGCCTTCTTGACCTGGAAGCAATCTCTGCACAGGCTGGCATAAGTATCTACTGGCAATCTTTTATTTTGTATAGCCTTATCGACGTCCAACTTCCTGCCTGAAACACCCGCCCCTTTCCTAATCTATTTATGGAATTAATAATTTTATAGATTGCGCCTTGTTGCCACGAGGCATCAATGCGCCGCACGGGTCACACAGAAATCTGATAACAGTACTGCTATACAGAGATGCGATAGATAAGTTTATAACACTGCATCTCCGGGGATTGGCCTTCGAATCAGAGTGTACGTGGATGTGTTACTGAAAAGCCGTGTTCTTCTGTTTTCCTGAGCATGTGCAGAGTGGGGGCAGTTGTAGTTCCTCGCAGCGGCCCCACTGAATGTGTGGTTCATCGTTTGACCGTATTTTAATTTAGGGGTTAAGCGTTAAAAGACCCCTCCTTGGGTAGTGTGGTTGTGTCCTAAGTTACTTCTCTATTTTTCCATCATGATTTTCAGTTTTCAATTTCCGGTTCCCTTCTAATTTAAAATTGCACACCTTAAGCAATACTATTCTCCTGAGAGGATTCAATTTTATTGTCGACTTTAACCTTTGAACTCTGCAGCAGTATTGTTGTTGAGCTGCCCTGTCATGGCTGCCTCTAACAGGGAAGGCATTGTATGGAAGTCCTTCACAGGAACCATGTATTATTAAAAATTGTCATCAGTACTGTAATATGAGATGATGAATGCTTTTTTTTCGTTATTTTCGTACTTGCCTGTTTGTGTTTTGAGACACAGCACGCGCATGCAGGACGCACTGCACACAGGTTGCAAGGCTGTAAATTAATAGGGTGTGAAGGTAGTAAGTAGCTAATCCCTGTGTACAGAATCAACATGATCATATGTGCATTGCGAAGCCCCCAATGAGGTGCACGAGGAAACTTCACATTTGGCTAAAGTTTCACAAACACTGCCTAAAGGCAACAGGCCTGATCCCTACTTGTTCAGCACACCTGCGTGTAATTTCGCTGTGCAGAAAAGCCATTTTCCTTTTCAAATTCCACATTCTGATTCTCAAAATGAGCTGAAGGGAAGTTTTGAACTTGTAAAGTGTGCTCAGAGGGGTGGACATTGCACTATTAATGGAGATTTTCTACTGCTGCAAATTAAGTCCCAAGGTGGGAACATGAATGCTGTCAGGAAGAGGGGCAAAAGCGGTCGCCCTTAAAAAAATTTCTAACACCCACAATCTGGGACCATGCGGACATTCTGGAACATTTCCATTGGCGATGTACACCAAAGTCCTTACATCAACTTACTAAGATGCAATAAATTTATCATTGGCTCCAGAGTTACTTTCTCCTACTGTAAATCCTATCTACGCCTTTCATGAACAAGGAAAAGCTGGGTTCGGTAATTCCTCAAAGTGAAAACATTGAAAAATTAGGAAGAATACCTTAGGTCGCCCATGTAAATAAGTATTCACACTGCCACAGAGTAAATACAATTAACTGCTCGTATGTTTTTATGAAGAGTTAGTGGATTGGTTTGTTAAGAGGGTGTGGAGTTGACAACAGACTGTAATAACAGGTTTTCAGCCCCCTCAACTTCTGCCGCCCTGGGCAAATGGACCAGAATGCCTAGTTTATTTATTTATTTATTGAAGTTTTGTATAGCGCTAGCTGGACCCGAGGGTATCAGAGCGCTTCACAGCAAATACAGATATGCAGCAAATGAGAATAAGCAAGACCGGAATCGAGAACAACAAGCAGGAAATAGAGTCTGTACGACAGTCATAGGGACTTTGACCGTGAGGCGTGGGGTTCTCCTTAGGCACCAGAGTGTTCAAGGAAGAGGGCTTTGAGTAGCGATTTGAATTGCGGGAAGGAGACGGTCATTCTGATGTGAGGGGGGGATGGCGTTCCAGATCCTGGGGGCATTCCCCACAAAGGATTTATTTGAGATTTTGCGTTTCTGTGATTTCAGAGGGATGAGTAGTAGTGTGTTGGAGCTTCTGAGGTTCCTGGATTGACCTGCCCTTTTGAGTTTGGAGGCCAGGTATTCCGGTTTGCCTGTATGCAGGGCTTTATGTGTGAGGCAAGCTGTGCGGAAGTTGGCTCGTTGGTCAATCGGGAGCCATTTCAGTTCTTTGAGTGCTGGAGAGATGTGGTCAAATTTCTAGTTGTAGGGTTACGTTTAATACTGTGAGAATGCTTCTCAGGCACCCCCACTTTTTGAGTTTCTGTTTTGCCTATAAAAGAAAACAAACTAGTTTAAGGTCCAAATCACATTTCTGCCTGCCTTACTGGTGGTGATTTTCCACTTAGTTGAATCACACCTTGTGGAATTTCCCACCTAGAGAGTTAATATTGGTCAGCTCGAATCCTCCTATTATTATATACAACTTGATGCAAAAAACAACCATTGACAAAGCCAATAGTCTTGGCTTCTTGTAGGTGTAGTGTTACTTGTATTATATATCTTGATGTAATGACAGAGGCAGCAAAATATCAGTAGGGTGGCACACTATGCGAAGCACATATTTATAGCTTAATTACTTTTAAGCCACACCCTTAATTGCATTGGTTACGGCCCTTGAAAGATCCCTGAGTATTTTCATCCCACTCAAAGCCCTGGTCTACACGCGCGGTCAGGTTCTTGGCGCACAGAGCCTTGTGGTTGTTTATGGGGTTCACCAGCATTCATTTTGGGAGGCCTGGGCCTATTTCATCTCGTTAGCATTTGATCCAGAAGGAGAGCGAGGCAGAAAATGAATAATGTAAGGAGAAGAAAGACCGTACAGTATTGACAATGTGATCAGCAATGAGAGTAGCTGCAAGAGTGAGACAAAAGTTCAGGGACTGTATGGTTTTTCAATAAATAGACATGAGGTGCAACCAAAATTTGACAACCTTAGTATTCAGCAACCCAGACATTCGGCATTACCAGTGGTGGGCTTTTACAAACCACTTTTGGGCTTGGGAATTATTATTTTGCAAATGTAAGCAGTGTCTTTAGGGCATCTTGTTTCTAGCAATGTGTTTGCTGGCTCCCCTGCCCCCAAAGCAAAAAAAAATTCTGAAGCATAACCTCCGAAACAGTGAATAACTAGATGGATACTACTTCAGGTAGGACAGTCTAATTTATAAATGCTTTTGCCACTTTGGAAAGGAATGTTTAAAGAAAATTCAAAAGCGTTTGTTATGACAATTTAGTTTAGTCACCTTTTGATAAAGTTTAATTTTGTATCCCGCAGAGTTAATGACTTGACATTCAATTTCATTGCAGACTATTTCTACAAGTACTGTATGTAAAAGCTAAATTTTCAACTGACACCACTATACACAAAATAGCAGGTCCAAGCTACAACTGGATTCAACTGAATTTTTAATTATAGTACTCTGTTGTACAGCCAAACCTCATATGAATCAAATAGAAATTGTTTTTAGATTCCCAAGACCAGGGAAGCAGCATACCTGCTGTGCCAGGGCTCAATATGGATGCATCAGTGTTCCTTGTTATTAAGCCCCTGTGTAGAAGAGCAGTATTGTGGATACCTAGGGTAGGACTGACTTCTAAGGCAATCAGGCAGTGGCTGATGAGCTGGTCTGACGTCAGTGTGTGGGATGCTTTTTCAGGCAGCATGTGGGCCTGTTTTATGGCCTGGTGGGCCAGTTTTCTTACTGTTGACTTCCCTGATATTGCCACAAACATTGTCTGTACAATGCATGCTGTCTACCGTACCTTGCAAATCACTTTTACAACATGTCTATACAAGCTCAAAACTGCCCGGATTTCCAAATGTGGGACACAATTTTAGCTATCTGATTAGCAAATGGGAGCCACTTTTATTTTGGTGATAGGGACTCCTTTCTGTCCCAATGGGTGCCTGAAAGCTGCCTTTCTCATTATTCCCAAACAGCATTTGTGACATTACATCACTCCCAAAGTAACAAGACGACAGCTGTCTAAGTGATTAAATGGCATGGTTTCTGGGCTTCTCCAGAAGGCAGGATCCTTAGTTTTGAGCTCCCGTGGGAACTTGTGTAGCTTGTTATATTAGGTCTTCATTGCAGACATGTGTTATCAAAACAACTATTATTTACAATAGCAATACTTGGAGTAGGTTGGGCGGCCTGTGATTTATCAGAATTAACATTAAAATAAATTGAGAGTCTGCAACGGGCGGAGTGGGCATTTGGCGCTGTTTTCATAATATAAAATGCACCCTTGCATCCCAAAATGGATGCAAGGATGCATTTTGCGAAAAGAACTTAGGGCAGCCAAACACCACTCTGCTTCCTTACATACTCTTCAGTGATTACTGCTGAGTATGCAAGGGTGCCGCCTCCAAGCGATATGCAATGGTTTCTAAACTTTAGAAACCACTGTATATCATTTTGCAGTGCATACCCCTCGGCGACCTTTATGTTAGGGCGTTTAGGGGTATGTGCTGCTGTGCTGTGCTTTTTAAACAAGGCGTGAAAATGGAGCAGTCAGGGGTGTGGAATTTAATAAAATATCTACTTGTCCATGGGGCAGGTTGCTTCATAAATCTACTTGTCCTGTAACAAAATCCACATGTCCCTTTGGTTCCATGTAGTGCAGCGACAAATTATGGCATTATATAAGAGCTCTGATATAGTCTCTCTTGATTATGCCAGGGCTCCTACCATAGTAGTGTTTGAATACTTGCAGTCCCCTTATGTTGCCACGTTTCTGCAGATCTGCGTACTGGGGCTGAAGGTAGTGGTAAGCAATAGTTCCTGGGTTAGAAAGCCCTTTTGAGTCTGTGCAAACATACTAACATGCATGTTTTAAGGGGTTTCAACAACTCCTCTCTAATCTTTTCCCATACTGATAAATGTTGGAAATTTACTCCTGACAATGACCGATGTAAACCTTCTTCCGGAGTTGGGATAAAAGTGGTTGGATGGAAAGTGAACTTCAAACACTTAGATTTTCACAGGAGCAAATCTACCCATGCATATTTGCTCATGCTAAAATGCAGTTCACAAATATTTTCTAGGAGTACTATTTCTTGACCTTCTTTTGTACATTTTTGGGAATTCACGAAAGCCAGATAGCTGCACTTAATGCAAGGACATATACCATGGGTGCCCTTTTGAGACTTTCTTTAATAATTGGACCCCTAATTTGGTCTGGTGTTGACCACGACCTTTTGCGTTTATTAAAAGTCTGTCTCTCTCTGTATTGGCTGGCTTCACTGTGAGTGACAGCATTCTGCTCTTTCAGATGGAGCATATCGGCACACAAAGTAATTTTGTTCAGTGCGAGTAACTACTGTGGCAGTGTGTGCTTTTTGAGACCAAAAACAACTTTTGCTTTTGCCAATGTTTGTTATAATGGTGACCGCCCGGCAGCTCCCACACCAATAAAGTTTTACAAAAACCATGCCAAAACAAGTCGCACATTGACAAAACTAAAAAGCTGTCCACCAATTTCAGACCTACTGACATTGCTTGTTTATTTTTGTTTCCCATAATCTTATTGGAACTGGTTACACTGATTCTCCATTATGAATATTTTTGGGAAATACTAGCATGCATCAAAAACATGTTACTAAATGATGCTGCAAATAAATGGTACCAGATATTTTACAGTTGTTTAGCGAAATGTTTTTTTTCCTGCTTCCATTTTTTTAATGAACATATTATTTTAAAAGCAAAGTATCATCAATCTGGCTTTCAAGCTTCTTCGAATATTTGCATCAATTCAGAGACCATTCTGGGAGGATTATACATAGCCTAATATTGCTAAACCTTAAAAAAGTGTGTGCACATTTTTATACTGGAAGGACTGTCAGTAGTGCAGTTAGTGCTTATAAGATTTACTTTGAAAGCTCACCCTAATAATAAAGGTTTTCAATTAATGAACGATAAATACTAGTTTGAACAGCATAAAAAATGGACAAAAAGATTACCTTAACTGCAGACTGTGCCATCCCCTTATCCATAATATGGTACTGCAAACTGGCAGCTAAAGGGTTTGCGCTGCAGAGGTGGGCCTACTTGTCCCAAGGACAAAATACACATGAAAACTTGTTGCCCTTGACCACAAACAATATGTCCTGGGCGTCGGGCTATAGGAAGTCCACATCCCTGTGAGCAGCCTACATATGTTTAGACCACTGCACATTAAAGTTGAACCTGTACTGGTTTTTAAACGTAATGGGACTGGTCCCTCTGCCTCCCCTGTTTAAAGATCACTGCTGTGCATACCACTTGGTTTCCTCGCATACTCTGCAGTAATCTTTGCGTCAGCCCATTGCTTATCATTGGTTGGCTTTCTTGTCAATATCATTTGCTTGCTTCATATATAATGGCTTTCTTTCCTCTTTTTATGTTTGTCCCTTTCTTGGAGCATACCTTCTTTACCATCCTATTGATTGGATGACTTGTATCCGTCCACTGCGTGCATTCGGGGTACTGACTACCTTTTTAGGTTGAGCCTAGACAGCGCATGTGCTGTCTGGAAGACCTCTTGTAGTAGGAAAAAACTGGAAAGGACTTATGACCCACCTGCTTCTTTCCTATTGGTTTAATGCATTGTCACTCCTCTTTGCTGCCTCCATAATGGTTAAACGGAGCGATACCTCACTTTCGTTTAATGAAGAGCAGCACTGACAAACTACAGTTACTCTCCGCCTGCATTGTTCATCTGTTCCTCAGAAGTACTATTTTTCCTGTTTTTGGTGTGCCATGATCATAACGCCCTTCACGGATCATCCCGCGCATACGTTTACCAAGCGCGGGCCCTGTGCTATATGTTTTAGCACGGCGCCCACTTTTGTCTTTTCTTATCACCATGGCCCCATCACGACCGCCATGAGCATAACTAGAATGCACACAGGCGCTGCACTATATGCGTTTAGCACTGCGCCCTTATCCAGGCTAATGCTGGGCGCCACTCCTTTTCCATGCTCCATATTCAGCATTCAAAGCAATTAGAGATGGCTGCAGGGCACGGGCTGAAGGAGGCAATTCTCCCTCACCACTCCGGTGGCGATTACTTGTTTTCTATTTATTTACAATTTTTTTTTTTTTTTTTTACATTGGTGGCACCCGTGCATTGCTTTTAAACATGTTGTTATGCTGGTGTGAGAAGAACTTCAGTTGAAAATAAAAGCCTGACACATGCAAGAGTAATGTTCCTGCCACCCCGTCATCCACAAGCAGAAGTCATGCACAGCTACAATTTGAAAATGTCTGTAGTTATCGTTACATAGTCTCAAGTCTATTTACACAATTCCCCTGTTATCATGGCAAATAAACTTGTGCATAGCGCCCCTCGAGTGGGAGGAGCCTTGCAGAACATAAACATCATTGGACAGTGCAGATTACTCTTGTCTGCAAATGATTGGTCTGCGTCTATGAAACTGGATGAAACACGAACATTTTTTGCTGAACTTTTCCAACACGGTGGACAGCTAGAATGCACAGTAAAGCATAGGTTAAGTTGACATTCACAAATACAACAGAGCTCTTCAAATGGTATCCCAGGCGCCTTTAGTATCCAATTAAACAAACTCTCAAGTAAAAAACATGAGGGGCTGTGCTAGGGAGACATATGAATGGGCTGCACATCGGCGATTGGATGTTCTGCGCTAGTTATTGCTGCTGTCTCTGTGTACACAAATCTGAAGTTTCGCAATTCCACTCCTGAGTACCTCATCCCTGCCAGATATTATCCTTCAACTCAGGAAGTGTCATCCTGCTTTAACAATGTGTTAAAAATGAACTACAAATCCCAGCATACAACACCAAACAAGCATTGAAAATGCAATAGGTCTCGCAATAGAAGAGTTTGACCTTTTTCGTTTTGCAAATGGATGAGTGGCGTTGCGTGGATGAGTGGCGTTGCGTGGATGAGTGGCGTTGCGTGGATGAGTGGCGTTGCGTGGATGAGTGGCGTTGCGTGGATGAGTGGGGTTGCGTGGATGAGTGGGGTTGCGTGGATGCGTTGCGTGTGTGAGTGGCGTTGCGTGTGTGAGTGGCGTTGCGTGTGTGAGTGGTGTTGCGTGTGTGAGTGGTGTTGCGTGGGGGGATGGATGGATGGAGTGGGGGATGGATGGATGGAGTGGGGGGATGGATGGATGGAGTGGGGGGATGGATGGATGGAGTGGGGGGATGGATGGATGGAGTGGGATGGATGGATGGATGGAGTGGGATGGATGGATGGAGTGGGGGGATGGATGGATGGAGTGGGGGATGGATGGATGGATGGATGGATGGATGGATGGAGTGGGGGATGGATGGATGGATGGAGTGGGGGATGGATGGATGGATGGAGTGGGGGATGGAGTGGGGGATGGAGTGGGATGGAGTGGGATGGAGTGGGATGGAGTGGGATGGAGTGGGATGGAGTGGGATGGAGTGGGATGGATGGATGGATGGATGGATGGATGGATGGATGGATGGATGAAGTGGGATGGATGGATGGATGGATGGAGTGGGATGGATGGATGAAGTGGGATGGATGGATGGATGGATGGAGTGGGGAATGGATGGATGGAGTGGGGGGATGTATGGATGGAGTGGGGGATGGATGGAGTGGGGGGATGTATGGATGGAGTGGGGGATGGATGGAGTGGGGGATTGATGGATGGATGGATGGATGGATGGATGGAGTGGGATGGAGTGGGATGGATGGATGGATGGAGTGGGATGGATGGATGGATGGATGGAGTGGGATGGATGGATGGATGGAGTGGGGGGATGGATGGAGTGGGGGGATGGATGGAGTGGGGGGATGGATGGATGGAGTGGGGGGGATGATGGAGTGGGGGGAGGGATGGATGGAGTGGAAACCGGGCGGCAAGGGCTGTGATTTATAATGTGTTATGTTTAGGAGTAAACGGGCGTACGACATAGCAGGTATGTCCATCTTTAATGAATATGTAGGGCACAAATGACGTGATAAACAGAAGAGGCGCAGATTGGTGGTTGAAGAGCCCAGAGAGTAGTAAAAACAATAACAAAAGATGCAGCAAAGGCTTCAAAGTTAAGAAAAGATGCAGGCACTGCTTTGGTATTGTGAGGAGGAGGACATGTAACCGGAAATACAATGTTTATAATGTAAAAGTTTAAATCAACAGGAAACATGAGAAATTACCTGGCTGCAGTGGAAATTAAAGAGAAACATGCAGACAAAGGTTTTATGCCGGAGGACACAAATGAACCAGGACGGGAAAGCAAATATTTATGATGTAAAACTATATTAACAGCAAACCTGCGAAACCATGTGGGGAAGGAGGATATTTAATAAACAGAGAGGTAGGTGAAAACATAAAAGAAACAGGCAGGCAAATCTTTCTGATTCTATAGAGGTTAAAACGCACGGGGAAGCTTTAATTTGTAATTTAAAACGTTAATGTAGCAGGAGTTTAGAAGTGTAGATAGTTTAAAAGATTAAATAAACAGGAGTAAGCAGGCAATGAAACATAACAAGTGAGACGGAAAGCCAGAGGCCAGCATCAAACGGACAATACAGAGGGTCTGTTGCTTGTGTGCTCAGCCGTGACCTGCGCCAAGGAGCTGAGAGCGTTGGGAGAAGGGGGTGTAGTGCACGCGCTGGGAAGAGCAGCAGCAGGGAGGGGGTGGCAAATGGTTCTTTGCTTTGGGCGCTCTGTAGTGGGGAAGGGGGATGGGGCACGTATAGGAGGTGGCAGGAAAAACAGGGACAGGGTAGAAGAAACAGTAAGGGGATGGGATAAGTTAAACAAGTGAAAAATGAGTGAGCCCCTTCATGGTTGTGTGTGACAGACACCTCCTTTATGCTGCAGTAATATCGGGGAATTCAGAAGTAACAAGGAGTGGGGGAAAGGAGCGGTGGGAGCGAGAGGAGACGAGATGCCAGCAGAGCCGAGGATGGGAACCCAGAGGCGGCCCTAAGGCTGGCAGCAGAGAGGGGAAGTCGGAGAGGCTGTGTGCGGGGAGAGAGGAACAGATGGCTGTGAAGCAGGGGGTGTGAAGGATGGGGGTGGGTGGGGAGCGTAGGGACGGCTCAGATGCCTGAAGCAGAGCGCACGCTTTAATTTGTAATTTAAAACGTTAATGTAGCAGGAGTTTAGAAGTGTAGATAGTTTAAAAGATTAAATAAACAGGAGTAAGCAGGCAATGAAACATAACAAGTGAGACGGAAAGCCAGAGGCCAGCATCAAACGGACAATACAGAGGGTCTGTTGCTTGTGTGCTCAGCCGTGACCTGCGCCAAGGAGCTGAGAGCGTTGGGAGAAGGGGGTGTAGTGCACGCGCTGGGAAGAGCAGCAGCAGGGAGGGGGTGGCAAATGGTTCTTTGCTTTGGGCGCTCTGTAGTGGGGAAGGGGGATGGGGCACGTATAGGAGGTGGCAGGAAAAACAGGGACAGGGTAGAAGAAACAGTAAGGGGATGGGATAAGTTAAACAAGAGGCTGGGAAACAAAGAACGTGTAGCTGGAGGGGGCGGGATGGATTACAGAGAAGGAAGACTGGTGGGAGAAATGTTCGAAAAACAAGTAAACGAGTAAAACAAGAGCACTTACAGGGTGCGGAGCAGGGAGAGCGGCCTTTGAAGTGCACTTTACACGGCCGGCCGGCAGTGAAACTGAAAGCATGGCCGGCCGCCGTGAAAGCCTTTGATGACGCAGCAGGGGGAACAGACGGCGAGAGGGTGTGAAAGCAGCAGGGGCAGGCAGGCGGCTGGGGGCATGTGCACGCGCTTTTAAGCGCATGCGCATTAAGCTTCAATTTCACGGGCACTGCAAGGAATCGCCACGATTCCTTGCAAGTTGGTTAAAGACTGTTTAAGCCCCAATAGTCTCGCAAGCTCGATGCGCATCGACAGGCGAGACCTAAAACTGGACTAAATGAGCTTCTCGGTCGCAAAACCGTGGGTGCTGTAGTAAGAAATGCCTATATAATTGCACAGTGCTGCGCCCTCTGTGGTGTGTGTAATGCGGAGTGGATTCAGATGTATGCTCGGTAGTGCAGAACAGACACACCAGCTGCCTCGCGTATCCTTTGAATTTATGGTGTCGGGCGCTGCAGTGCTTATAACTTTTGGGGCTGGTGCTGCAGTTCAGCTGTGCTGGCTCGGAGCGTGTCACACAAGGAGCTTCCGCCCTCCCGGCCCGTGCGGGAGCCGGCGCCCTCCTGTCAGGAGAGCTCCGTTAACCAGTGGGAGGCTGAACATAGCGGAGCAGTGGCACGTTTCAAACGTGGAAAGTTTGTGCAACTGCAGAAACTATCCAGGAAGCAGTTCGAAAATACCGTGTCCCGTTATGCAAACACTGACAGAACACCTGGCATAAGATAAAACGTGCAGAGCCGCAAGCAGCGACACAAAGCATCCGAAGACAGAGGGAGCGGCGGGGGCTTTAGCTTACCTTACCGTCTATTTCTTAAGTAGATTACCAACTCCAACTGCCCTAACTTTTTTACAATGCGAGACCTATTGCATTGCAAATGCTTGTTCTTTTACTTTCAGCACTTTATCGGAACACTGTCTGCACTTTGTTTCGTACACTGCTTCAACGGTGCATTAAGAGTAGTTTTCGGTTACTCATTGCTCCCTTCCTGTTCAGCAATGTTTGTTTTTCACAAGCAGTTTCAAACGTATTTGCTTAATTGTCACAAATGCAGTTATCTGTACTTCTAATCTCAGCCGTTGCAATTTAAGCATGGGCTGCTATCTATTGCCTTCTCTTTCTGTGCAAAACACCTCTGCATACTGCGAGAGGTGTTTTAAATACATTCTTGCCCGATGTTTTTCCCCCTGTACGCTGCAGTGATGAGCTGCTGCTTCAATGCCTTTTATTTGAAACTCCGCTTAGTTTTTGCTCTTTTAAGCCCCAGTTTATATGTGGATTATCTGAGATTCCCAGGCAGTTGCCGCTTGTAATGGAGTGAATTACTTCATGTGTGCTGTTAATTTCCCTTCCTTCTGTCTGAAGTTCTTTTCCTGTTGATTCTTAAATTACTTTCTGAAGAAGCTGCCTGCTCTATGCTCTGAAACATTTGCATATATTTGTAAATGTTTCAGAAAATATAGCACATCTTAAATCTCCGTTATCCTATTATTTTTGTGATGGCTGCAGAAAATGACACTCCTGCTGCAAATTGGCAGAGCCAAAAGGCAAGACCTCTAGATTATTTCACTTTAAAAAATGCTTGCATTTTAGGCGTGCTTGGGCAGGACTACTTCTGCAGATGCTGAATGCACCTGCTCATTTTCTTTTTATTGGGAGAACTTCTCCACCAACACTACTAGGTGGTATATGTCCAGTGTGCTGCAGAAGTCTTCTCTTCTCCCCTTTCCCCACCCAGAATGCCATCTTTGAGCAAAGACACAATACAAGTTCTTTCACTGCCTTAGTGTCAACCCCTGGAAGCTACACCTTACCCTGGATGTTGGCTTTGACTTTCACCATACTTTGATTTCAAGTGTGAGTTGGATACACAGTCCTTTCTTTGACTAAGCTTACCATCACCAAGTAGTAGTCTTGTGTTGTCCTTGCACATGTTTATTATGTTTTTCTTAACATTTTTCTTTCATTCTACAGTAATGATTGGCTTCCAGGATTTGTTTGATCCAGATTTCATATTGAGTGATGACTATTTCTGTCTTTATCCTTTCCTAGCGTGGGAATGATCTCAGTTGCCATTAGTTGTTCGTTTTCTACAATTAGGCATGTATTACCTTCTATATCATCTTCCATTTCAATTGGGGTGGAGGTTGAGGGTGGAGCAAAAGGTAGTTTGATTAGTTGTTTTCTCTGGGTCTGTATTCAGGGTCAAATTGTCATTCCTTTGGCTTCACAATATGCTTTTTGATCCTGGTTGAAAGCGTTGGTGCCGACTTTTCCACAGATGTACTAGTGATTTCTGTTCCATTGTACGTTTAAAGAATTGTATATGTAAAGATGATAGTAGTAGCACATCTAACTAATCTCTATTGCCACTTTATTAATTGGTCAGTAATGTTGCTCATCGGAGTTGGTGCCCTGGGCATAAGTGAGGCATCTACATTTGAGGATGTTGCTAGAGAGCAATTGGGGATGATAATAGTTTGAGACATGACAGTAGAAAACCATCCCTGCGTGTAAATGTATTATTGCATACCTCTGCTTTTTCAAACCTCTGCATCTGTGAAGAGATCTGTGTTTCTGTTTGTGCAGAGACAGTTGGATCTAGGACTGTTGGTTAGAGGACACTGGCTTCTGGGTTAATCCTGGACTGGGCGGGGCTAGATGGGCAATGTACATTAAGAGATCTATTTTTTAAAATAAATGTGGCCCTCCTAGAGGTTTTGGCATGCGAGCCGCCATCTGCCATGGGAGCAAAGATAATGACTCCTGCTGTCCAGGCGCACTACCGCCTGCTGTGTTTGGAGATCTCCTCTTGCCTGGTGGAGCTCTTTATGCCTTATAGGAGTTGCCACCACCACAGCTCCACTAAAGCTGTTACATTTTGCTGAGAGGTTGCATGTTTCAGACAGCAGCTCTCCACTTTTTTGGTTACAAAAACAAACTTCCAAAGCGGGAGTTTGTTTTTGAAAACCAAAAAGTGGTCCCCACACTCAGGGAGGTTTCTCTCAGGATCCGGGGGTCATTATTATTCTCTTTATTTTATTTTTTTGTCTTTGAGTCGGCTCAACTTATCCTTGTGGCCCAGAAGAGGGAAAGCAAGGGCATAAGTCCGTCAGCTCCAAATAGAGTGGATGTCTGATGCACTACACTAAAGGCCCCAAGTCTCTGTGGCTGTTGGTGTGAGGCTTCCACACTGCGTGCACCTCTGCTAGAAACGCGATGATCTCTCTCACTCTAAATAGAGCGAACTGACCGTCTTTATCAGACCGGGTACTCGGCCATATTTGTGCTCTGCCCCATTTGAGTGAGATAGATTGGAGATTATGAGTTAGGGTTTGGGCACATTAAGGTGTGGGGTAAATCAATCTAAGAATCCACACAGTGTTCATAGCCTCAAGGTTCTAAGGTGCTTCATAGGTTTATTGGTAGTCACAGGCCTCGAGACATCTATTCGCCCACTCGTTATGGCGAATCTGATTTTATCAGTGTGAGTTATACTGGTGAGCTGACAAAGAAAAGGTATTATGTTCACTTAGAAAGTGAATGAGCAATAAAGATGCTTTGAATCTTGTTTTCACCTTGTCACAGTTGCTCTGTGTTCAAAGTCAGAGTTCAAATGTCAGCTTATGTCATTTTACAATGTGCTGCTTATTTTATTCTAGAGGTTGGTGTTTACTTTTCCTTCGCTGACTACAAAGTTAAAGGATTTTGAAAAGTGCTCTGTATGGCAATCGTGCTGTATGAAGAGTGTGAAATGGAAGGCCATAGGACGTCAGTTTTTTTTATAATACAACATTTAAAGAATTTTTAAATAAACTACAAATATTTCAAAATATATTTCAATACTTAAGAAAGCACTTTTTTGTAATTCATTGTGACGGAAACAAACATTTCAATGGGATGGAAAGAAATCTGAAAGCTTTACTTGGTGATGTACAAATGATAAATATGTTGTGAAACCCCATTAGCGTACAAATGATAAATATGTTGTGAAACCCCATTAGCATACATTATTGTTAATAGGCTATAAAGGTTTATCAGCAAAACTTCATGTTAGTGGTAACGTTTGAAGCCATTTCAATGGAAAATGAGCAGTCTGTAAATGACAGTGCACTGCAACAGCCTACTTTAGTAATATAAAGTGAGTTTTTCAACAAGAACTGAGAAACATTCCTGACTCTGGCCTGATGACAATGCTGTTGATGAACTAAGAGGCAAGTCAGGGGTCATGTGTACCCTTTATGTGGACTAGTTTCTGATTTATACTTGGAACTAAAGTTTAGTCTACTAAATCAAACAAAAAGGTTTTTTTAAGAGCAGAAATGCTGAAATCACATATTTGAAGGTGCTCGCATTTGTGAAAATGAAGAAAAAGGCAACTCTGTAACAACAAATATTTGCCAATATTCGGTGCACAATTTGAGACCAGTTTACTGGTCCAGAACATTACAATGAGGTGCAGTAGATTATTCAAGGCCCCATACCTGCAGTTCTGGTAACTTTTAAAATTGTTTTTCAAGACCTGATTCAAAAGTATGTTTGCCACTCAGAATGTCCCTCTGCATGGCTTTCCTCTACCCCTTGCTTCAGTGATTATTGTAAGCCAAGGGAGTGTGCCTGAATTTCGATTTGTTTCCTATTCAGTTGAGCCAGAATTGTACTTTCCTGGGCCAAGCTAGTTTTACAAGAATAGTCTATGTTCTGAGAGATGCCTCCTGCACACATCACAGTGGCCAAGAACATGGCAACCGCATCACAGCTACACAAACGAGATGAGCTGCCTGCCCATCCTCCCATTCTATGGTCAGCTCTGCCTATGGAGCAATAGTGAATGATACCAAATGTTTGGGTACAGCTGGGCTAGACTCATCTGCCAGGCTTTCTGGCTGTAAGAAGGACCTTTGAACCAGATTAGAATTCATCTTGTTACTTGAAGAAGCTCTGTGCAGACCTAAACTAGGAACTTGAAACTTGACTATTTCTATGTGGGAAATATACTCCGATACTGAGGAAAATATAATCTTTAACTCAAAAGGATGAAGTAGACTGCATATGATGCTGAGAAATTAACTCATTTAAAACTTAGAGATTCAGCCCTCAGTTGTTCTACATGCTACCTAAGGAACTTTGAATTACATTGTGTACAGAGATGAGATACCTATTGCCACTACCAACCTCTCTTTACGTCAGCGCAAATGTTATTGTAGTTTCTTTTGACTTCCTACACTAAAATGTAGATGATAGAAAAATGCAAATTGTTCCTAACTCTTGTGTAGAAAAGTTTCAAATCTATTAAGGACACAAAGGCGATGATTATGCTATTCTCTCTCCGCTTTATTAACATAGCAGCCTTTAATACTTACAAAACTTTATTTTCCATTTATTTCGTTTAAGGTGAAAAGATGAAACAAAACTAATAGTCCCATGAAACACTGGGGACACAGTTCCAAACGTGGCCTATCAGCACACCGCTGTAGTCCTTAGTGTGGCTAAACTGGGCCCGCTGAGCCTGCAATAGTCTTCCCTCTGCTTCGATTTCCCCCCCTTCCCCCCTCCTCTTTCTTTACACAAGTTAATTTTCAGCCACCTCCTCATTGATCCAGTTTAGCACCATCCAAACTTAGAAATAAGAGAGGAAGACCAGACCGAACTGTGAGATTCTGACCAGTCACAAGGCAATTGCAAAGAACTTTTGACAACTTTACCACAATCCATGCCATTACAGTTAAACGCTGTCATAAAGAACCTAGTACTTACTCCTTGGGATGGATCCCTGAAGAGAAAAGGAACCTTCTCTCCAGGTGGGATAATTCTCACCTCTGTGTCCTTAATAGAATTTTAACTTTCCTACACAAGAGTTAGGAAAAATGTCCATTCTATTTCAAGACCGGAGGCGAGGATTATGCTGGTTCAAAGCTTGCACACCATCAAATGAGCCATATCCAGCACCAGCTTGAAGTAAAATCTCTTAAATGTTGAGTCTGAGGACTAATCTGCACCAGTTAAGATGTCCACCAACCTGGCTCCTAGGGAGAATGCCTCTGGTGCCTTTGCTCCTCTGGCTGAATGCGCCCTGACGGCAGACGAATCAATGCCGGCCTCCTTTATCACCCAGCATGCAATCGTGGGCAAGGAGACCACTACGTGGGGCTTTCTTAAAGCGATTAGGATTTGTCTTTCTCCCAGAGGCCGAAACTCCTCCGACATTTGGTGAGTCCAGAAAGGCCGGGTACCCAATAGTCCTGGTGTTGGACTGGGTCGCCTAGAAAGTCTGTACTTTATCCTAGAAGGGAAAATATCCTGGTGTGAACAACATCCGCAACCACGGGATCCCCACTCCGTTGCAGACACCAACGTGCCCATCTGTTCCAAGCGGACTTATATTTCTTGACTGTACTGTCCTTGGAAAAGAGTTCCTTAGCCTGATGGGAAAGTCCTGGGACCGACCATTGTCCCCTGTAATCCTCCAAGCCTTGGGAGACAGAGAACGTTCCTGCACTAACTGATGGGGAACTCGGTCCGGATTGAGAAGTAGGTGAGGAAACCAGTGGAGTCTGATTGGAGAATCCCAAGAAAATTCTAGAAGAGCTGGAAACCAGACTTGGGGCCTCCAGATGGGCATGATCACCACCACTTCCGCTCTCTGCCGCCTGATCTGAGCTGAGGCATGAGTGATCATTGTGAAGGGGGAAAAGCTTAACCCTTCTTAATGGTCCGGTCCTGTAAGAACGCATCCTTTGTGCCCCCACAGGGTCCTGTCTCCAACTGAAGAACCAGGGTAACTGGTGGTCTAACCGAGATGCAAACAGGTCTACTGAAAATGTGCCCCATTTTTCCTGCAACTGCGCATACACCCATTGGTCTAGCTTCCAAAGACTGGAATCCCTTAAGTGAAGAGAGTGCCAGTCTGCCATCTGATTGTCCTGGCCTGGAAGGTATTCCGCAGTTATGGAGACGTGATGGTCCAGGCAATATTGCCAGAACTTAGTCGCTAAGTCTGATAGGACTTTAGAACGTGTGCCCCGAGGTGGTTGATGTACCTGACTGGAGACACGTTGTCCATCTTCAGCAGCACACAGTATTGGGCATCGTCCAACAGCGGGCCGCGAAAGACCCTCCCAAAAGCTCCAAGCAATTGATGTGCAACAACTGTGATTGTGGAGAACATGAGCCCCAGTTGAGAACTAGCCACACCGAGCGCCCCATCTGGATCTGCTGGCGTCTGCCCCGATGACAAGGTCAGGAGCTGATCCGAAGATTACTCTCCTCTTCCATGTGTGAGAGCCACCACGAAATCTCCGCTCGCACCTCGTCATGAGGACAACTGTTGGGAGTAAGCAAGGCCTTTGCAAAGGTGTGCTGCCTTGAGCCGCTGGAGAGCCTGGTGATGTAAAGGTCACAGGAAAATGGCCTGGATTGAGGACAATAGCCCTACTATCCATGCAACTTGGTGTAAGGAAGGCTGTGGCTTTGCCAGAGTGCATCGCAGTTCGTGGTGAATCTTTATTTTTCGTGTCGGCAAGCTCAGAGTGGAGGTTATGGAATTGATCATAAACACCCAAGAAGGTTGCTGTCTTTGAAGGGACCAATAGGGTTTTCGCCACGTTTATCACCAAACACAAGCTTTCTGAAAGGTGTACCGCAGATTGTATTTGGAGCGACAGCTGGAGCGGACACTGAGCCATGAGGAGCATGTCGTTGAGATAGACAATGAGCCGGATTGGTGAAGCACCAAGGAGTGGAGGACAGTCCAAAGGGAAGGCTTGAAAACTCAAATGCCTGCTGGCGCCAAATAAATTGCAGGAAAAATGGGAATTGTCAGATATGTGTCCTTGAGGTCGATGCTCACCATCTAATCTGATGGTCGAAGGGCATCCTGCAGGAGGTGAATCCCTTCCATCTTGAAATGCTGGTGAATCAGCCGCTCGTTTAATTCTTGCCAATTTATGACAGGGCGCCGCCCCCATTGGCTTTGTCCATCAGAAAGATGTTGCTGACAAACCTGCGGGGGTGAATTTGAATTGTCATGTGCGGAATCGCTCATTTTGTCAACAAGACTAGGACCTCCATGTCTATCAAGGTAGCATCCGCCATAGAGTAGTAAATTAGACACGGCTGGTCACTTGGACATGGGACCCATATAAGTCTATTTGAAAACCCTGGATTGTTTGAAGGACCCAAGTGTCGCTTCTTAAAGCCTGATATGTGGGATAAAAATCTGCCAGCTGTCCCCACACTTGAATCCCGGATGAGAGAAGAACACTCACCGGAATTGGTGCCGCTGGCTTGTCCTCTGGAATCAAGACCCCGGAATCGTTGACCCTTGGAGGGGTAGAAGTTCATGAACCATGATTGGTCCTGGTAACCATAGCTTCACCTGGAGCCTTGCCCTGTGGGATAAGGTTGAGCGGAAAAACTGCCTCGTCCACGACCGGTCCCTTGGGAAACCCAAGAGGGAAACCCCTGTATGGAAGTTTGGGCTTTGTCGAGGGAAGTGAACGAGTTCACGAACCTCCTGAAGTCCTTGATAAAGGGATCCCTGAAAAGCCCCCTGCCTCTGAGACAGCCAGATCTCCGAGTTTTGGGTCCACATTGATCAGTAAAGTTTGTCTGCGCTCTGTTTTAGGGTACAGCTGGTGTTGCCCAAAAAGGTAACCGCCCTCTGTGCCCAGCCGACAGTGTGCCTGGGGAAATCAGGGCACCTGAGATCTTGGTGTCCTCCGCCATGTCCAGGATCTTGGTAAAAGGTCCTACAGTGTCCAAGAACTTGTCCTGGTAAGTTCGCCACAACCTGTCAATACCTTTTTGGGGATTGTTAATGAATTTTGCCAGGAACGTGGCCCTCTTGGGGGTCAATCTCGGGGGTTTGGGCTACTTTACTGTTGAACGAGGGCCTGGGACATTCTTCCCTGAGACAGCTATGTGCCTCCTTCTCAAGAGGTCTTTGTAGGTGATTGGCCATATATTGCGCCACCTTGTCGCATGGGACCCATTCTGCTGATCTAGGGTGCAGGATCTGATCGGGGTCTAACATGTATGACTGTATCGCCCCCAACCCCACTTTGTTAACTGGAGGAGATGGACGCCAGAGTTTAGAGGGGCCCGCCTCATCGTATGATGGGTAATCGTCCTGCAACTGTGGGGATAGTGTGTTTGGATTCTTGTGAGGGGGCTCTGGGGTGGGAGGGGCTAAGACAGGAAGACTGTGCGCCATGAAGGCGTGTTTCAATCACTCTAATGCATCCAAGGCAACATCCTCCTCCTGCGTGCGCTTCGCCAGTACTGGGTCGGCTTCCACGGATGTTGTAGCAGCCGCCGCTGCCGCATCCTGTTGTCTCTTGGCACATAATTCACAGACCATCATATAGCGAGGTGTTCCTCAATCGGGACCATAGCCTCCTCCACCGCTCAGTAGATAGAGGTATCTACTGCTTGGTAGAACTAATCATCCCAGGGAAGGTAAAATAACAAGTCTTCATACCTATCCCCTGAAGCCTCCATGAGTGGGAGATACTCTGGTTTAATCCGCTATTTCTTGCAGCACACCCCAGGGTATATGCAGCAGACCAGTGGCTGTAATATTGTAATGACTACTGAACGTTATGGATCAAGACTTACTCCAGTATGCCCTGCAGGCTGGGGCTATGGACAGCCCAGAGGCTGCAGATGAGCGACTAGGGCACAGTCAAGAGCTTTATCGTGGGCCAAGCCGCACTGTATGTTGGGTCTAAGCCCTGAGAACACATCCTTCTGGTGACAAGATTAATAAGGGTAGTGAGCCTAGGAACATGTTCCCTTGACCGGTCTTTCGGGTCCCCAAGTACTACAGACACTGGGGGCATTATAGTCTCGGTCAATACTGTCCCTTATGTGGGCGCCAAGGCTCATAAGCTGCAGTTAGGAACAATACAGACACATGGAGCGTCCGTCTCCAGACTCTGCGTGCACCGATACTGCTGTAATGCGATCCTGTCTGCTTTGAAACTGACAGGAATCGCGCGTTGCAGAGACTGCTACTGGCGTAAGAGCACCACCTGGCGGGCGGAGGACCGCAGCGCTGCACCAAGAAATTAACGGCCGGGTAGGAGTGGGTGAAAACACTCACGCGGCCGGAAAGCCATCAGGGCAAAGTGCAATCTCACACCCAATATTAGCAAATAACACTGGCATCCAAAATAAGTGTTCAAACAAATTGAAGGTATTTGCATTAAACATATTGAAGATAAAGGAGAATGCGCCTTATCTGAGGCTGCAGCAGCGAAGAAAGAGGGGGGAATCAAAGCGAAAGTAAAAGTAAAGTCCACATTTGTAAAGCGCACAATCACCCGTAAGGGTCTCTAGGCGCTGGGGGCCGTCGGGAAGATTAAGCGAGCTATTGCCCAGAGTCACATGGTGCCGGGCTAACCTGCCGCCGGAGCCGGGGATCGAACCGTGGTTGCCAGATTCCAGCGTCAGTCGCCCTGGCCGCGGCGCCACACCTCCCCCACAAAGGGAAGACTACTGCAGACTCAGCAGGCAATGAATGGCTGCACTAAGGACTACAGCTGTGTGCGGATTGGCAATGTTTGGAAATGTGTGCCCAAGTGTTTTGTGGAACTATTAGTTTTGTTTAATCTTTTCACCTTCGATTAAAGAAATGGAAAATAACGTTTTGTTAATTGAAGGCTGCTATGTTAATAAAGTGGAGCGAGAATAGCATAATCCTTGTCTCCGGTCCTGACACAGAATCCAGAAGCTGTTCTAGATGCCCCAAGCCTGTACCCTCTCCCTGAACCTTTGCTGGTCACTGTGTATTGTGCCTAGGAGCATGGACCAACCCAGTGGTGAGGTGAGCGTGGCAATTTTAACTATACTTCTGCCCTGCATCTACACTTCCCCTGGCTGCCTCACTCCTTGTATGAAGTACTGCAAGCATACCTATCTTATTCACTGTAACAGTGAGAGTCTAGGATTCCCCACACTATGCTTGGTGATCAGGGTTCTTATCAACATTTTCTGCTCACAGTTGAAACAATGCAGAGACTCTTTGATCTCTCCCGGTTGTTGCTGCTGCTCCCTTTGCACCGCTAATCTGATTATATAATTTCTCTCTGGACATCCACGTTACAAGACATTCGGAGATGGCCACCGATCCACATGTTTTCGTGTCAAGACACATGCTGTGACGCATGAGCCAGTTGTGTTGTAACGCATGGATTTCATTTACTATTCTAAGGTAGCTAATGTAAAATAGAGAAGGAAGCCATGCACGCTAGCACAAATAAATAACGAAACAGTCCTCTAGTATTTAGCAGCTCGCTGACTCTTGTAAAAAAAAAATAGTGCTACTTCACTCGAGTCCTGTGCCCCTGATGAAGTGGACTATGAAACGCGTTGGGCTGGACTATTGATTTGTGGACAGAGTTTCTTACATGCTGCAGCTCTCCTGAATAAAACAAATTTGGCAGATTACCTACCAGTGGTGTGGCATCTTCCATCAGCAGGCAACTTGTGTGGTTGATATTAGCGGCTGGCCTGAGCTGCGGCAGAGGCTCCGATGCTCTCGCAGCATTCCTGTTAACTTATGGCACTGGTGCCGCTTTGGAGGAGACTCGAGGCTGTGGCAAGGACAGTAACTTAATGCTACGATCCACTGAGATTTGTAAAAAAAAAATTTTGAATTGTTTGAGTGAGTAGCAGGCAACTCACTTGAGAATGAAAGCGGGACTACTGTTATGTTCTGGGGATATGATCCGCCCCTGGCGCAAGGGGCGTGCAGTGTTTAAGTCATGTGACCTGGTATAATAAAGAGAGGCTCCGCACGCACGTACGCAGTTCTGGAACGAGCGCACGGAGAGCCAGCAAGTTATTCCCAGAGTCTGACTCAGTTATTTCTAGGGCCACGTGTCAGGCCTAGTTAGACCTAGATGCCCCGCAGTGTAGGCCCCTAGTTGTGGTCCTTAAGGTTGTCACACCCCATCGGCAGGACACAACAATTGGCGACGAGGGTGGTTGCTGAATCCTCGCTGGGTGGGGGTACCTGCATCTTGCCCCGTAAGGCGGCTGCGAGCCCGTCTTTTGGCTCGTGGTGCTCGTGCCTTACGGTGTACATCACCCCCACACGGAGCGCTTGGAGGGGCGACCTTGCACCTTGGAGTCTGGTAGGTGAACCGTGCTACCCGGCGTCTGTTTGCAGTGCGACTCGGTGGGTCTGCCCAGTCGACACGCCCTCTTTCCGGTGGTTTCTCCTCCAGCGCCGCACTGTGCCTCCCAGCCCGTGCGTGAAGCGCGCTTCAGTCCGCTCAGCCTGCCGCTCAGGGCGGTGCCCTGTTTCATCGCACGCATCTGGTGGTCGCGCCGGGTGCCTGTTCCGGCATGTCCTAGAGGATGGCCACGATTCCGCCCATTGAACCGTTTGTGGTGGAGGGTGCGCCCTCCGCTCTCGCTCCCAAATGGAAGGAGTGGGTGGACAGACTCCTAGTGTTCTTCGAAGCTACGAAAACACACAAGGAACAGAAACGGGCCATGGTGTTACATCTAGGGGGCAAGGACATTCACTCCATCGCTCGGACCCTCACAGAGGCGACCCCCAAAACACATCACACGTTGATCAATGCCCTCAATGCCCATTTTGAGCCTATGGCCAATCAAGACTATGAACGTTTCGTGTTCCGACAAGCGCGTCAGCTGCCTGAGGAATCATTAGACACATATCATACACGACTTAAAAGGTTGGCGGTGACGTGTGGTTTTCAAGATACCACTGAAGAGATTCGTGGGCAAATTATACAGGGCTGTGCCTCGGCCAAACTGAGGGAACGGATTCTGGAGGAGTCTGGCAAGCCGCTGGCTGATATCTTAACTCTCGGCCGCACGAAGGAACTTTCCAAGGCCAGGGCGGCGCACATGGAAGCTGCCTTGCAAGCATCGGTCAAAGTGGAACCGGTTAACAAGATCCAGGCCCACACGCCCACCAAGTGGCACAAGAGACCGCCCACCCCGGGTGGAGCGTCGGGACAGTCATGTGGCTATTGTGGAGGTCCGCGACACCAGATGGCAGAATGCCCAGCGCGAGGCAAGAGGTGTTCGGGATGTGGCAGGCAAAATCATTTTGAAAAGGTGTGCCGATCGAAAAAGTTCCGCAAACCACGCCCCGTTGTGCAGGCCATAACGGAAGGGGAACAGAGTCCCTGTGACATGGATGACGATGAAGAAGAAGAACGGTCGGTGCACAAGGTACACATGATCGGCACTGCCGCCCGCCGCACCAGGCCGCTACCTCAATGCGCCATACAGGTGGCGGACCAAGACCTAATAGCGGTAGTGGACACGGGTGCATCCATAAACCTCATGAGCGTCTCACTCTACAGAACCATGGCCATGCCTCCGGCGCTGCGCCCCACCCCCATCACCGTCTTTGCGTATGGACAAGACACCCCTCTCAAGATTCGAGGAAAATTCAGAGCAATCATCCGCCATGGGAACAAGACCATCAGAACCAACATCTTTGTGTCGGAAGAGGGCCCTGATAAAGTGAAAGACATTAAAGATGCTCCACCCCCTAAGACCGTCACCGAAGTCCGGAGCTTCCTGGGCATGGTCAACTACTGGGGCCGGTTCATCAGAGATCTGGCCAATCTCACGCTTCCCCTACGGGACCTTACCAAGGACTCCACTCCATGGAACTGGGGACCGGAGCAGGAAAAGGCATTCCGAGATATCAAAGACTCTCTGTCCAGCAATACCACGCTTGCCTTCTTTGACCCACGAAACATCACGCTCATTGCAGTGGACGCTGGGCCTGCCGGATTGGGAGCGGTCCTCATGCAAAAGGAAAGGGATGACATAGACTGGACACCTGTCGCCTTCGCGAGCAGATCCCTCACGGACACGGAACAACGGTACTCGCAAATCGAGAAAGAAGCAATCGCCATTCATTGGGGGTGCTGGCACTTTCACCTGTACATCTATGGCAAGCCATTCACGGTAGTGACTGACCATAAACCACTACTGTCTCTGTTTGCGGGAACCTCATCCAAGCCGCCGCCTCGCATAGAAAAGTGGCTGCTCCAGTTACAGGAGTACAACTGCACTATTGAATATCAACCAGGAGCAAGGAACCCGGCGGACTATCTCTCACGACATCCCAGACCAGCTACGCCAGAAGAGATGGAGGAGGCTGAAGAGACGGAGGCCTATGTCAAATGGGTGGTGGCGCGATCATGCCCTCGTCCCCTCTCCATCAGTGACATTGTAAACGCCACGACACAAGATGCCTGTCTCCAGAGGGCCAAAGAACTTCTCCACACGGCCAACTGGCATCGGGCCAAGGATGGGTGGAAGGTGCTCACCCCCGAGGCTCAGAAAATAATGGAAAGCCTGTATCACGTCCGGGAGGAACTCAATGAGGATGAAGCGGGATGCCTTCTGCGAGGGCATCGCATAGTGATACCATCGGCCCTAACTGACCAGGTAATACAGCTGGCACATGTAGGTCACCAAGGAATAGTCAAAACCAAGGCACGACTGCGAACAAAGGTGTGGTTTCCCCTGATGGATGACATGGTGGAAAATGTGGTGAGGACATGTGCTGCGTGTCAAGTGACTGGGGAGGCCCCTTGTGAGGCTCCAATTGCAGTGGAACCTCGCCCACTACAGCCATGGGAGAGGGTCAGCATGGATTTTGGCAGTCTCCCGGATGGCAGGTACACGTTGGTGATGATTGATGACTTTTCTAAGTACCCGGAAGTGGAGATAGTAGCCAGTACCAGTGCCGAGAGTGTTATCCCGAAAATAGAAAAGATTGTTGCTACTCATGGGGCCATGCGTGAGCTCCGCACGGACAATGGGCCCCCATTTCAAGGACAGGATCTGGCCACCTATCTGTCATCCCTGGGCACTCGACATCGACGCATCACTCCGCGCTGGCCACAAGCCAACGGGGAAGCTGAACGATTCATGAGAACTTTGAACAAAGTGATTCGCATTGCCCATGACAAAGGACAGTCTGTGGAGATGGCTATCTTCACATTTCTCCGCAGCTACCGGCAAACCCCGCACTCGACCACGGGGATAGCCCCGGCGCATCTCCTTATGGGACGAATCATACCTGACTCTATTCCTCACCATCCCCAGTGGGCACCAGAAACTGTGAATGAAGAACTAATTGCACACAAACGAAAGACTGCTTTTGCTAAGATTAGCCAGAAGAGAAGAGCCACAGTGACACAATTCAGCAGAGGGGATGTGGTACTCCTTCGCAACCGGGTGACCAGTGGAAAGTTCAGGTTGAACTATGAAAAAGGACCGTGGCGAGTAATTAGTGTGAAAGGCACCCGTATCACTGTGGTCCGAGGGCGAGAGACAGTAACCCGCAACGTGTCACACTTTAAACACTTCCATGGGGAACGCAGAACATCAGATCCCCCAACTCTGCCTGCAGAAACCGAAACTGCCAAGGACTTGCCAGGCCAGGAGCCGGCGCCTAGTCTCGAGGTCACACAGAGTAACACTTCGAGGGCGGTGATCAAAGAGGCGGAGGGCGGCGCTGAGGCCCAGGAGGGAGCTTCAGATCCGGAGGAGGCCGACATGGAGGCGCCTGAGGCAAACACCGCCCCAGAAACAGACGGCCCAAGCCAGAGGGGCGTGCATCAAAGGCTGAGAAGAAACCCGACGCCTTCCTGCCGACTACGCGATTACCTCACGTAAGACTGTTTTTCATGTATCAGTATTAAGTACAATGTTCATTAACAAGACCTACCCGTTGGT
Organism: Lissotriton helveticus; assembly: GCF_964261635.1. Lineage (NCBI taxonomy): Eukaryota > Metazoa > Chordata > Amphibia > Caudata > Salamandridae > Lissotriton > Lissotriton helveticus. The sequence continues at coordinate 1,699,480,208 of NC_136067.1, read as the reverse complement.
AGTGGTATCTTTGTGGAAAAAGTGAACTTGGAGTCTATGAAAAACTTTATAATAGACTGTCCATCAAGACTGTTGCTGAAGTTGTTTGGGTTTTTCTTGTTTTAGGAGGAATGTTATGTTCTGGGGATATGATCCGCCCCTGGCGCAAGGGGCGTGCAGTGTTTAAGTCATGTGACCTGGTATAATAAAGAGAGGCTCCGCACGCACGTACGCAGTTCTGGAACGAGCGCACGGAGAGCCAGCAAGTTATTCCCAGAGTCTGACTCAGTTATTTCTAGGGCCACGTGTCAGGCCTAGTTAGACCTAGATGCCCCGCAGTGTAGGCCCCTAGTTGTGGTCCTTAAGGTTGTCACACCCCATCGGCAGGACACAACAACTACAAATACCAGCAGGCCATCGAGTGTGGGCCACGCCCACTGAGGCAAGGTATTTGAATTACGGTAGTTTCCGTCAAAACTGCTCTGCTACTTCACTCGAGTCCTGTGCCCCTGTTGAAGTGGACTACGAAACGCGTTGGGCTGGACTATTGATTTGTGGACAGAGTTTCTTACATGCTGCAGCTCTCCTGAATAAAACCAATTTGGCAGATTACCTACCTGTGGTGTGGCATCTTCCATCAGCAGGCAACGTGTGTGGTTGATATATGTTTGCTGCTGCTCCCAAAAGAAATGGATGCAAATATGCCGATCCTGTGGTATCTTCCTGTCAGGGCTTAAACTTTGGACTGAATATTTGCGGCTAAAGCCCAGCCGCGGAACTAATGCCTGCCGCTCTGAGGCGGACTGTGCGATGGTGCTCACTTGGCTCTATTGTGGTGCGGGGGACCGACCATCCAGGAGCAACGGAATGAGAAAAAACTGGACATTACAGTACAATCTTCACCGGCTCACTGGGGTTTGAATTTTTGTTTATTAAACCGTTTTAATGATGAACTCACTGGAGATGTTGTATTTTCACGTGCACTTCAAGAACCAGAATGCCGCTTCGTGGCCACGCCCACTAAAGCAGGTTCTTTCCAAATAGAGTGCACGCCACTCATCATTATTAACGGTCGCCATTGAGAAAGGGATCACAATCCTGAAACCGGTCTGGCAGTAACTCACCTGGCGAACTTGTGTCCGTATCTCCTGTTTGCTGCTGCTCTCAAAAGAAATGGATGCAAATATGCCGATCCTGTGGTATCTTCCTGTCAGGGCTTAAACTCTGGACTGAAAATATATATATATATATATATATATATATATATATATATATATATATATATATCAAGGAACCTGTGCGGGCGTACAGATGAAGAAGTGGGGTAGAGAGCAATCCCATAGATTGCTAAATGATAAAGAGTTCCTTGAAGTTAGCAGTGGAAGGATACCACTCACCGAGAACTCTGTGTGACCGAAATGCTTCTGGGCCGTCCAAATGCAAGAACAGGGAGGAAAGACCTCAAATTAATAGCAAACACCTTACAGACAACAAAGCCATTCAGTCATGAAAAAAGGAACAATCTAAGTATATTTAAAGTTTTGGAAATGATAGTTGTGCCTACATACAGCTAAAGCTGTCTGTAGCCAAGGTCTAAAAATGGAATACAGAATGGAAAGAAAAAACATTGGTAAAGTATTAGGTAATCAGCTGTGGCACTTGGCAGATTTGCAGTTGATAAGGCGAAATGTCGGCACTTACAGTGGAAAAGAGCTAATGGCTTAAGTCGGCTAACCCATGCCTGGGTGCTGTATGGTGTGGTAGGCAGAAGCGAAATGTTCCTAACATTTGAAGAGACCAGTGGATAAACTCCTCTATCTATGTATATATGTATGTATTTTTCACTATTTTTTTTTAATGCATTATGCTGGAACTGCCTCTAGACCTACCTAAAAATGCAAGCAAATAAAATATTGAATGGGCACAGTGGCTGAGGATGAAGGAGACATTGCCTCACATTGTAAACATACGCAGTTCTGTTTATGTAAACAAAATGTACTGCAGGACTTATACCCTTTACAAAAGCTGTAATTCACTATATAATCTCAGTAACTGTTGAACCTCATTCGCGCAGATCTGTGGTGTACAATTTAGCAAACTCTATCCCCTGCCCACACCCAGTTGCTTGTTTTTTTTTTTTACATTTTACTACTCTTTTTTTCTGCTTTAATACTTTGTCTCTCTTTAACAATGTAAATAAACGCATAATGCAGAATGGCTTTTATATGGAAAATAATGACTAACTGATAAATACAAGGCAAGATTAAAATGATGTTCTCACTACATGTATTTATATAACAAGGATAAACCTGTTTTGTGCTAATCTGAAAGACTCCCAACAACTCGATTTGGTAGTTCAGCTTTCATGCAAGTTCAGTTCATGTTCATTAAGCAGAAACAACAAAAGGTTTGGTCAGTACTGAATAAGCATAAGTACTGTACTTTTGTTTCTTTGTGTGCATTTCTTAGAGATGTGCTTTCCGCAAATATAGAGTTGATACTCATTTCCCTCATTTCAGCATGTATTGCAAAATAAGCTGTAGTTTGCAGGCTCTGTTGTGCGTCAACCTGTTTAACACCAACCCATGTGACACGGTGCTGTTTTCTCCAGTTTCTGTTTTTTTAGGTGCGCAACCAGTTGTTTCAAAGAGTCTTCAAAATGGCATCTCCAAATGATCTATCAAATGACCAGCGGTTTAACCGGGTCACAAAGGACCCCAGGTTTTGGGAAATGCCAGAAAAGGATAAGAAAATCAAAATCGATAAACGGTTTCGAGCAATGTTTGATGATGGCAAGTTCAATCTGAAATACACTGTGGACAAACGAGGAAGACCAATGAACCACAGCACTGTGCAGGATATGAAACGATTTTATGACCTGGCGGATTCTGACGACTCTGATCCCTCTAAGAATGACCTTGCAGATAGATCACAAAAGTTGAAAAAGAAGAAAAAAAAGAAAAAAGACATTCCTGGCTCTGAGGAACCTAACTGCAACATACAGCTGGAGATGCTAAGTAAAAAAGATAAGACCGGAGCCTTTGAGTCTTTAGACTCGCATAGGAAAGTGCAGAAGAGTGTAAAAGAAAGTGACAGTATCAAAAAGACTTCTTTAAAAAAAGACGCTGAATCAAGGAAGAGCTCTGTTGCTCAAACAAAAGATGATGGGAATCAAGTGCAGAAAGAGGAGAACCTGTCCAGAGTAAACAAAACAAAAAAGCCACATGCATTAAGTGAAAAAACAGTGAAATTGCAAAAAGAAAAACACACAGAAAAAAAGGAATCCGAGTCTGGTGGGTTTATTGTTGCAGATACCATTCATACATAGGCCTTAACATGTTTTTGTCGAAACGAAAATATCTGTCAATAAAGTTTGTGTATTTAGTTTCAAAGTAGCAGCTAATAGTCTTTTGGGTATATGGGGGACAGATTGGGACATTGACAATCAGTTCCCCTGCCCCCAGGAAGGAATGCAGGCAACACATTTCGTGTTTTCTCCCTTGCTTATCAAAATAAAGGGGCTGCAATGACCTCATCTGTGGCATTGAGACACACTTAATAGGCACTTCTGGAAAAGAAAGACTATCCTCCTTGAAATATTCGTGCATGTATAGTTATATTGGTGCTGAAGGACCCAGTGTCGGAGCAGGAATCCTAGAGCCGCAGATGAGTGCATCAAAAAAGTTTAGTGGAAAGGAATCCTATTTAGAGATTTCAGTACTCTGTCAATCCTCCAGTATGAATCCTTTGGGGAGGGGAACTTTTCATAAGGATGGACTCTCTCCTTTTCATACAGGCCTACACAAAGGGATTACTGTTAGAGACTGCAGACAGACTGAGTATCTAGATTATTGTAGCAGGAAATATCAAATATGCCTCAAAGGGCCTGCCTAACCTCAGTCCACTACATACCACCCAATGTTCATGTCTGCTAGCCCAATCTCATTTTCTTTCTCCATCTCCCTCTCACCACTCTCCATCTCATTCCATGATTTCCCCTCCTGTGGGAACTTGAAATACTCCATTGACTCCTTGGAAATATTTGTTTCTCTATCAAACGCAAAAAGACAAACCAACTGAGAAGCCAGAAATTTTTTTTATACAAAACTTTGGGAACAATACTTTATCTGCATTTCAGTTACCCTAAGTGAGCAGATCAAAGGGCATAACACACAATGCCTATAGGAAAGTGAAGACCTACAAGCTACACGTGATAATTTATATTTTTTAAAGCCAACATATTTGCAGAACCTGTCCACAGTAGTCTCGTCTCTGGCTTCTTTGTGCCCCCTGAGCCACTCTGTCCACGAGACCACTTGGAGGTGCCTATACTACATTTAGGAGGATCAGAAGAAAACTGCATCCAGGTGCAGAGAGGTTTGGTGGCACGGTTTTTCAGAGAGAGTACACAAGGTGTTGGTCTGCAGTTTGACTCCCAAGCCTGTCTGTTACAAAGGTGAACCTACCAATCCTAGATATTTTATAGATTGTAGAATATGGTAAACTGAGTGGTTGTGATTTGTATGGAATTAGGCTAGCTCTGCTTACCCATAGTCCCTCGCAAAAGTTAATTTTTGGGGTAGCACCATTTCCTCACTTTTATGTTACTGTAAGCACCAGAATTTTACACTTTTCCAAATTTCCTTCAGTATTGCAGTAAACACCAGAATTTTAAAATGGTGGCAGTTCTCCTAGAATATTGTATATCCATGCTAGTTCTAATAGAAATGGTAGCATTTCTGTGTGGACAGGTATTCCAGACGGCAGAAGAACTGACATGTTTTTGGTATGCGAGCTGTTTTTGAAGGCTGTGTGTTTTTTTTTTTGTTTTTGTTTTTTTATGTGGCAAGGGAGATACCTCTAGAATGTTGCCCACTTTCTCCATTAAACCAGGCCAGCCTACTGACCCCACACTCCTAAGCCTGGCTGATTGCACATGTGAGTTGGAATTTGCTTGTACAAATCCCTTTGAGAACTGGATCCAAGAAGTGTTGTTTTTATTAAAAAATGTTATTGAATTTTTATTTTATAAAACAAATCCGATATGGTTGTGATACTGTAACTATGTGATATGTTTCTTCTTTAGAGAGTGATAGCGACCTTGTTGAGGAAAACAGTGATGAACTTCACCCTGAAGATGAGTTGTTAAACCGCGAGGGAACCTGTGGCAATGATCCATCAGATTCTGGGGAAACAGAAGAAGAAGATGACGAAGAGGCTGAAGGAGACTCTGAGGAAATATCAGACAAAGAAGGTGAATCGGAAGAGGAGGATGGAGAAGACAGTGACAGTGGCCCTGATTTAGCCAGGGGAAAAGGAAATGTAGAAACCAGTTCAGAGGATGAAGCCGAAGAGGATCTGGCTGAGATATTTCCGAAGGAGCCCGAATTTGAGCATGCGTGGGGAGAACTGGATAAGAATGCTCCTCGGGGTGATGAGGTATTGTTATTTTTTTAATTACATTTCTTCCAAGTGTATTGCTTTCAGTAACTATTAGAGATTCAAGAAAAAGGGGCAACCCAGTATCCCGAGGACCTGGGTAGAACAATGATTAATAACACAATTGGTCGCTATGGGGGAAGTGTAGCCCTTGACTTCAACTGCAATAGTTTCTTAAGGATGCCTTCTTGAAAGTATGTTTTTTTTATGCATTAATGTATTCTCATTTCAACAAATTACTAATCCAAACATAAAGTATTATTAAATATTAAACTGAGATGCTCCTATTTGGTGAGGGTGCAATGAAAAGTGATGGGGTAAATAGTTTCCCATCGCTATATACAATACTAATACATGTGACTGACAGGGATAGTATGATGTTATTTCTACTTTTGTCTTACAAGTGTTGCAATCCACCATCAAATTAAAAACGGTCCACACTTGAAAAAGGGTCGACGTTTCGACCCACAATACCAAATAAATCAGAAAAGGGTCCTCATCGGGACATAGGATTTGAAGGAGACACCAGACTAATTCTGGAAACAGTCCTACAATCATAGGGAATGTCTAATCCAATGGGTACATCATCTGGCTTAGTTTTACAAACAACAAGCTAAAGAGGTAAAGGTCTGGCTGAAATAGTCCAGGAAAAGAAGTGAGTTGAGTTCACGTCGCACTGGAATATTGATATATTGTCAAAGGCTTTGAATTCATTCCGGCATGATGCGCACTCTGAATAATAATACCGATCCTTGTGACAGAATTGTCCAAATAACGGATTGACCTACTCAAGAGCCACTCGATTCCCCCAGGGCCGTAAAGTATCAACAACCGTCATAGAAATTACATTGCAGTTTTAATAATAAAAGAAGCTGAATCACGCCAGCATTTTTTAATAAGACAATATATCACTATTCCAAAAGGTCGGATAACACCTTTCAAATGCAATCCCTATTGCTCTCTGCAAATGCTGTATTTCTAAATTCAAAGTAATCCTGGAAAACCCTGATGTGTTTGTTGGGAGCCTGATTAATAGAGAGCATGTGTTAACATAAAACTGCACTCTCTTTGATGAGTAAGTGAACTTTCCGCGTGAGGAACATACAGGGAACTGGTCATAGTTTATTTATAATATGGCTCTCACTTTTATCACAAAATGAGATTGTCTGTGCCAGATGAGCACTTGTTCAGAGGATCTTTAAATGAAAGCCAACTTGAGTGGCAGCACTGTAAAGCCTTTTATTTTCTGTTCTTGTTTAGCTTGGTTTCTATTTAGATGATAACCAAATTGTTTTCTGTCTTTTATAAGTGGATGTGATGGATATTTGTTAAAATTTGAGCAGCAATATTTTTTAAATCACACTTTTTATTTGTTGAGCAGGAATGAATAGTCAAACTTGGCTGTAATTCAAATTGTTACCCCTCACTAGTATTTGAGCAACAGTGATGCTTACGTTTTCCCCTCTTCCCCAGAGCTGTATAAAAATGCATATATCACACGCACCACTTCTAGCAGGGTGTATTTGTATTTGTAGACATACTTATAGAGCGCAGCTGTCGCCCAAAGGGCATCCTGGCGCTTCAGAATAACCTTATAAAGTAACTCTGCTGCATATGACAGCCCCAGTGAATACAATAGTAGGTGCACCTGCATATTACGTCAGATTATTTTAAATGACCCTCTGTGTACTAGTGGCCCGTGGGATCGAGGGTGCTACATTTTGCTGCTGCTGTACATAGTATGTGATTGTTATTATTGGACTGTTATATTTGGTTCAGATGATGCATTGTTGCAGAGACTAATGTATATTGTGCTAGTTTTCAAGCTCACTCAAGAAAGGAAACAAAAGATTATTACCTTAAAAACATTCGATTTTTTTTACCCATGTTAGAAAGCCTAGTGGCCTCTTCGAAGCTCTTTTGGTACTCCCAGAGTTCTGCCCTTCTAGGGCTAGTGCTAGATTATTTTATCTCGGTAGCAAGCACCACAATGGTGTTCTAGATTCAATCAGTAAGTCTGACTAATTTGTGTTCCCTGAATAGGTCAGAGGACTCTGTTGTATGATTGGATACATCTTACTCCCAGTTAAAAAGGCACCGGGTATCTTTGTGAGAGGAAGATATCCTTTAAGAACGGACCCGTGGAAGAGGCTTCTCTCCTGTCCTGTTCGGCAAGAAGGGGGCTTCTAGAATTTCTCTTGCCTAACCATCTATATTGGCCTGCATGCCAGTGTCTGGGACTTGTGAATATATGCTTGGCTGTGCACAAGACCTCTTTGTTCAGAGAATTCATCAGTGAGTACCAGGTTAATTTTTAAGGAATAATAAAGGCGTGATGCTAGTGAGGCGAGCAGGTTGGGGGTGCTTGATTGAGATATGCCACTCTACTTAATATCCTTTGGGCTGTCTGTTACAACAAGCTGGGTGGGTATTCTCCGAAGTACAGGTAGCACTTTTGAAACCAGGGAAATGGTTAGAGCAGTATACGTAGGTCAATACCCTGTGGTAATGTGTTTGTAGGGTCTGCTTTAATGGTATGTAAATGGGCTGCTTTATAAACTCTTGGGAAATTTAGGGAATTGACATGTGGAGCTCTGCTATGTTGTTTGCACATAGCCTAGTGCATCTCCACTAGGAAGATGTTCAGCATGATTCATGCCCTCTTGTTTATTCAACATGTAGAAGTGGCCACATGCTGAGGAACATAAACTAGATTGTCTGCTTAAATAGGTTTGGCAATTCTCATCTGCACTGCTCTCGCTAACCCCATTGTAGTGGTCAGATTGATCATCCCTTTGTTTACAGGTCTGGTGCTCTATTGGTTGTTTCTGTCTTGAATCCAGAAATAGAATTTGTAACAGCTAGAAAATGGGCTATAGTTTCTCCAGCTGCCTTTGAACATTCGTATGAAAAGGAAAAGTCCTGCTCTTTCTTTCCCTTTGGTGTAGCTATCCCAGTACCTTGGAGTGGAGGTCAAAGTACCCACTTGAAATCACTCCACTATCTACTGCTGGCTTCCTGTGCATGGAGACATCAGCCATATGTGTTTTAAGAAACGGACACATACTTGAGCCAGCTAGGTCTATGCTGCATACTGCCAGAGATGGACATATGCTGAGCCATCTTTTTCTACCTTTGGTCTCGGTGACGGAAAGTAGAACTTTTCAACTTGCATGTTTAGGTTTCAAGCTGTAGTGTCTTACACACTCCTGTTCCTGCATTGCTGTTGAATGTTAATTGTCTTTGTGCAACTTAAAGAAGAGACGGGCTGCCCCATTCTGAGTAATTGGGCATAAAAGTAACTATGTTTTACTACACTCTTGGATCTTCGATCATATGAAAGTCTTACACATTGAAGTCCAAATACTATCTGGCCATTCAGATATTCCGATTGTTGTGCTCCATTCATATGTTATTAGTATACGATTCTCTAGAGTCTAAGCCCACAGTCCCCTCCAGGAGTGAGCCATGATTGCTTACTGTCACAACGCCCTGGAACTCGAAGCTTAAAGAAGTTCACCGCATTTCAGTAAGCTGTCAGTGGTATTTGGCACTTAAAGTTCCAAGGACACCAGACGGTGCTTGTTACAATCATTACCCTGGTGTCCCTGAGTTCTTTAGGAAATGTAGGTGTTATATAACTGGCCGGACCGCTAGACAGCTAAATGGGAGGCAACATGATTTGTAGACATCCTGTCGAGCTTCCCCGCTGTTTCTGAGTGCTCGCCCTAATATCCCATGGGACTGTTCTTGAGGAAATTTGTTTCCTCAATGTAAGGGACTTAAGCTTTAAGGAGGGATTGGTTTGTTTCCTTCAAGATCATGGGTTTGCTAATCAATTTACAAGTTGCTTGTTTAGTATTTTAAGTACTGTAAATGTCTTGGCATCTCTTGAGGCAGCAGCTCCACATCTTCTTTGGTCACCCTTCAAGACAGGCAGGGGGAACCCCGTCCAATGGCATTATCATCCAGAGACTAAGGCAGTGCTTATTGTACCACCATCAGTGTCTCTCAGACTCCACCAGGACTGCTTGACCCACATATGCAAGAGGGGTAACACCCAAGAACTCCTCTCCACCTACGCACACATTCTAACTTAAAAAATACTCCTAAGAGCTGAAACAATCTTTCACATCGGTAACATGGTAAAATCACTGCACATCTGTGTTGTAGTAAAACATTATTTATATACTTCATAGCCTTAGTAATTCGTCTTGCATTGTTCCCTTAGTGTTTAACCAGTGGCACCCCTTCACTTTCTTTTTCTGCTTGAGCATTATTATATTGCTCCCTAGGTTTTAAATATAACGTACATTTCAATTCATTCCTTAAGTTCTAAACACATTCTTATGCCTATAGTAGTACTTTTTGTCTAATTGTTACATTAAGAAGTTGTCAGCATTCTTACCTCAAGCATATATGTTTTTCAGGTGCCTTGAACAGCATAACAGGCATTCTAATGTACTGTAAAAGAGTCATTGACTTTTCATGGAAGCAAAAACATTGATATGTGCATTACACAAATATACACTTTAAAATGATATATGTTCTCTGTTTCAATTAATTATATGGTTCCTTAGTAACATAATCTTTTCCTTCTGTAAATGCCACTTGTATGTGAAGACTCACCTATGGAAGGAAATCAGTGCTCCTGATTAACAAAACTAGAATCTATATGACATTTTTTGTGAAGATGCTATTGGCCTGTGGATTTCCACGAGCTCTTCAAAAATTCTGGGGTCTGAAATGACACCTTTTTACAGGTGTTCTGAGAACACCGATGCAACCCCCAGAATTGCTGATGCTGTAAGTATCTGTAATTTCAGCAAACAGGAATACTGTGGTATTCTGAGTGCGACCCCAACGGCGTCTTCACTTCATACATTAAAAATTACTTTGGAAATGAGAACTGCCACACCAAATTAAAGCTGTAATATCCCATTATTGACAGTTCCTTAGCGGGAAATGTAATTAACTTTTAGCTGGTAAAATGTCTATGGAAGGAGGTAGGTGGGTGGGTGGGGGAGGAGGGGGGGTTAGACTAGCAAGTAATAAAGGAACTAAAGGGTGTTCTCAAGAATTTATTTTGGAGGTAGTCCATATAAATGTTATGAACATTTACAGATTTCTAATTTTGTGAATGTTAAAAACGCTAGAAATGTCCTGCATTTGTACACCTAAACCAGGACAGCCTTGGTACGTTTGAGAATGTGGGACGGTGCAACAGATCTACCTCGTTCGCCAAGAGGGGCTTTTCATGGTAAATCCTTTTCAGTGGAAACGAACCAGTAGCAATAAGGGCATTTGTTACTTTTTTGAAAATCTTTTTTATTAGCAGAATAATCAAGAACAAATACAAAAATTCCGTTACAAGTATCAGTTCCGTAGGCTGCAGTTCACATTCGTCAGTGATAATAAAGCGCTCATCAAATATTTTCATTTTTGCCATAGTCCCAACAATTCACGCATAAACTCCCCCCACCCATCCTTTCCCTCCCCCCAGCACTTACACTTCGACATTATAGTTACCCATAGTACGCAGGTCCAACCTAGCATAATTAGTTCACAATCGGTAATCCGCCACAAACTTCCAGAGGACTATATACAATATGAAACATATATGGACTTCGTACTTTGTACCTGGAACTACTCTTGCCCACAGGTGCGTGGGGCGTCGCTAAGTATAGGGGAAGCTCCACACGTTCCAAGCACACCATTCCCCATCCTAACCAGCAATAGTTGATGAAGAGGATGCAATGCCGTCATCACCAGCATCGAAGGCCCCCACCATAGCATTCCAATCTAAGGACATTGGAGTCTTCCTAAGGCCCCTAGGCTCTTCGCGCTGCAGTGTCATACCTTCTGCTTTCCCCCAACGCATCACCTCCACCCTCCACACCTCTGGGTCGGGCGGTCTAGCCGACTTCCATCTCATTGTTATGGTTCGCTTGGCAAGCAGCAGGGCCAGATCAGCAAAACGTGTGGCCACGTTTTTCTTCCGTTCAGTAGGTCCCAACCCCAGTAAGCAGTACTCCAAGGAAGCGTACGGTCTGGAAGGAGCCAGCCTAAGTAAACATCATGGACCGTCCTCCAATAGTGCCCCAATTTTGGGCAATCCCATAACAGATGCAGCAGTCGCGCGTCGTCCGCGCCACATCGGGGGCAAGTGTCAGCCGTGTTAGGGAATATTGCGTGCAAATAATGAGGTGTTAGGTACGCCCTATGCAGAACCATGAGTTGAATGAATTTAAATTTCGGGTTCCTCAACACTTTCTTCGGGAATTTAAGGATTCGTTCCCACTCCTTGTCCCTGACTGCTCTCCCAATGTCACCTTCCCAATTGTCTCGCAAAGGTTGTAACGAGGTTGCCCTTCCCGTCCTTATACCACCCGTGATCCATTTCGTCAGGTGACTGCCCGATCCCATGAGGTACTGCATTGTGAGCAGTGGGTTCGTGGGCGGTTCGTCTCCAGTCGGCGCCCATGTCATTGCAATATAGTGTCGCACCCTGGCGTGCAAGAGGAACAGTCCTCCCGGGGTATGATGCGAGCCGCGAAAATCCTCAAAAGACATAACACGGCCGTCCGCAAACAGGTCCCCCACGTGCATCACTCCCGCATCGTGCCACGCAGTGAGTATCTGATTCGACAGCGGGCCCGTCCCTATCGGAAGTCCCAAGAGCGGTATCGTGGGAGCGTAAGAGGACACAGGGGTCGTGTATCTCACGCCCTCCTCCAGCAGGTAATTGCAAGTCTAAGCAGGGGTGGCGTCTGCCTAGGGATCTCCACCCTCGGCAGCAACAGGGTGTGGATGACCCCCTTCGCCCTGTCCGCCTCCGCCATTCCGATTTCGTGCAAATTACGGCCCTCCAACCAGTAGGCCAGCCACTGCAGTTGACATGCATAGCTATATGCCAGCAAATCTGGGACCCCCATACCGCCCGCCGCAGTAGAAAGCTGTAGTTTAGCCAGACTAATGCGACGCCGTCCCGACCCCCACACTAGTTCCGTAAGCATAGTATTCACTGTCCTAAACATAGATGCAGGGGCCAGGTTCGTGAAGTAATAAAGAAGACAGGGTAGTACTACCATCTTAGAGATAGCCACCTGGCCCGCCACCGATAATGACAATGCGGTCCAGAATTGCACCTGCGATTTCAGCACTGTTATCGCCCTTCCCAGGTTTCCGTCGATCATATCTTTCGCCCCTCTATACACTTGTATCCCCAGGTACCGGAAGGTCGTCTCCGCCATCTGAAAAGTGTGTGGAGGGAAGGGTAACTGGGTAAAGGGCTTTTGTTACTTAATCAACATTACTAATAGGATTAGAAAGCAGACCAGTCTGAAAAAAAAATCCTCTTAAAATACATGCATGAGTGGAGGCTCTATGTCCTTCGCGGAAAGACTAAAGGCGACTGAATATTTTCTTTGGGGGGGATGATCATTCATCTCCATATCCATCAATCTAGTGACTTGTAAAGTGCTACTTGTGACCCGCGAGGGTCTCAAGGGGATGGGAGGGGATGGGATGGGAGGGGAGGGGAGGGGAGGGGAGGGGAGGGGAGGGGAGGGGAGGGGAGGGGATGGGATGGGAGGGGAGGGGATGGGAGGGGATGGGAGGGGATGGGAGGGGATGGGAGGGGATGGGAGGGGATGGGATGGGAGGGGAGGGGATGGGAGGGGAGGGGAGGGGAGGGGATGGGATGGGATGGGATGGGAGTTAAAGGTGGTGGGCTGCTGATTCGCCGAAGGCACTGTGGCTCAGTCAAAGAGCCAGATATTAAGGTCCTCCCTGAATTGAGACCGTGATAGCCTGAGGTGGAGAGGGAGGGTGTTCCAGGTCTTTGCTGCGAGGTAGGAGAAGGATCTTTCTCCAGCCGTGGTCTTGCAGATACGTGGGATGGTGGCCAAGGCCAGATGGGCTGAGTGGAGGTCTCTGGTGGGTGCGTGGAATGAGAGGCAGTAATTGAAGTACGCAGGTCCCTCGTCGTGTAGGGCTTTACACGCTTTGTGAGGAGCTTGAAAGTAATTTTTTTGTTGACTGAGAGCCAGTAGTGGATCTCAAGTGGCTGGTGATGTGGCTGCAGTGGGGGATGTTGAGGATGAGTCTGGAGGAGGCATTCTAAATGTTCTGCAGTTTCCTGAGGAGTTCTGGAAGATACCAGCGTAGAGTACATTGCCGTAGTAGAGTCTGATGCTGAGTGTGTGGTTGACTGTCTTTCTGGACTCTGTGGGGATCCACTTAAAGATCTTTTTGTGCAGGCATAGCGTGTGAAAGCAGGATGATGAGGTCTCGTGCATGGTCTGTGGGAGGGTATCCAAGGTCTGCGGACTACCTGGAGTTGTCCCAGACAGAGGGGGTCGAGCCCAAAAGGAGGAATTAAATCTTCTCTGAGTTAAGCTTGAGGCATCTATCTTTTATCCAGGTAGGGACAGCTTTCATTCCATCGTGGAATTTGTTCTTGGCGAGTGTTGGTTCATTGGTGAAGTAGAGGATCAGCTGTGTGTCGTCTGCATAGGAGACTATGTTGAGTCCGTGGTTCCTGACGATGGCTGTGAGCGGGGCCATGTAGATGTTGAAGAGAGTGGGTCTCAGGGAGGAAGCCTGAGGCACTCTGCAGCTGAACTCTGTGGTTTCAGAGTGGAACAGAGGTAGTCTGACACTTTGTTCGACCGGTGAGGAAGGAGCAGATCCATTCCAGGGCTTTGTAGCGGATGCCGGCATCATAGTCTTGTGTATAGGTTACATGGGAGACCGTGTCAAAGGTGGCCAAGAGGTCCAGGACGATGAGGGCTGCAGTTTCGACTCAGTTGAGGAGGGTACGGACGTCGTCTGTGGCGGCGAGGAAGGGCTCTCAGTGCTGTGGGTGCTTCAGAAGCCGGATTGGGATATCCAAACCTATTAGTATACAGTAAAACCAAATTGACAGTGTGACGGAGTTGTAATGGTGGAGCCCAACTGACAAAGTCTGAATTGGCAAGCACTTTTTAAATGCAAAATTGTTCAGAATTAATAAAACACAACCGACACCAAAAATGAATTGCTACTCGTTTTAATCTTTTTTTCCTTTTATATATCTCAAAATAGATCACAAATAGATTGGCAGTGTGTAATATGGACTGGGATCGTTTAAAGGCAAAGGACTTGCTGGCTTTATTTAACTCTTTCAAGCCCAAGGGAGGTGTTGTATTTTCTGTAAAGGTAAGAGTAATTTTTTATTCATTTGTAATTCGGCCAAAGATCTTTTAATTCAGAAATATAGCATTGACCTACGATTAACTTTAGTGATTTAGGTGATTGAAAGCTGTGCTCCCTTCCCTTCATGTTTTCTGTTAAATATTAATGACTCTACTGTTCAATAAGGGATGTTCATAGTTTGTTTAACAACATTGTATCAGCAAATTAAATTGCTGGTCCTGAAGAGTCTGAAAAGCGAATCAGAACGTATACTCTCCTTTGAGAGTCTTTACCCGACCTTCTGGGCGACTTATTTAAATTTACCACACATTTGCCGTACCTTTACTTCACCACCTGTCTATAACCTTGAAATGTACCAATTAAACTTTTATCTTTTTTACTTGATTGTACCCTTGCTTTGTTATTTTACCCTACCCATATTCCTAATGTTTCCTATATCTAATTTTTAATTAATTATATCTGTTGTAATTTAATTCTATTAATTTTCCTTAATATCCTTCACCTTACTCCTAAATTGTATTTTTTGCCTTGAATGAATTCCGATAAGTTTCATTATTAATAATTTACCATATTCCACCAGTAATCTTAACCAGTGGTAAATTAAACGATTTAAAAATATTGTATTATGATAAAATAATTCCAACTCTAATCCTTTTTATCTGTTTACCTATACAGAAAGACTATATTGTTGTTAATTATATCGCTAAACCTAACCTACAATGAATTCAAATTAAATCAAATAAGTCAATGTGAATAACCTTTTATTGGCTTAAATTCTTACTCTGAATTACATTTTTAACTTTTGTATATTAAATTAAAATAGTTTTAAATATTATTTCAACCTGGATGTGAACTCTAATATTTTATTTCATTTTATTTTTCAATACCTTATTGAAATATTCAAAAAGATTACACGCATCGAAGATGGATATCATCACCTTCTGAAAATAAATGACTAGTCCCATTCCTCTATTACCCCGCACACCCATCCCCTTTTTCCTTCTGGACCATTTTCTGTCCTTGTTTTCTCCCTTGCCTCTTGTTCAAAGACCCTGTATCCTTTCTGCAATTACCAGGATGGAGCCACATATAAACCTTCTTCCAGATGAGCAACTTGGTGTTGTGAAAACTTTTATCCCTATCTCTTAATTTTGCATCTGTCCCAAAAATTAGGAAAAGGCAGCAATTTGGGACAAGTCAGTTTAGTGGAGTTATGTCTATGTAAGCCACCAACTTCCCCATATTTTTATGAATAATGGACTTTATTCTGAACTTCACGGGCTAACTTTTTGACTATCAGCAAGGGTCAACATTTCTGCAACCACATATAAGCAAATGTATTGTGATTTTGTATAGCGCAGACACTGTCACCCAAAGGGTATCCTGGTGCTTGACCAACGAAACATAACTGAAAGCACCCTCATACCGATCACACACCTCTTGGGAAAAGGTGCGTTTTCAATTTTCTCTCAAAGGATGAAAGTTCGTTTTGGCTCCTCAAAGGGAGCGGAAGAGAGTTCCAGAGGCTAGCGGCCGCGAAGCTGAAAGGGCGGCCACCCATTCTTGATCTCTGAAACCTGGGGACCGTTACCAGGTATGCAGAGGAAGAACGCAAGGTTCGAGGGACAGTATACCAGGAGAATCGTTTCTGCAACAAAACGGGTCCCTGTCCATGCAACGCCTTAAACACCAGACACGACGACTTAAAAAGAATCCGTTGCTGGACAGGCAGCCAATGGAGATCAAGCAATGCCAAGGTAGAGGAGGCAGTGCGCGGTCGGGAGAGGGCCAACTTGTCTGCCATATTTTGTATCCGTTGGAGCTTACCAACCAATGTTTTGGGTGCTGACAGAAGCAGTGCATTGCAATAGTCCAACCTGCTTAAAATAATCCCCCGCACAACTTCAGGCCTAGCCTGAGCTGGGAGCATAGGAAGGACTTTGCGTAGCATCCGGAGCAGTGACATGCATGTGGCCACGGTCTTATTGGCGAAGGCATCCAGTTGAAGATTTGGGCCAAACATGACCCCCAGATTACGGACAGATTCTGCTGCCATCACTGCCCCCGAAAAGGAGGAGGGCCAGAAACCCTCTGGCAGAGAGCGTGGAACTCGATCATTGGAGCAGTACAGCACCTCCGTTTTTGATCTATTAAACTGGAGTGAGTTGGTACACAGCCAGTCCGCTGTCGCCGTCATACATCGATGGAAGGTCTCTAAAGAAACACCATCTTTACCTTCCAAGGAGAAGATCAGCTGGGTGTCGTCGGCATAATTATATACCGAGATGCCAAAGGAGCCAATCAGTTGGATTAAAGGGCGGAGGTACAGGTTAAATAATATTGGGCTAATGGCGGAGCCCTGGGGCACCCCCTGTCCGACCTTCCGCACCCCTGATCTAAAAGGCGGCAGTGCCACCACCTGCTGCCTGTTGTAAAGGTACGAGACTAACCAGTCCCGTGCCAGCCCCGTTACCCCAGCCTCCTCCAGTCTCCTGATAAGGGTCGGATGGCTGACCGTGTCGAACGCGGCCGACATGTCGAGCAGCACAAGAAAAGCTGCTCGACCAGTGTCGACTCGCGAACGAAGTTTATCCAACACGACCACCAATGCCGACTCCGTACCATGCGCTGGCCGGAACCCAAACTGGGCCGCGTCCAGGTAGGTGTTATCTTCCAGGTATCTGGACAGGGACTGGGTAACCATCTTTTCCATGATTTTAACCGGAAAAGGGAGCAGTGATATGGGCCTATAATTGGCTAAGCAGGTGGGGTCTAATGAGGGCTTGTTCGAAAGGGGGGTCACCACTGCTAGCTTCCAACAGTCAGGAACCATAGCGGTTTCAAAAGACAAATGTGTCCTGCAAGGCCAAAATTGCTTCCTTCACTGCTAGCAAAAGGGTAGAAACGGGCTACCCTGAAGTGCATTGTAACACATGCGATTCTTACTGTGGATGGCCGAACCAGGCCACTTCATGCCAGTGCGCCAAATCTGCTCCCGTAGCTGATTGTGTATTATCCTGGCAAACACAATAAGATGATGGACGGAGCACTGAAACTTTTCAGACACTCAAGTGAGCAAGGGAACTACATCTGGGCATACCCTGGTCCCTTGATCACTTTGCCACTGGATTCAAGCTAGCCTGGATGATGGAGGGTGTTACCGCAGAATTGTTCCCAGGATGCTTGTTTCCTGTCCAGGGAAGGCCTGTTTTGGCAGTTCGGGCTGGACTGTTCCCATGAGGAACAGGGTCAAGACTCATTTGCAAAGGGCTGGGTCTGAACTGGGGTGGAGAAGTGAGCTAAAAACGACAGTGAATTCAACCCAGATCTGTGACTTGGTGCGAGTGTCTGAAAAATTTCAGAACTCAATCCATCTTCTCCTTGTGTTTGCTGTGTATTATCCTGGACATTGTTTCAAAATTCTGCCCCTTCTCTCAAACACATTTTTAGCATCTAGGAAATTGTTTCACTTTGTTTACCTGTGTGTTTGAAAGCAGGACATTCCTTTTGTATCACCTGTTTACAAAGGGCACATGCAGGTCTGGCAGTTGGGAATCAAATGCATACAGCTGTGCAAGCAAGTCGAAGGATGGTTATGTGCTGGTTGCTGCTGGTTGCATTTGATAATCAATGTATGATATCTATTCTACTGACACAGTACTTTTGTAAGGGTATAGTAGTTACCCCTTAGGATCTAATGGCTAGGTTCTTCCATGATCACAGCCCTACTGATCCATTTTACAGTGATCTAACCAAGCTAAATATTTGTTATGGCTTAGTGAATAAGTGCGTTGTGTTAAATTGTTCTCACTTAATTTGTGTACTATCCTCCATAGATTTATCCTTCTGAATTTGGGAAGGAAAGAATGAAAGAAGAAACTATACAGGGCCCTGTTGAATTAAAAGAATTACCTGAAGATGCCACAGATGAGCAAAAGTAAGTTTCTTGATTGCAAATGTCGACCAAGGATTTAAGGAAATTTCAGCAATTTCAGTGTGTGGAACATCCAGCACATCTAGTAAAATGTCGAGCTAATGGCTGAAAAAAACACAGTTGGGCAGAAACCATTTCCGGAAGAATATCTGACCCCATTATGTTAGGCAGCTGTGTTTAATGTGGTCTTCTATGAGTTAATAATTTCTTGCCCTTGGGTTATGTCATAATGGGAAATGTGTTGTGCTGGAAGTGAAGACCCCAATACCTTTTTCCCCTGCCTCTTGTGGAATGAGGGAAATGGGCAGAGCAGGGTGCCCTCTTCTGCACTAGGATACTGCCTAGAGCGGTGATGAAAAGGTAAGTGCTTCAAAGCATGGATGTCTGTGCTGTGCACTCCTTTCCAAGTAGTTATTTCCACATCACGGCAGAAACAAAGTGCCTCCAGCTGATGATTAGGCAGTCCAAGAACTGCAGAACATCACATAGCATCACACCCCAAAGAAACACAGGCTTCCAATCCATGTACCACATCTTCTTATTTTGGAAAGAGAGGTTACAGGACCTTGGTTGCAAACAAGCCTTCCACACCAAATAAACAGTAGACATCCATTTTGGGCGGAGGAGGGGATAAGCCTTACGTCCAGACTGAAATTCTGGACATGGTTATGAGTCACTCCAGCACACATGAGATGCAGGATAAAACACTAAGGTGTCACCTGAAATCCATAGTGCTCTTAACCTGACGGGCTCCTAAACCTAGACACACAAACTTAATGCGGCATAGGAAAGACCCATATAACTGATGCAGAGAAAGTCTGTTGGTCACTCAGAGTGAAGCTCTTCTTCCTGTCTCCATTTTGCTGTTTAGGTAAAATTATACCTGGGATACCTATCTCAGTCTTCTCTGGTAGTAGCTTGCCTGCTACTAGGAGTGGAAAAAGCATCTACCTTGTATAAAGTACAGGAAGCTAACTCGTTTCTCAACCTATCCGTGATGGGGGGGTGTTAGAGCACTTTACAGTTAACAAAAACCAGCAAGGCTAAGGTCAATTAAGTAATACATGTAGCACTGCAGTAAACCTAGAGAAAGAAAAACTCAGAACTACAAAGTAACCTTCTGTGAGGTGGTGATAAACAAATTTAAAAAAAGCATTAAACAGGGAAGGAAATAGGAAGACATTATGGCTTGAGGTAACATTCTGTGGGAATGCGGAATTAACTTATGTAAATGGGGCATCGGGTGCTACAGAAGGTAATGGGGAGAGAAAACAGTCTTAGTAAGGGATGAATAATCATCTTAAGGGAGAGAGTTCCACAAGGAGGTAGCATCACAAGGAAATTTTAATCCACAGAAAAAAATCTGATTTGAATGTTTTAGATTCTAGTCTTTGCTTTCGATGTGGGTTTTTTGCCACCTGATATCTTTAGAGTGGATTACAGATATACTGAATGTTGTTTGAGGGGTTTCAAGGCATGAAATGCAAGCTTGAACTTTATTATAGTCTCTAGGGGTAACCAATAAAGTTCTTTCAGAACTGTTTCTGTAGTCCTACTTTGTGGATCCTGAGTCAAGTCAAGTTGCTGAATGTTGAACAGCTGTCGGGGTACCTGTTGTTTTAGGTGCCTTAATGAGTAAAGTGTTATCTTAGCCAAGTCTTACATTAGCTTGAATAACTGTACATAATTCTGTTTGGTTTAGGAAGCATTTGAGTATTTGTAAGGAGCTTATTTTTTTAGTCTATTTGATGTGTGTTCTTAGGGAAAGTCCGAACCAGAAACCAAACTTTGACCTCCTTGGCAAGATAAATCCATCCACTTCGAATTTGGTTAGCCATTTTGTATCAAACTTCGTGTGAGGTTCTCTTGCAAAGAAGATGAATTCATTTTTTCCCTGGTTTAGTTAGGGATGTTTAAGGCTATCCATTTGTGCATGTGCTTAGGCAGTGCTTGAGAGTGACAATGTCAGCCACGAAGCAGTTGAGTGTAATTTAAATATTAGAGGACGGATACACAATGATTCTTAAATTGTAAAAATGGGCTCCACATTGAAAATAAATTAAGCTAGAATAGACCCATAGGGACTCTTCATTTGAACGTTTATTTGGTCAGAATAGGCACTTCCCACTCTAACTAGCAGTTTGTGGGTGCTAATGAATGAAGGGAACTAAGAACTGTGCCTTCAAACCCCATGCAGATATTGATGCTCTCACTGACCTGCTAATGATCAACTGTGTCAAAGGCCACTGAGAGTTCAAGTAGGATGAGATGGCAGGCATCTCCGTTAACCAATATGAGATGAATGTTTGTAGTAGCCGTTTCTATGATGGTATCTTTACAGAAATCTAAGTTGCAAGGTGCCAGAAAACTTTCACTTTCTGTGAGCTTTGAGAGTTGGATGGCAATGCATTTTTCGGATACTTTCCCATGCCGTGGAATATTTGACACTTGCCCTCTTTCATTTGTGTTAATATTGGAGTCATTTGATTAACGTTTAAGGCATCAGGGAAAGTTCTTGCTTGTAAGAGATGATGATTGTGTGACACTATGTTTTTTATAGAAAAATGTTAAGTGCATTTCTAATTAAGTATGCTATAAGGTTACCTGTCGGATCATGCCCCAGTCACGTGCGTGGCGCAGTGGCCTGATCGCGCGGCGCGTCCGCGCACGTGGCGACTGCCGACTGACCTGCTTCAAGATCAGGTGGCCAGAGATCATGTGGCGACGTCGCTTTCCGACTACTTGGAACTCAACTGGGTGGGGAATGACCTGTCCTACTCCACCAGGTGTGAGGCACTAAAGGCAGTCGTACGTGGAGCGTGTATGGGCCTGTCCTTACGGGGTCAGGAAACAATTGCTCTCTGACTTACAGACTGCGGAAGCTGTGCTCCTACGTGCCCAATCTCAGCCCGATCCGGACGCGTCGGACCAACAGGCGGAGGGTCTTTCCCTGGTATCCATACACGACATACTAACACGGCTTGATAAATTTACACTGGGCCATTACAGGCAGCGTCTTCACCGTGAAGGGGATAAGTCGGGCCGCTTGTTGGCCTGGATACTTCGTCGAGAGTTCACGCCCGAACGAATAGTAGCCCTACGGAACCCCAGTGGCGTTATGGTCCACTCAGAGGCTGATGTTCTTGCAGTCCTTCGGGGCCATCTACAAACCGTATATGAGGCTGACTCGTCCATATCGGAGGATGTCTATCACTCGTATCTTGAAGACCTCCGCCTACGGACCCTACCGGAAGCTGCGGCGAAGGAACTTGATGTCAAGCTGACGTTGGTGAGATTACAGTGGCGATAGCCGCCCTCCCCCGGGCCAAGACTCCTGGTGGAGATGGATTCCCGGCTGAGTTTTATCATGCTTTCGGACATGTCCTGGCCCCCCCCCTCTTACAAGTTTATAATGAGGCTTTGCGTACTGGCACCCTTCCACCCACCATGAATCAGGGTGAGGTGTGTATGATCTTGAAGCCGGGCGGTGACAAAACAGACCCCGCAGCTTATCGACCTATCACATTGATAAACTCAGATGCAAAAATCCTTACTAAACTGCTAGCCAATCGATTGGCCCCGCACATGACCCAACTTGTCCATCCCGACCAGTGCGGCTTTATCCCGGGTCGTAATACGGCGATGAATTTGCGTCTCCTGAATCACGTATTGCATGAGGTGCGGGGACGAGAGGGTCCTCACGTGTTGGTCTCCGTTGATCTGGCTAAAGCCTTTGATACGGTGCACTGGGGTTATCTAATGCATGTGCTCCTGAAAATGGGGTTCGGTGCTGGATTTTGCGACTGGATCCGGGTGCTCTACAAGGCGCCCCGAGCCAGGGTGCGCCTGGGATCTGCCCGCTCCGACGAATGGTCATTGGGGAGAGGCACCCGACAGGGCTGCCCTCTCTCCCCTCTCTTATTTGCTCTTGCCATTGAGCCCCTCACCGTTTCCGCCCACAAGGAGTTACATGACTGGGGCATAGTAGTGGGGGATACTACCAATGTTATCGCCCTCTACGCTGATGATGCGCTCTTCTATCTAACTTCCCCGGTGGGGGCCCTCCCCGCCTTGATACGGCTCTTGGACCGCTTTGGCGCAGCCTCTGGACTGCGTATGAATGTTAACAAGTCTCTGGTGTTTCCGCTGACTGATGCTGTCCCTGACCCGGATGCGGATCCCCAACACTCCGGTATGAACGGCTGGCGTTCCGGTACTTGGGTATTCAGGTGGCCGCCTCTGACGAGACTCTCCTGGCTTACAATATCGACAAAATTCTTGCGGCCCTCGGTAAATCTTTTGCCTTTTGGAACACACTCCCTCTCTCTCTCATGGGGCAACTGGCAGTTGCCAAAATGGTGATGCTCCCTAGAGTCCTTTATGTGTTGCAAAATACTCTATGCCCATTGCTACCCCGAGTGTTCCGAACCCTGAACTCACTCCTCACCTCCCTACTTTGGGCGGGGGGGCGCAGTAGGGTCGCGCTACATACGGTAACGAGGTGCTGGGATGAAGGCGGCCCCGAGGTTTGACCTGTACTACTATGCGGCACAGCTTCTCCCAGCCGCCAGGTGGTTTGCTGAAGACGAGAACTGGGAGCTGGCATTATTGGCTGGCGCGACTAATGAGAAGGGCCTACAGGAGGCCTTAATGCAGGGTCGAGGCGCTGCTGACACTCTGCCCTATGTGGTGAGGCATACGGCTAGCATTTGGCAGCGGTTTGTAGAGAAGGTTCTGCGGCGCGCGCCGTTCCATAGGGAACTCCTAATTTGGATACTAGCCCCGATACTCACACTGGAGGCGAATACGTCCTTTCGAGAGTGGCGTTTGGGCGGCTGCAAGACCCTTGCGGATCTCTACCCGGACGACTCCTTTGTGTCCTTTGAGAGGGCCGTGGACTCTTTTGACCTCGGGAAGGGCCAATACCTACACTACGGGAGTCTTAGGGAGGTGGCCAGGACAACATGGCCCCAATTCCCAGAGGCACCCCAGTTCACTTATACTCTGGACATCATTTTATCCTGTGGGAGAGGTAGGTGCCTGATTTCCCTCCTTTACTCTGCCATGCGCAGAGACTCGATTCCCCCGTTGGCGCCGGCCTGGGTGGCTTGGGAGGCAGACCTGGGGATAGAGTTGGATCCTGCCCAGAGAAAGCGGATTGGACTGTTGACTCGTAAAGTATCCTGCAATACGCGTTTTAAACTTATACACTTTAATTTTGTCCACCGCATTTACATGACACCTGTCTCCCTCCATCGTATATCGTCAGATAGACGTCATAATTGCCCTAGATGTGGGATGGAAAGGGCGGGGTTCCTACACCTAGCGTGGGAATGTCCCTTGGTCCAGGATTTTTGGCGCAGGGTGGTGGTATACATTGCCCGTGCCACGCATCTTAGGTTGCAGCTGGACCCACTTCACTGTCTGCTAGCATTAGTGCCTAAGCCAAAAAAGAAAGGTCTGTCTTATAAATTGCTGCAACTTCTACAGGTACTGGCGAGGAGACGGTGGCCATTACCTGGATGGGTCAGAGGGCGCCTGAGATTTCTCATTGGTTACGGGATGCCAAGGAATGGGCCTTAGCAGAGGAGACACACATGCAGCGCACTCGCAGGGACGGGAAGCTCCAGGATGACTTACTCGCCTGGAGGACTATGTGTATGGAGGGAATGGAGGAGGATGACTCAGACGCCACCAGCGCTGAGTTGTTTTCCTCTGCGTCCTCGGAGTCTGGTGATGGGGGGGGGGGGGGGGGGGTGTCTGGGGCGGGGTGTTTGTAGGCGGTGCACGCCGATATTCCTTGATAGACAGGTTTGTATTTAGCTGGGATTCCCATTAGGCCACACTACATTGTGATGACCGCGACCTAGCTGGCCCTTGCATGCATCTCCTCCTATATTCGGATCAGCACTATAAATGCCATTCATGGGGTACTTAGTTACTGTTAAGCTGTTATATAATGTAGAAATGCAACATAAGAAAACTGGCGTGGACATTGATAATGTTTTATTGATACTTGGAGCACAAATGCAATTTTCCCTACCCGTATATATGTTACTCCTGCGCCGCCCTGCCTCCGGGATGTGGGCCATATATGGCTGTGTATTGACTCTGGGGCTCTTTGTTCCTGCCGTTTCCATATGAACTGGGTTGATGACTGTATACCTTGTGCCTTTTTACTATCTTCGCCACAATAAAAATATTTTACAAAAAAAAAGTATGCTATAAGGTGTCACAGAAGTAAAACATAGATTTTAGGGAATTAGCAGTTGTTGTTAGGAAATTTAAAAAAAGTTTTACCTTTTTGTTTTACATTTTAGAAGGAACAGTTTGCTCTTTATTTGTTTAGGCCTTAATGTGTGGGTGAGGTTTTGGCATGAATTCGTTTTGAAGGTTTGCTTTTCTTCTAAGAATTCAGTGGAACATGTTGATTTCCAGGTTTTATGGTGTTCTTAACAGTCTGATAAATAAAAGGTTGTTTTGCATTTGTTATTGGATATTCAGATTTGTTTTTGAAGAATGAAACAAACATTACTTCCTATTTGGATTTTCACCTAACTTTTCTAGTTTAACTTCAAAGTTTCTGTTCCTTTTCAGTGAATATAGCTTTTTAACCTTAAACACTAGCTACGTTTAGGCAGTTGTCCAAAAATGGTATCTTTACCTAGCTGTTAGATATTGCTAGTGTTTTTGTTTGAGATATGAACTAATGAATTTATTGCATCTCCAACTCATTCTAGCAAAATTCTCTGTACGTTCTGAAGTGAATTATCTGAGGAAGGAGTTTTGCTTTTGCTTTCACACTATTGCATTACTTTAGATTCTTCAAATGGATATTGATTTATTGAAAGATATGGTTGTAACTGGTTAAACGTTGACGTTGAAAGACAAAGGTCTTTAGGTACTAGGAAACACTAGAGTTGATAAAAAAACTGAAGGCGTGCCATCTACCCTTCAAAGCAGGAAGCCAGGACAATTTGAATTGCCTACAATTCAATAACATGGCTGCAGTCATATATAAGTTGTCATTTTGCAGAAATGATGCATGATGTTGTCCCTTTTAGCTCAGAGCCTTCATAAAGCAAGGGCTTTATTAGCTCATACGTGACTAATGTTTTAATTCATCTCCTTTAGGGAATCCCTTTTCAACCTTGGGTATGAGACAGACAGATTGTTTTATAAGGGGCAGGTAATAGACTTTTACTCAGATTTATTATATGGTATGGTAAGCTGTATTTGTTTTAAAAGTAATGAGACTAAGAAGGGTGTTCTGGTCCATAGTTACAAATCATTGCAAGAAATTAATCTGGGTTTAATTCAGCGTGATCTATCAGCTTCCGATGAATCTAATTTGAATACCCCATGATGAACCGGGCTGCATCTGGCCATCGGCGGAGCCTGGGGCGGACGCTTGGCTGCCTGGAGTCTGCTGTTGCACTGACTGGAGCCTTTCATCTCCACGGAGGCTGTGATCGTCGCGGGAGAGGACCCTGGCCATCGGCGGAGCACGGGACGGACGCCTGGCCGCCTGGAGCCTTCCAGGGTTCCCTGATCGCTGTGGCGCTGACCGGAGCCTGCCTGGGATTCCTGCTCGCACTCGTTCCCTGCATTGCGCCTTGAGGACCGAGGCTCCCACCTCCTCCCTGCCTGGACCCTGGGCTGCCCCTGGACAGTGGCGGAGCCCTGCTCGCACTTGATCCCCGCATTGCGCCTTGAGGACCGAGGCACCCACCCCCTCCCTGCCTGGACTCTGGGCTGCCCCTAGACAGCGGCGGAGCCCGGGACGGATTCTGGATTGCCTTGAGCATGTTGGGTCTTAGCAGCGCTCCCTGCGAGGGAGCGGTCTTCTGGCCATCGGTGGCACCCGGCACGCTGGTAAAAACTGATCCGACGCTGTCAAGGAGAACTGCCGGAGTGGAGCCCCGAGGCAAACCGAAGACACTCCACATCGCCTATCGAGGCGGGAGGGGCTGCACTGCAGTAGAGTAGTTCTAGCCGATGCACGAACACCAACGAGGATGCTTGCCCTCATCATGGCCCACGGCGGCCCGCTGCTATAATCCATTCAGTCTTGATGAGGATCAGCTCGCTGCTGCCTAATGCCACGAGAAGCCTCAGACCCTGACGGCGCGAACCTGCCCACTCACTCGGACCGCAAGGATTCCTCCTTTCACTCTTCTCTTTCCCCTGCGGCTGTGTCTCCCTACGGTCCCCCCTGCTGCTAACGAGAACCTGGGAGTAGATCTGCAAACAATGGTTCAACCTGCCAGAAATCGACACACACCACAGCAATGCACATTCTGGCTAGACCTTTGATGTCTGCAAAACTCTGCTGGCAACATCAGCGTATCTACTGAGCAGAAAGCTCAAAAAGGTATTTACTTTCACCCCACTCGCTTGCACACATTCTAAACTTCCTTTGTTCAAAATGGCTGGGGCCATAAACTGAAGCAATAAATCTCCTCCTGTACCTCCAGATGCCCACGAGGCTCCTCAACAACTCCATATATGAGCACCAAAATAGAGATAAGACTCCCTTCCAGGAAGCTAGAATAGAAAGTGAAACTGCCCTTCCATGCTCTCAAAGCAACAACAACTAACAGAGGACCAATGTCTCTATCCCCACTACTTGGCGGCCATTTTAGACTTGTGTTGGACAGGCCGCGTGGTCGGGCTGTCCCTCCTCCCCACAACGGGGCCCGGACCCTGGCTCTCCCTGAATCCCCAGCCAGAGCCCCCGGCGACCCTCGAAGTAATCCGCAATCCATCCACAACAAGACCCCAGCTCCGGAACCGGCTGGCCCTGGTCACCATCCACACCATGACCCCGGCCCAGCCGCCATCTTTGGGTACTACAGCACGAGGACGCGTGGCCTCAACTCGACCCTAACCCTGGGCCGGCCCCGACATCGAGGCACCAACCTCCCCCCAGGAGGTAGAACACCCACTTGGCGGGTCAATGGGAGAAGGAATCGTCAACGGCTCTCCTCCGCCAGGTGTCGATCACCCCCGGCCGCCCTGGGCGCTGGCTCCACCCCCCTGCTGGGTGTCTGGACTCCCTCATCCCGGACCTCCCGGCCCCCAGGCGCGAGGGTCCGGACATCAAAGGGGACCAGACCTATAACTGGGGCAGTGCCAGACCAGGAAGGCAGTTGTATCCTGGAGTCGAGAGGCCCCGAGAGAACTCATCCTTGACAGACTGCTGGCGCTGCCGTAGCTCTGCCTCGTGAAACTATCGTGTTGGCCTGCTGGCGCTGCCGCGGCCCTCTGCCTCGTGAAACCATCGTCTTGGCCTGCTGGCGCTGCCGCGGCCCTCTGCCTCGTGAAACCCTCGTCTTGGCCTGCTGGCGCTGCCGCGGCCCTCTGCCTCGTGAAACCCTCGTCTTGGCCTGCTGGCGCTGCCGCGGCCCCACCTTGCCGACCCTTCAGCTCGAGGATTGTGAGCTCCCCTCCTACCACCTCCTGTGCCGGCCCGGCACCAAGACTGTCCCGCTACCCCCTTTCCCTACAGAGACTAAAATTGAGAGGACCCTCGAGTCCGATATCTCCTGTATCGTTGATAACCTTGCCGCACGAACCCTATATAAAGTGTTGAACTCATCCTTGTGTGGTGTCTATCTGTGGGGAGGGAAGTGACCTGTCTGTACGATCGCCGGAGACGGTCCTCATCGGAGACCTCTCCCTCAGTATTCGGCCGACCCTC
Organism: Lissotriton helveticus; assembly: GCF_964261635.1. Classification (NCBI taxonomy): domain Eukaryota; kingdom Metazoa; phylum Chordata; class Amphibia; order Caudata; family Salamandridae; genus Lissotriton; species Lissotriton helveticus. The sequence continues at coordinate 1,699,451,955 of NC_136067.1, read as the reverse complement.
TGGGTCCCCGTCTAACAACTTGTCTCTCACTCTGGCGGCCATCTTGGACTAGTCATTTTTTTTAGCGTACCCTAAGAACTTGGCATTTAAGACTATTCTCAAACTACTGCGCACCTTCCATAGCTATGTATATACACCCTTCTGTGATGGAGTGTCTGCCTTTTAGTACAACATTATACTTCTACCTGTATTCTGTACATTTGGTAACCTGCACCCATTACACTTTCTCTCCAGTAAGGCATCGATTGCTACCTCATATACTTTGATTGCACACTAGCCATCGCACTTTTCCCCTGTAATGCACTGTTTGCTACCTCATATACTTTGGTTGCACACTAGTCTCACTTTTGATCCATGTAACCTACTGTTTGCACTTTTATTTTGTTCCTATATATCATCAGTATTATACCGCTACCTGTATTTTTGTACATTCTTGTAACCGGCACCCATTATTTTTAGGTCTCGTCCTTTACCATTCCGAAGGAATGGGAAATGGCCGAGAATTCAAGTGCTCGGACTGATTGTCAAACCACCGCTTTTTTTCGTGGCGTTTTCTTCGAGTGCACGTACAGGCACGCGCTTTTGGCCCATACACTTTCATGGCCATCTGTTCCTCAATGTCCCTCCCACCCTTCGTCAGGCTAATGGCCCTCCCCCAGCACAGAGCGCGCATCGCGGCCGCACAGCACATCAAAGGGCTTCTCCCAGCGTGTGCTGTGCGGCTTCTCCTCCCCTAATTATGTGGCCGGCCCTACTTGTGTTTCCCGGCCACTTCCCGGCCACTCTTGTATTTAATTAGCAGCAGCAGCATTTCTCCTGCGCCAGGCCACATCAAAGGCTCTGTGCCACTTTCACCCATACAGCAACACTTACAGACACGCAACGCCACTCACACCCACGCAAGCCCACTATCATCCACGCAACGCCACTCACACACGCAACGCCACTCACACACGCAACGCCACTCACACACGCAACGCCACTCACACACGCAACGCCACTCACACACGCAACGCCACTCACACACGCAACGCCACTCACACACGCAACGCCACTCACACACGCAACGCCACTCACACACGCAACGCCACTCACACACGCAACGCCACTCACACACGCAACGCCACTCACACACGCAACGCCACTCTCACACACGCAATGCCACTCTCACACACGCAATGCCACTCCCACACACGCAATGCCACTCCCACACACGCAACGCCACTCAGCCACGCAACGCCACTCAGCCACGCAACGCCACTCAGCCACGCAACGCCACTCAGCCACGCAACGCCACTCACACACGCAACGCCACTCACACACGCAACTGCACTCACACACGCAACTGCACACACACACGCAACTGCACACACACACGCAACTGCACACACGCAACGCCACTCACACACGCAACGCCACTCACACACGCAACGCCACTCAGCCACGCAACGCCACTCAGCCACGCAACGCCACTCAGCCACGCAACGCCACTCAACCACGCAACGCCACTCAGCCACGCAACGCCACTCAGCAACGCAACGCCACTCAGCAACGCAACGCCACTCAGCCACGCAACGCCACTCAGCCACGCAACGCCACTCAGCCACGCAACGCCACTCAGCCACGCAACGCCACTCAGCCACGCAACGCCACTCAGCCACGCAACGCCACTCAGCCACGCAACGCCACTCAGCCACGCAACGCCACTCAGCCACGCAACGCCACTCACACACGCAACGCCACTCACACACGCAATGCCACTCACACACGCAATGCCACTCACACACGCAATGCCACTCACACACGCAACGCCACTCACACACGCAACGCCACTCACACATTGTGGGTGCAGATTGTGGGTGCAGATTGTGGGTGCAGATTGTGGGTGCAGATTGTGGGTGCGCAGATTGTGGGTGCGCAGATTGTGGGTGCGCAGATTGTGGGTGCGCAGATTGTGGGTGCGCAGATTGTGGGTACAGATTGTGGGTGCAGATTGTGGGTGCAGATTGTGGGTGCAGATTGTGGGTGCAGATTGTGGGTGCAGATTGTGGGTGCAGATTGTGGGTGCAGATTGTGGGTGCAGATTGTGGGTGCAGATTGTGGGTGCAGATTGTGGGTGCAGATTGTGGGTGCAGATTGTGGGTGCAGATTGTGGGTGCAGATTGTGGGTGCAGATTCAGGGTGCAGATTGTGGGTGCAGATTGTGGGTGCAGATTGTGGGTGCAGATTGTGGGTGCAGATTGTGGGTGCAGATTGTGGGTGCAGATTGTGGGTGCAGATTGTGGGTGCAGATTGTGGGTGCAGATTGTGGGTGCAGATTGTGGGTGCAGATTCAGAGTGCAGATTCAGAGTGCAGATTCAGGGTGCAGATTCAGGGTGCAGATTCAGGGTGCAGATTCAGGGTGCAGATTGTGGGTGCAGATTCAGAGTGCAGATTCAGAGTGCAGATTCAGAGTGCAGATTCAGAGTGCAGATTCAGAGTGCAGATTCAGAGAAAACTCAGCAGCACCACCACCATTGCAATGCAATAGGTCTCGTTTTAACGCAAATTTAAGCTATAGGCCTTGTAAATGACAAAGCCTTTTATTTATGTTCCAAAAACCAGAACGCAAAAATAAAGGGCATTATCATTTACAATGCTAATAGTTCAGACTCGCGTTATTGCGAGACCTATTGCATTTCCAATGCTTGTTGTATTTTTGTAACCTGCACCCATTTCACTTCTTTCCCGAACACTGGCTGCATTTGTATTTTGGTCCCGTACAACATCAGTATTATATTTCTACGTGTATTTTGTACATTTTTGTAACCGGCACACATTTCACTTTTCTCCTGTAATGCACCGACCGATCGCTTCCTCATATATTATAGTGGCTCACTAGGGTCACCCTGATCCAGGCAACCCTCTGTTTACATTTGTATCCTTATTCCTGTATATCATTACGGGTCATCCACCCGCACCTAACTACACTGCCATCCCAACATGGATCCCGCCGGCAAGAACACATATAAAATCAACTACCCACCCGTACTCACCAAAAAAGCAGTTAAACGCTTTAAACACAACTTCCTGAGGTCCCACCCTGAAACCCCCTTTGCTGACACCTATTTCTCCCCGGTAAATGGGTCCTTGAACACCGATTTCATTTTCCACACCACACGCAGAGCACAATGGAGAAAAACGTTCCGCACCTTACTCACCGTCTCCACCACCAGGAAATACGCTCATGGCCTAACACTCTACATCACACCATCCCAACTCTTCCCAGGCAGAGCCACCATTACCATCTACAATAACGGAACTGTCCTAATTCAATCCACAGACAGGAACCTGGAACTATTAGACAACCTGTTCCCCTCTTTCAAAGAGCACCTCGCCAATCCTCGGACCTACTCTCATTTCACCTCTAGCTCTACCACCCCTGACTTCACAGCACCCACCACCCACAACCCTTCTAACCTAGCTCAGCACCAGGTAGCTACCACACAATCCTCATTCAGAGACACACCTACCACCCCTGACTTCTCAGTTCCCACCCAAAACACTTTTATCCCAGTTCAGCACCAGGTAGCTACCACCACACACACCACACACTCCACACACTCCACCACACACTCCTCAAACATAGACACAGATCTCTCCCCCTCATACACCATTTGCACCCCCTCCCCCACTACCAACCCTCGGACCTCCACGCATACCATTAACACTCCTCCCACCCCTGACATCACAACCCCCACTCACAACACATCTAAGCTAGTTCAGCACCAGAGCGACACGCACAACGACAAATCCCTCCCTTTACCCCCCCATTCTCAGTCCCCACTACTCGCTAACTATCTACGCAGAACACACCTCCTCTCTTAATCTAACTCCAATTAATGTATCCCCTGACATCACAGCTCCCACCCACAACACATCTAAACTAGTTCAGCACCAGAACGACACGCACAACGACATATCCCACCCTTTATCCCTCCCCATTCTCAGTCCCCACTACCCTCTAACTAACTACGCAGAACACACCTCCTCTCTTAATTTAACTCCCCCTCCTCACAACAGAACCATCTTCAATTCCATTTCCCCCCCCATTCCCAGCCCCCATTACCATACCTGCACTCCCACCACCACTAACATACACTCATCCTCTACCCTCCTCTCTCCGCCTACCACCAATGCCCTCACTCATACCACCAACCTCCTCCCTACCTCATCCACACCCCTCCCGCCCAAACACTCTCCCCTCCCGAACACCATCCCGCACACTGACACAACGGACACCAGCCCACTCCCCCATCTGCACACTAACTCCCTAGTCAGTCATTCACCTTTGATCTCCACTCCCACCGCCAACACCTACCCCACGTTGGACACGATTATGGCCACCCTCATCCAGGTCAAAGAAGACATACGCATCATCAAAGAACTACTCTCCACACACCCCATACACCCCTCACCCACCTCCACCTCCCCTCCCAACATGTCCCCCACCCCGCCGGTTGACTCCCTCACTCGACACTCCCCACACCGGACTACAATTACTGTTCGCAATCGCAACAACCGCCCTCGTCGCCCCTGCAACCCCTCCACCACCTCCACCTCCCCTCCCAACATGTCCGGTTGACTCACTCACTCAACACTCCCCACACTGGACCTCAATCCCCGTGCGCAATCGCAACAACAGCCCTCGCCGCCCCTGCAACCCTCTTTCGGACCTCGACACACTCACCCTCCTCCGCTCCTACGACCCAGCCCCCCAAAATCACACATCCACCACACACCTCACCATTCCCACGATACACTCAAATCACCACACATCCAACACACACCCCACCATGCCCACGATACACTCAAATCATCACACATCCACCACACACCCCACCATTCCCACGATACACTCAAATCCCCTTAGACCCCCCCACACTAAACAGCAGAATCTCCATCCCTAATAACCTTAGAAAAGTCCCTCTCTCTCTAGAACCCTCTGCCACCCTCAACACACCCCGTCTCAAATGCACTCTCCTCAACTGCAGATCGGCCTCGAAACATTCCGCCGTCATCGCTGATCTCATCTTAACACTGGACCTTGACCTAATCATCTTGACTGAAACCTGGCTAACTGAATCTTCATCACCTATAATGGATATTCTGGTTCCTCCCAGCTACCACATCATTAGACTTGACAGGTCCGGCAAAATAGGTGGTGGAATCGCATGCATCTACAGGAACAACCTCTCTGTTCTGAGAGTCAACTCCACCTCCCTACCATCCCCTACATCCTGTGAATACATCTGCCTCGACATTATCAGTGAGGGCAAACCGATATGCTCTCTTCACGGCATTTACCACCCACCATGGGACAACCTCACCTTTTCCCAACAAATCATGGATATGATCTCAACCAATTCCGGACGGCAGCTCACCCAAATATACCTTGGCGACTTCAACCTCCACTGGAACGATCACAACGACGCAGTGGTAAATAGTCTAAAAAATTTCCTCAATGCCCTTGACCTCACCCAAATATGCAATAGCCCGACCCACGAGAAAGGTTCTATCCTCGACCTTATCATCTCCAAAGAGGACTCTATACAACTTGAGTCCATCCAACCCTGTGACTGGTCGGATCATCATATTGTCACATTCTTCATCAATGAAAAAAGTTAAATTTAACCCGGTTCAATCCTCCAAGCCCAAAGTCTGGAAAAGAGACCTGAAAAAACTCAACCCAAGCTCTCTGCCTCCTAACAGCTGCAATCTCCTACTTCCACCTACCGGCGCTACGGACGTCCAATCCTTGACTGACCACTATCTCAACGCTATGACCTCAATAATTAATGAGGCTGCACCTACGCAGCTAAAAAGAGTCTCCACTAAAATCTCCAACCCATGGTACGATGGGAGTCTCAATGAGGACAGACGAGACATGCGAATGGCAGAGCGCACCTGGAGATCAGCTCCCTCTGCACTGCACCTAAAAACTCGGAAGAAAAACAGAAACGCCTATTTCAGGAAAATAAAACGCTCAAAATCAGATTTCTTCAACCTCCAGCTCGACCAAGCAAAAAACCGTCCGAAAAAACTGTTTCAGCTAATCAGAACACAATCCAAGGAACAACCCCAACCACTCAGCACTGTGCGCGAACCGCCCTCCTGTGAAGACTTCTCCGCTTTCTTTATCCAAAAAACTGACAACATAAAGAGCGATCTCCTCATTGACGCAAGCCTCTACTCCAAACACCACAGCATAGCACCCACGGAACGAAAAAACAATGCTACATGGTCATCCTTTGGCACCTACTCTGAAGAAGAAATTGGCAAACTACTCCGCACCCTGAAACCATCCAATCACCTCACTGACCCCCTTCCTGCTAACGCTGTAAAAGACTTTACCCCTTGGCTTCTCCCACTCTGGACTAAAATAATCAACAGCTCTCTTCAACAAGGAACCATACCCGACTCCCTCAAAGTTGGACAAGTCACACCTTTACTTAAGAAACCTACAGCCGATCCCTCTGATCTGAACAATTACCGTCCGATTACCAATATTGCCACTCTCGCCAAACTGCTGGAAAAATGCGCACAACTACAATTGACTAAACACATTGATCAGTTCGATCTCCTCAACCCTCATCAATCAGGCTTCCGAGCAGGGCACAGTACAGAAACTGCTATGACGCACATAATCGACGACGCACTTCAAATCCTAGACCAAAACGACACCTGCCTCCTCATCCTTCTGGATCTCTCCTCAGCATTCGACACCGTTAAACATGAGAATTTACTCGAACTACTAAACACAAGAATGGGTATATCTGGAACTGTTCTCAAGTGGTTCACTTCCTTTCTACACAACAGGTCGCAGAAATTCAAGAGCAATAACCTGATGTCCTCGCCAATACCTGTATCGCTAGGCGTCCCCCAAGGATCCTCCCTATCCCCGACTCTGTTCAATTTAGTTATGGAACCTCTAACCACCTTGCTACAAGCATCCAATGTACACTTCCACATGTATGCCGATGACACCCAAATTTATCTCAAATTACAATCCCCCAAAGACATTTTGCTCTTGAATTCAACGATCAGAAGCACACAATCCTGGCTTGCCGATAATCATCTCAAACTCAATGCTCTAAAAACAGAGTTCCTTCTGATCTCACCTCCAGCGAAGATCTCTACCACTCAAAGTTGGCTTAAACACCTAACCGCACTCAATGTCCAACCCACCATTGTGGACTCAGCAAAATCTTTAGGCATAACACTCGACACCAATCTCAACATGCAGCAACATATCAGCAAGGCAACTAAGGGAGCGAACTTCCAAATCAATACCCTGAGGAAACTCAAACCCTTCCTTCCAGCCAAAGACTTCCAAACTGCGGTACAAGCACTAGTCATCCCTCGCATAGAATATGGCAGCATCGCCCTCTGCGGACTCCCCCTAACTACTACCGCACCCCTAAGAGCTTCTCTACATGCTGCAGCGAGACTCATCACTGGGTCAAAAAAGCACTCTCATATTTCCCCTGACTTGAAATCATTGAACTGGCTGCCTTTTGAAGCCAGAATACATTTGAAAATCGCCTGCATGACACACAAGGCGGTACACCTGAACTCACCCAGCTACCTCACTCAGAAGCTGACAATCTCTGGCGGCTCTAGAAACACTAGAGGCACAAACAATCTTCTGCTGAAGCCTCGAAGATTCCGGAAGGAAAAAACTGATAAACGCTCCTTCTCAGGAATGGCACCTAGGATCTGGAACTCACTCCCTCCCGAAACCAGGCTCATCTCCTCCACTACACTTTTTAAGAAAAAAGTAAAAGCTATCCTCATGGCTAAACACACCTGAACTATTATTGCGTTCTCTTTAAAGTCTATGCACCGATCTGTATTACTTGCTGACCCTTGCTTATGTGTATTACTTGTAGTATTGATTTACATGATTGGCTTTGCCCCCACCTATTTGTTCTGCTAAGCTTTATTGACTTACTTGTTTGACTATGCTCCCTCATGTACCCCTTCGTTGTAAAGCGCTCTGATATCTGCAAAGATCTTGTCCGCGCTATATAAAACTTTCAAAATAAATAAAATAAATAAATGAATACTTTAATTGTTTTTTACCTATTTTGCATTGTTTTGTTCATTTCAGCTATTGTCTTCTAATTTCTTATCCTTGTTTGCTTCTGTAAGATATTAACTGTACGTTTCGCTTTGAGCAGGAATGAATGATGTATTTGATGGATACTTCTAACCGCAGATTCTTCACCTTACAATATATTCCAGGTGCCAGACTGAATCTAGAGAAGTTTTTGGTAGCAGTGTGCCAATAGGTGGCATTGTGCCGTTTAGTGGTTGCTCCACACTGCCCTAGAAGAGCACTGTAGAGCCACATTAAAGCACCACCCCTGTTCTGTGGAAAAAGTTACTTTCTTACCATTCCTTCTGATGCAGATCCAGAGCAATGCCCCCAAATGTGTCTGTTTTCCAATTACTTTCAAAATGGTTCACAGTGTGCTAGGGGACGATGGCCCCACTGAAAATGGTAGGGTTCAAGTTGTACTGTGACTGCAGGAAGCAAATGTTGGTCAAGGACCTGCTTAGGGTGTGCCTCTGGAATCTGACCTCAGGATACTAGTTGTGTGATAAGTGCGTCCTCATGCCTTCGAAGGCAATCTGAGACCGGGAGGCAAGTTGTATGTCGCCGAACACATGAAAAAGTCATTGCCTCTGCGTAGATCTTGCTCCGCTCAAAGTCACAGGCCCCGAATCTATCCTGTGACCACTTCCGTGCCCATTCAACTTTGTGCTCAAAATCCTTCGGTAAGCTGAAGTGCAAACATAAGCTTAAGAAAGCAAAGTGGGATTCAATCTCAGTTCATCCAGGGATGTCATGGACCCTGCAGCAAATAGAAGCTTTCCATGAAGTCCTGCTGCAAAATGTCAGTGTGTTTTCGGCTCCCTCTGGCGTGCCTTCGAGACCCATGGAACTGTAGGGGTCTGAAGCTGGGTTACGGCTGGTGGTTCCCTCCCCAGCATAGTCTGTTTCTGTGGGACCCATTACCTGGCCCGTACTCACTTTGGCACAGACTTCCACTCTGGTCACATGAGCCAGTTCCTGACACCGGTTCTGGAAAATGGTCTGGTGCTGACGCCGATGTCAGACCCTGAATCGGCATTGGGTCATTGAGCTCAATAGATGTTGCACTGCGAAATTAGAAAAGCACAATCAATTGTCATGCTGTCTGAATTTAACCTGTGTCACAGAGTCTCATCTACCAGCACAGGCTCCATTATCTTTTTGGTTCTAACTCTCACTACGTGTCAAAGCATTGTGCACACCAGGATTTTGAGGTCATTTGGGTAAAGTGGAAAGCAGAGGATTCAGGTCTCCAGTGGAGGGCTTGATCCACATCAAATAGCAGTAGCTGCAGGTCATTCATCTGTCTCTGAAGGCCTTCCTGCTGTCCGTTAAGGAGAGGCTGGTACAGGTTCTCATGGATAACACCACCACCATGTGATACTGCAACAAGCAGGGTTGAATGATGGCATGGGCCAGGAGACTTTGAGTTTCTGGAAATGGTTGGAGTGCCAGGGCATGTTCCTCATTGCCAGTCACCTGGCAGTGTCCATGACTGCCAGAGAAGACAAACTGAGCAGATGTCTTCTTTCGAACTGAGCAGACATTGTCAGGCAGATTACGAGAGGTGCTGTCTGCGTCCCAAGCTGAAATGGAACTAGGGATTCCTGTACGCCTATCCGCCTCTCTCTCTTGCCCCGAGTTCTGAACATTATCAGGGATGACTAGGCCAAAGTCATCCTAGGGGCCCCAAATTCGGGCCGGAGAGTGCAGTACCTGTAAGCCCTGGACATGAGCGTTTTCCCTCTGATCAGGCTGACACTTCACGAGGACCACTTGTCTCAGCAGCAGGCAAGGGTCCGAATCTACACATGCATGCATGGAGATTGAGCAGTATTAACTGACTTTGTTCAGTTTGCCATCTAAAGTGGTGGATGTCCTTCTCACCACCAGACTCCCCTCCACAAAATCTATTTATCCCAAGCGCTGGGACAACATTGTAACCTGATGTGGTGTTCTTAACACTGACCCCTTACAGACAAAGCAGTCAGACCTGTTTTTAATGTTTCTTTAGCCCAGCAGGGCATTGTGGTGTGCACTTTAAAAGTGTTTTTGTCAGCCCTTTTAATCATTCTACATTTGTGGAACTAACCGTCCTTGTAAAAAAAACAAAAAAACTTGTTGTGAAGAGGTTTGTTAAAAGATTTGACTCGCATTTCCTCCCCTCACAGTTGTACCACAGTAGACTTTAACTTGGTCATGACCATTCCTCCTGTATATATGCTTTGAGTAGCTCCACGCTGCATCTCCTGACTTGAAAAACTTTTTTCCTTATTGCAATTATGTTGGCTCGTTGCGTGAGTGAACTCCAGGTCCTTTCAGTGCAAGTGCCTTACACCACTTTTTCTGCGGACAAATTGGTGAGGACTCGGTGGCCCTATTCCCAAGTCATGACTCCCTTCCACATTAGGCAGTCCATCACTCTTTGCTCCCCTTCAAACTTGGAAAGAGCAGGAGAGGCTCCATCAGTTGGACCCCGGAAGGGCTCTAACCTTTTATTTAGATTGTGCCAAGGATCATCGAGTGAACAATCAGCATTTTGAGGAGTTCTCTGGTGCAAAGAAAGGTAAGGCTGTGCAGGAAAGTACCTTGTCAAGGTGGATAGTCCTCTGTATTAAGATGTACTATGCATTGGCCTAAGTGCAAGCCCGGCGAGGTCTGAGAGCCCATTCCACCAGGGCTAAGGCTGCTACTACTGCGTCTGTTGACGAGGTGAGTGTTTGTCCTTGATTTCTGCCTTGCTGCGATATGGGCGTTGGTGCATTCATTCACAAAGCACTGACTTGTCAGCCGAGTCTGGCGTGAAGGACACTGCCTTTTGGGTTTGCAAGACTCTTTAGTATGAGCCTACACCACAACCCCCAGCCTCCCTGTGGAGGAACTGCTTTGGTATCTACTCGGGTACCTTCTGTTACACCATTCTGGTGGATGCTCTCAGATTTACTACTCCTCTTAGACCTTCCTGTTCAGTGGAGTAGTCTTTATTTAATATCTTAAAAGGCTCAAAGTTAGTATTCTGGACATTGCAACCTACAAATGTTCACGCTGTACATCTGTGGGCACAGAAAGGGTAAAAAGAAGAAACTTACGTCAGCGCGCTGAGGTGGCAATTATATGTGGCACTGCCTACTCACTTATGGGACAGTGTGGAGGCAACACAGAGCCACACAACTCCACCTGGCGTTGCATGGGAGCACTACTACAAAGAAATCTCTGGATACAGTCTGATACCTATGTTACAATCTAAGATGAGGAATCTACTGTTGGAGTAGTCACTAGAAACATTGTTACCTAAGGTATGTAAATTGTTCTTTAAGATGTATGACTTACTTTGAGCTTCTCCATTTGGTTTCTCTGGTTGTAAGATGACTTCCTTTGATCAGTAGCATAGATGTGTACCGTATGTGTAGCATGGATGTGAACTTTAAAGAAAGTTTACACAGTGTGATGAGACAGTGCCTGGATGATATAGAGGCAGCTACACTAAACAAAGACATGATATATTTTTTTCAACGTATGCAAAACTAACCGTTTTTTTTTCTTTTTGACTGTTCTGCAGGATTTGTAGGGAGAAGCTTAGAGAATACCAGTTCAAACGCTTAAAGTACTTCTACGCAGTAGTAGAGTGCGATTCTTCTGAAACTGCTAACAAAATTTATGAGGAATGTGATGGACTGGAATTTGAAAGTAGCTGTTCCTTTGTGGATTTAAGGTAGAGTATTTAGTGTATTATATATATGTATATATTATGGAATATTGCATTTGTGGCCCACTTGTGCGTACTCCACTCTGGGCATTTGGTCTCCCTAACAACATTCTGTACTGCAAAAAAAAGTGCTAATGTCCACCTGTTCAGAACAACTCCATCAAATGCCTGTGTGAATGGTAGCCACACAGGAGTGAGTAAGAAAAGAATGGACAAGTGTCACCGTCCGCTAAAATCTGCACTCTCTAGAGCAGATCTGTTTCTCTCAACAGTTTATGTATTTATTAAGTTTTGTGGAGTGCAACCAAGATGCCCTTGAGCATTAGAGATCTAGCCAGTGGTGTCCTACCATACAAACTAAACCAAATCTGGAATCAAAGTACAAGTATTGCAGATTAATAAATGCATTTAACCATGTTGAAAAGACCAGGGACTTCGCTCCTGCCACAAGGCGACTGATGTGTCGCATCTAATTGAAAAGTCAATTCCAGAAAAAAGAATTTTAACAATTTCTTGTTGATGAAACACACTACCGAAAGCTTACTTGCTCCTTCTAAACCTGTTCAAACTATAGGTTATTGCTTGAATTTATAATATCTTGGCTTTGATATCCTAAATAAGCAGGCTGTTTAAGATCAGATATAAGGAACCTTTGGAGACCCCCACTTATATTTTGAGTTTTGGAAACCACTCTCAATAGGGGATGGGAAATAGTTTGCTTGATGCTTAACTCTCCAGTTCATTTGTCAGGTGTGGCTGCGTTCTGTCCTCTTTAAACTTAAATCCTACAGCTTGTCGTGACATACCTGGTCCTAAGTAAATATTTAAAATATTACCTATCTATTATTTTCTGGACTGCAGAAAATGTCTGCTCATGTTTTTCTGATCTTGCTTTGCAGGTTTATTCCAAACGATGTCACGTTTAATGATGAACCAAAGGATGTTGCTACTGATGTGGATTTCACTGTATATAAACCAAAATATTTCACATCGGCCGCAATGGCAACATCAAAGGTATGCTTAAACTAGCAGCTTTTGATAAACTTTGTATTTTGTTTTCGTATTTAGTAATTAACCTACATTTAGAAAACTATATGTAATTATATAAACGTGTTCAGAGAAATCAACTTTGGATTTTTATGATTGTGTATTTCTTGAATATAACACCACACACTTCCAGAAAATTATTCCTAAGGACTGGAACAGGTACATAGTCAGTCTCATTTAGTTTCTGGTTGCTTTGCAGATAAATAACTCATCAGTAATGAACATGTTTGGCCTATGGGGATAAATTCAGAATTTGTCCATGACATTAGAAAAGTTTTGGGGCCGAATAAACTGTGTGTTGCAGCACAATAACCATTTGGGGTGTAATTTGGAGCAGCTATTAGTGTTGCCCAATAGGACAGGAACAAGGGAACCCTACTCACCTGAAACCAGGGTAATAAACTTATTATCAAAAAACAAAGGCTCATGTGGACACCTAATGAAGTAATCTCAATGTATATGGGCACAATGGCAATATATTGGGTTATAGTGATATTGTAGAGAGAAGGAAGCAAATACACCTTTGATTTGTTTTTGAATCAAAAATATTTATATAATCCTTGAAATAAAATACTGTTACAAAGTAATACGTTTGAACATATAGTTCTGAGTGAGTGAGAGGTGTTCCAGCGAAAAACGTTACCTAGGAAATCAGTGACCTATATGTGAAATATATACAGTGGTTCCAATGCTTCATATAAACCAACATTAACCTATATATGTACAGTGGACAGCGCTAGATACAGTGATCAGTGCTGGTAAACAATGGTTCTTTTATGCAACTTGTCAACGGCGTTTCAACCCTGTGTGCAGTGTAGGGTCTCTTCAGGACCTATGATTGTAGGGACACCTATGAGAAGTTGAAGGATAATGTCAGTATGTGGCTCATTTTAAGCAACTGGTATTATATAGTGGAACTAAGGTTTCATTTGTATAGTACCTGAAGGGTAATAGACCAGCTCGTGTGGAGAGTGTGGCACTGTCCAAGGGATAAGAAAAAGATACTCACATGGGTACCAGCCGGGAGCGACACATGTGAGAAAAACGAGTAATTAGTATTCCAATAGTGGGGGTTGGAGGCATGGCATAATATTGCAACTAAAAACAGACCTGGAACTTACGCCAAGTGTGAGGTGAGTAGTTAATGCGCACAGTGTAGGGCTCCACGTGTGTGGAGGATGGCACAATCAAAGCACTGTCAAGGCAGGTCTGTAGAGAGGGGGAGCATGTGCATTGGTAATAAAACAGGGACACTTGTAGTGGGGTGAACATAATATTAGCCCAATATCACTATAACCCAATATATTGCCATTGTGCCCATATACATTGAGATTATTTAATTAGTGTTGTCCAAAACATTGTTTTTTTGAGATAGGTAATTTTACTTTTAATTTATTTGCAATTCTTTAACGACATTACATCACCAAATATTGTAGCATTGTCAGTGTGTTGTGCTTTTGTTTCAATACATAACGTATATGCATACTGCTTATGGTAAGCACTTTCCGCAGACTTTAGCATATTCAATTCCAATATATGCATATATCTGGATATAGTCCTCAAATAATACTTCATATGGTGCTAGAGAGCCGCGCCACAAGATGGCTCCCCGTGTGTGAGGCTCTACCGGCTGATCAAAATATCCACCAGTAACCCTACACTTCAGGTGCCCATCGATGCACAAGAACTGGTGCCAGACTGCTGTATTGTCCACTGCATCATTTCCGGATACTTTTTTGAGGCCAGGGAAGCCAGCTTTGAACTTAAAAGAAGGGGTCTGTGGATACCAACTACCTGATCCATGGAGCTTCTCAGCAGGCGACTTGCTGTGCAGGTCCTGCAGCAGTGAGGAGGACATGTGTGGAAGTGGTGTCTGCCCCCATTGGGTGATGAAGAAGCTGAGGATCTGAGGACAGGTGAGTGGAGATGTGCCGCCTTGAGTCTTGGATCCTCTTTGGTCCTGCATGGTCAGCCTGCATGGCTACGATGCACTTCTTCTGGGTGAGGGCTGAGGATAGGGAGGATCGGTCGTCTCTCCGAGAGATTGAATGTTTGTTGCCTGGGAATGGGGCTAGCCTGAGGTGTCGTGATGCGGCCCTGTGGGAGACCGGCCATACCAGGGGTTGGCAGCTGTGGAGGGTAAAGCAGTTTTCGCCAGCAGCTGCTTCCCTGCCTCTGGAATGCCTGGCCTGAATAAAACAGCATGAAGGGACTCTATAAACAAAACCCGGCTTACCCCCATCAGATGCATGGAGTGTTTCGTTTTTGGACCAGTGCTGTGGTGCTGAGAGCTGGAGGCCTGCTCACTGGCCCCTACAGAAGGAAACAAGTGCGAACCACTGCAAGACTCTTATCAGCTGAAAAAGACAACATGTAAAGAAGCTGAAGTCTAGGCATCGGCAGAAGGCCCTTCATTGGTGAATGGCAGTTGCATTAGGGGCCTAGCTACTGATAGGCCTTGGCAAGAGAACAGTGCAAGGGTTCTGCTGGGTACCCTCACCTAGGATAGAGAGATGCACCTGGGTATGCTTGTGCTCCTGATGCTTCTAGGGTGCGTCAACCTGGGTATGATTCCACCTCGATGTGGAGCCCTTGGACTGGGGGCTAAAGGAGAGCTCCTTCCCGCTCTGACAGTGCAAGATGGGAATACAAGATCACAAGCAAGTCAAATTGGTTTTGATAACAAGCTCCCTGCAGGGGTGTGCAATTTTTGAAAAACTATACTTGTCCAAGGGACAAAGGGATACAATAATCTTCTAGCTCTGTAAAGAAATCTACTAGTCCCACGCACTCTATAAAACTAAAAGCTATACAGACTAGCAAGGACTTATTACTAGTCAACTATAAAACCCAAAGTATACATGACCATCTCTGCCTCTTTGCCCTTGCAAATTCTCTTATTATAAAGTATTACCTTCCACACTGTTTTCTTGCTATCAGCAGTAATCATTTGCCTTTCCACTAACTTGCCATAGGGCCCATACCAATTCCACATCTTCATCATAGGGTTCATAACCCGCCTGTTCTCTTTTCTCACAACAAGGGCTTCACACACTTACTGTTAAATTACACCACTTCCTTACTACAAATATACCTTCACACTATATACATTGGAATGGATATCCCTCTCACTACCCATCCCATGACCTTCTCTCCACTCCCTCATCACAGGCTCTGTACCCCTTGCACATTTCACTGCAAGTTCTCCTCCCCTCTCATAAGAGTTTTTATTCCCTCTCCAGTTTCACCATAGACTTCATCCCTTCCAAACCCCTCTCTTATCTACTGTTGCTACCTCGCCTCCGCTTATCACAGGCTGCTTAGCCTTCTTTACTCCCCTCTGCGATCTCATCTAAACGCTCTGAGCAACCCTTTTACCTTAACCAGCTCACTTTGCTTCCTGCCTTCCATCAGCCCTGCCAACTGCCTCCACAGATACAGAGGAAGGAGTCAACATTGAGAAGCCTGGACAATACAGCTCTGAGGGTGGATATTTCAATAGCATAATACCCAAATCAATGAAGGGAATGTTATGGGACTCACAGATGGCACTGAGGGAGACCTCAAGGGGACCAGGCTGGATTGAGGTGGAGAGAACAGACACCCAAGCTGTGAATT
This sequence comes from Lissotriton helveticus, assembly GCF_964261635.1. Taxonomy (NCBI): domain Eukaryota; kingdom Metazoa; phylum Chordata; class Amphibia; order Caudata; family Salamandridae; genus Lissotriton; species Lissotriton helveticus. Next base: position 1,699,435,443 of record NC_136067.1, on the reverse strand, counting down.
ATTGAAAAAATCACCAGGCAATATTCAGTGAGCTATAAACTGGCATCAAGCACCTGCATGTAAACTGCAAGACATGGGTTTAGAACCTTGTTTGTTCTCAATCTGTTATTAGAAGACTGCTAAAAAGTTTTTTTGAGCATTATTAATAGACCATCCCAGGCACTGTTCTATTTTAAACCCCAACTTTCAATTTCTACCAGCCATACAATCGTGGTATATCATCCCTACCAGTAAAGACTGTTTGTGACACTACACACTTGTATGATTAATTGTCAGTGTTTAATGTGTGTGTTATGTTATGTTATGTTATGTTATTTATTCTTTTGTATAGCGCAACGGTTACTCAAAAAGAGTGTCCCGGCGCTTTAGGTAAGGGGAACTAATTCGGAATAACATAACACAGTTAAAAAAGAGAACACAACACACACAAAGACGAAGAGGGACTGCTAGGGAGGCCTACTGGGTAAACAACCAAGTTTTAAGACCTCTCCTAAAATCCAGAAGAGTAGTAGCCCCCCGAAGTGGAAGCAAATTCCACATCTGTGGGGCCAGCAGACTGAAAGAGCGGCCGCCCAGGCGAGCTCTCTTGACACGAGGGACAGCCGCCAGAAGCAAAGATTCAGACCGCAGAGAGCGGCCTGGCTGGTAAAAGACCAATCTCTTTTGGAGATGCTTTGCTCCCACAGCGTGGAGTGCCTTGTAGGCCAATATCATGGCCTTAAAAGCGATCCGTTTACGGATCGGTAACCAGTGCAAAGTCAGCATTAGCCCGGAGGCGCTGGCGCGTCTGTTAAGACCAAAAATGGCCCTGGCCGCCGCATTCTGCGCAACTTGAAGCCGCTGCAGCAGGTACTCTGGTAGGCCCAGGTAAAGAATGTTGGCATAATCCAACCTGGAGCCTATCAGGGACTGCACTGTCAGCCTCCTGTGCTCCTCCGACAAAAGAGGCAGGAACCTCCGCAGCATTTTTAGTAGACCGAAGCAGGTGCCGGTCACCCCCAAGATCTGGGCTTTCATCGTCAGCCCCCTGTCCATCTTAACCCCCAAGTTTTTAGCCATAGGGGAAGAGCCGGACGGAGGGAACATATCGATGGGCCACCAGGCCTGCCAGCTAGGCTCCGTGTCGCACCCGAAGAAGAGTACCTCGGACTTGTCGGAATTGCACTTGAGGCTGTTCAGTTGGAACCATGAGAACACCGCCCCAAGGCAATTCCGGATACTCTCCCCGTCAAAGTCAGCCCCTCTCTCGCAAGAGAAAAGGAGCTGGGTGTCGTCGGCATACGACACGATCCGGACACCAAAAGACTCCGCGACCGCCGCCAAGGGGGTCATAAAGATGTTAAAGAGGGTCGGGCTCAATATAGAGCCCTGAGGGACCCCGACTCCCAGTGGCGGCATCACGGCGGTGTCAGGCGGAGTCCAGATCGTTTGCCGGCGGCCGGCAAGAAAAGATGAAAACCATTTGAGCACCGTCCCCCGAAGACCAATCTCATAGAGTCTTGCGAGGAGGCCATCATGGGGGACGGTGTCAAAAGCAGCCGACAAGTCCAACAACACCAGCATGACTTTGCCCCCGGTATCCAACACCCCTGTGATGTAAAGCGCTCTGACACCTTGCAGTGGGATAAGTAGCGCTATAAAAGTATTAAATTTAAAAAGTTAGGAATTGCTATTTAATTTGTTATTCCTATAAATACTAATACGTACTTATACAGATGACATTTTTACAGTGCATGCATATGTGTTACATATAGGAGCTACAGAAAATCAAAAACCAGCCTCCAAATCTTAGCTTTTTTTACTTAAGTGATAACAAGCTGTGTGCCTTTGTTTCCCCATTACTGTGGCATTTAGGTGTTAGGATCTAGATTGCTTCCACCCAGGATTATACTCGAACAGAAGGAGGGATAATGGCACTTTAAATGTTCTCTTAGTTTTGGGCTCAAGCTGGAAGAGAAGATTAATAAAACCCTGGCAGGGCAGCCTCCGTCATTCAGCCTTCTAAGGTCGCTGATTAGCATCTGATTAAGTAGTGGTAAAGTCTGTTTTTATAGTGCTTGAAAAGAACACAAGTGAAGTGTGAAGCACTATAATATCAACAACAAGTACTGGCTAGTAGGGGAGAACTTGTGAACGACTGGGACATAGCACTGTAGAATGTGGTGCTAAAAGTTCAGTGAGTGTGGTGGGAGGAAGGGACAGGCTGGGCACAAGCAACTGAAGGATTCAAAGCAGATATGTGGGCACTAGAGAACAGCTTGAGTTGGGCATTTATGATTATGGTGTGGCATTAAACAAAGGAGGTATTTAGAGAAAAGGATCCAAATACCTGAGGAAAGTGGGGGAGAGCGCGCAGAGCAGGTCAGACTACTAGCGTTTCGCCCGGGGAGCCTGATAATCCCCATGAGAGTCTAGGCTCAGGCTGAGGGTTAGCGAGCCACGTATGGTGAAACACAAATTGTAGCAGCTGATCAGATAGGCTACTTGAACGGGAACAGAAAACAGTGAAGTTAGAAAACTGGGGAAGACCGGGAGAAGGAGGAATGGGCACCTTAGGGGACACAGAGGGTGCACTAACCACCAACAGCGAGCTCCCAGTGAAGAAAGGTCAGTACCACCTCCATTGGAAAACATATGCCTTTTAAGACAATGTAGTAAAAGAAGCATTGAGCATTTTGAAACACGCCCAATGTCCCACTCCATTGCTTGCTGCCTGCCTCTTGGTTGGGATTTTGTTCCCACTAGTTGAGTTTTTTGCGTTTTCGGTAAGTGCCTCCTGGAAGCTCATGCATTTCATATTTATCAACCTTGACACTTTTAATCTCTAGCTGCCTGAGTTGGAGGCCCTCATCCTCCCACACATCACCTGCTGCTCCGTATGAGCCAAGCTAGATACCCGGGCCGTGGAAACTGTTGGAGCCATAGATGCCAACAGACCCGATTCAGACAGGAGACTCTTGATTTAAAACCGTTTTATTTTGGCAGTCTGCCTCTTGAAAATAATGCATCTGCTTCAATGAAGGTCTATGAATAAAATACAGCCACACAATCTTTTTTTATTTATTTAATTTAAATCACCCTCTTTAAAATTTCAGATTGTTAGCATGTATGGTCGAAGCCACGGTGAGGATTTCAAATAATTAAAAGTTACTTGTGCGGTGCTTACTATCGGCTCATAGTTGTGCCAGTAGGGGCAGGTGAAGAATGAGGGACCTCTTGTGCTCCTTATTCTATTTTCCTGTTTTTTGGCCTAGACTTTGTAGGCCAGCGGTTCTCCCATCTCTTATCTCCGCCATATATTTCCAACATGCCTGTTATTTTTGGTCTTCAGAGCCTATGCAAATGAGACTATCTATACCCCTGGACAGAAACTGCTTTCCTGTGGAAAATGGCATCACAAATGCCTTCAAATGGCAGTATGTATCTTTCTGCACAGTAAATAGAGGATTGTCCCAGCAGTTCCTTGAATCAGGGACTTCAGAACTGGTTTTAAGGCTCTCTGGTGTTAGTTCACACACAGCTGACTTCAGGGGCTTTTAAGCAGTGAGAAATCTGTATTTGTTTTATCAAACAAGTACATCTTATATCCGTAACCCTTTATGTCATTGAGGGCGTCTAGTGGCACCATATCCTCCTTGTTCAGCTTCCTTCCCTTCAACTTCAGCTCGCAGGGCTCCTCTGACTTCTTACTCTTTCCGATAATTTGCATACACAGCATTCCTATACACTCTCAAGGAATTGTATCGTACGACATGCACCTTCCCTGACTTCGCTCACGTAGGCATCTACCACTGCAGGGGAATCCGCCCAGCACCACTAGTGGCATATCTTTATTGTTAACTAAGAGCGCACGTGCAGTAACTTTTAGCACCCAGAAGCATAACTAATATGGGAGCCAGTGTTCTAACACGGACCTTACAAATACAGTGTGCAATGACGGTATTTTTTGGCTTTTTGGCCGGGCTGGCTGGGGAGCTCAGAAAGACATGCCAAAAGTTTATTTTTGCAAACGCACTTGCGGGGTTAAATACGCGTGCGCAGATGCGAAGGGGAGATCATCCCAATGGGGAGATTAAAATGACAGAAGTGTGAGATCTCCGCCTCTCGGATTGACAGTGAGCACAAACTTTCTCACAGCTGCAGCCAGGCTTAGCGTAGTTACCGTAATTACCTAAAAAAAAGGCGCATTCACTAAGATTTCATATTCCAATCGGATAATAACTGGATTGTGATTATATTCGATGCACAAGGGTTAAAGAAAATGTCTACTTGTCCGGAGGACTAAGTAGACAATAAAACTTCTTGTCCGCAACAAGAATCCTCATGACCAGGGCGTCGGGCGATACAAATTCCCCACCCCGTCCCTGGCAGATATACAACTGAAGAAGCTCAGCAGGACATTACCCCATGCTCCAGCGATCGGACCCGACACCTGACCAGGACTTACGAAGCCTCCTTGTTGACATGAAACAAAGCCTAACTACCATTTACTCCAAGACTGACACACTAACAAACAGACTAGACCATATGAAAGAACTCTTAGACAAGCATGATGGCCGTCTCGATCAGCTAGAACACAGAGGGCCTGATTTACATCTCCGCAGACGGGTTACTCCGTCACCACGGTGATGGATATCCCGCCTGCCGAAATATAAATCCCATTATATCCTATGGGATTTATATTTCGGCAGACTGGATATCCCCTACTGTTGTGACGGAGTAACTCATCAGCCAAGATCGTAATCGGGCCCAGAGTGTCTGATGTAGAGGAAGACGCAGCTACCTGAAACGAAGAACTGTTGTGAATGGAGAAAGTACTTGAGATCAGAAAAGCCAAAAATGAAGACCTCAAGGTACGCTCACACTAAAATAACATCAAAATCCTAGGCCTCCCCGAGTTCGCAGCCATGGAGCCATACAGTGAAGCTCTGGCTGGAATCCTGGTTTAACCAAGCACCATTCAAGCAGATCTCGGTGGAGAGGGTGTATCGAGTGCCGGGCCGTCCTGTCCAATTATTGATGCCTCCTACACTTCAAAGACTTCAAAACCTCCTCCAGTTGGCACTTGAGATGGGTGAGGTCTCATACTCATACCAGGGCAACCGCATATCCATCTATCCTGACTTCTAGCCTTATGCAAAGAGCTTCTCTTGATACAGTGCACCTTGATGAAAGCTGCCCACCAAGTTCTGCTGTCGCTATGTTAAGAAATCATGAAGAGAAGATACTGGAGACTAGAGAGACCAGGGAGTCATCTCAGTGATAACTAGCTTACATTGACTCAGTGATTGCTGGTCCCTGCTTTGGCAATCACAGTCTTGTGCCGGCTGCTTTTATCACTGTCTCTCTCCTGCAGCTTTTCTCCCTCGTGGGAGACTGGATGTACAGACTTTCTGACTTGTGGTTGTGGGACTACCTCTGTTGAGCCTGCAACCTTTAGGATACTCCCTGCCCTCGCTGGCAAGCATGGGTACTGCACACATACGTGGTTGATTGAGTGTCTTGGTCACTGTCATTGACACAGTTCATTGGCCACCCCTCTCCTTTTTATAGAGGGTTGACCACCCGGCCCTTTGCCCCTCCAGTGGTTTGAATCCACTCATCAGTTGGTCTGCAGTTTGCCCTGTTCATATATTCAAGCAAGGTACTCTTTGATCCTCCTGTGTTGGTGCCATGTGCATAGTTAACATGATGATACCGGTTTCCTTCGCCATGTTTTTCTCTAACAAGTTGGAGTGGCTGTTGGATGGGGTTAGTTATCCTTGGGGCTCAGCTTGCTTTTTAGTCCCAAATATCACGTTGCAGACCACGCGGTTTACATGTCTTGCTAGTTCGACAAAAGACTGGGATAGGACATACCAACCTCCTCACATGTTGCCCCACAAGTCACCCATCAGACACGGACATGCTTCTACCCTCTGCCTTTTAACATGAAACAGTTTTTGTCTTAATAATCCACCGTAAGTCCCAGTGGGTATTTAGTTACCTTAATAGATACCGAATAGATATTAGTCTAATGCAGGACCTTCATCTTACTGACACTACCATGTGTCATGTTAGAGCTTACTCGATTGTTGAAATGCATGTGGCCACATACTTTACTTAACCCCGTGGTGTAGCAGTAGGTTTTTGAAGAGACATTCTCTGGCGCATGCGACAAGCTATGCTTGGAAGCAAGGGCAGATATGTTCTATTGTATGGATTACTGCTAGGGACTGAAACTGTCCTCATCTGTTTATTTGGACACAATTTTGACTGCTCTGACCTGTTTACTTTAATTTGGAAAAAAAATGGTCTTGCTTGACCCCAGGGCTGTTATTTGGGGAGGAGACTATAGTGTGGTTATCGACGACTCCGGGCACAGACCCAATCAGAGCAGAGGCTCACAACCTCAGGCTGAACAACAATTATGCACACTTATGTCTGATAAGGATCTGCTAGATAGCTGGTGTGTCCAACATGGGGATATCGGACAACTGCCTGTAAACTTGACAGTGTGCAGTCTTTCCCAGGTTGTTGTATTGTGATTAATAGTGCCTCTCTAATATTTGGGGTAATAGTTGGCTGTCTTTCGCCTCTTCACGTACTACAAGTAGTTGCGGAGCCTAAAGCACTGCATACTCCTTGGGAACTCACCGGGCAGCTCTTTGGGGCCAGGCGCCCTACCACTACCATTTTCTTTTTTTTTTTTACCACCATATTCTTTTCAGCAGTGATCACTTGTCCTAGGAACTCCTTATGCCCATCACTCAGCCAAAAAAGTGTTCTCACCTCAATGTACTCCGAGAATTGCAATTGAGTGGCATAGGTTTTAAAGGAGTATAATTCAGTATAGAATTCTGCAAATACTTTTGTGATCTTTTCTGCCACACATTGTCTCTCTCTCGTTCCCAATGTGACACAGCAATAATATGGCCAGTAGCTCACGGTTGCTGAATCATGCATGCTGCGATTTTGAGCAGACATTCCCCTTCCTCATATCTATTGGTCATCATTGCTCTGCCTAGGTGTTTAACTTCCCCGTTAGCAACCTCGTTATATTCAGAAATGTTGTAGTTTATATTTGCAAGCACAGTTGGGCTAGGGGAAGCGGAGTATTTGTTTTGCCGTTCATGTATCTCTTTCAAGATCATTCATTCTCTTTTGCATGCTTTACAGTCTGCCATGCTGTGTAGCAATACACCCGCCACCACCTTGAATGCCTCCCAATGTGTACTTTCCTCCTTTGCTGAACCAGTACTGTGCTGAAAATATTCTTTAATTATGTCACTCACATCACTACGGAAGGTGGTGTCTGTTAGTGCCTATTGTCTGGATCACCTTTTGAATGCCCATCTTACTGCATCAAGCCATGTCATGGTGATCAGAACGGGTGCATGGTTCAACAGTGTATTTGCCATGTGTTGCATGGAGTGCACCACAGAAGTTGAGTCTGGACTGCATATTACGTGCATAATATGTGTATGTACCTTCCGGTTACCTTTCCCTTCAGACATCTACGAGTCCATGCTCTGTCATTATTGCTTGCAATACTGATGAGGTTGCACTTCTGAATATTATCGCCCACTTGGACCACGTATTTTTCTTTATCATGGCTGTGGACTCCATACTCCATAGACCTCAGTTTCACCAACTGCATAATGAGACTTGCCTCCTAGCACCTCCGCCGCTAAGGAGTTCTTCAACTCCTACTTTGGGTCCTCACCTGAATAGACCGTCCGAAAGGAGGTGCGAGTTTGAAGCAATTTCCACATCCTCCAGCTTTCAACCTGCAATTGCAAGTGCACGGAAGTGATCGCACAGGTTGTGAACTCCTATTGGTGTTCCTGATCCTTGTTTACACCTGAGAATTGTGTTGCTGCATCCCCACTAGTCTTGATACCTAATGTAATGTTTTCTTGTTGGTCTCCAGCTGTGTGTGAAAAGTTTCCAGTTTGCCTCCCGTGCTGATATATTGTCTCCACGTTTTATATGATCACTACTATTAAAAGAGATTCCTCAGGAGAGATCACTGAACCCACTGCACGTGCATCTGTAAACCTCTCCTCCTTAGTGGGAAGTGTGGGGTTAGAAAAACTTGATTTTGCCTTTCAGTTCTTTGACTGGATCGTCTTTTCTCGTCATACAAAGGCACTGATATCCTCATGCCTTTTGGAAACCAAACAAGTAGACAATGAGGTCACCTTGTACACGAGCACCGTGCTGACAAAAAATAAGCTAAAAAGAAAACTTGGGGCAGCAATCCGATTTGCCTCCCTATTACCCACTGCTTCACCCAGCTTCTCTTCCCTGCAAGTGATCCAGTTGCATGTCTTTGTGTCCACTCTTCTGGAGCACTTTCCATAGCACTATAGCTTGTGCCAGTCAAAGCCACATTTCTGTTTACTCAGTAAATCAACAAGCAAACAGTTGGCCCTCAGCGCACAAAATTCCTGCATCTGTGCTCCTTTGGCACTGTAACCTCTGCTAAGTGGCTGCTACACTGATTGACAACCGTATAAAATTCCACTACATTCTGCCAGCCTTGCATCTATGATCAATATTCCAATATTAAACCTATGTCTGGTCCTTTAGTTATTTACTGAAACCTTGTTGGGTTGGGGGCCATGATCCTATACTTTGGCTTGCACCATGGCTCATTGAACCAGCAATGGCCTATCTATTTTGTGACTGTGGCCGCCATCCAATCAGCTGTGCCTTGCTCCAACAATACAAGCCCCTAAAATCTCACCTCTTCATTTCTGAAACCATACCCACAACTAGAAACTAGATTATGTAATTAATGTCAACAGTAATGGGGAGGTACCTTTCTGCGCCATCAGCATAAGCGTATTTGGAAAGTGCAGCACAAGGCAGAAACCAGTGGGAAGGATTTTGTAACGTTTTACCTACACCAATAAAGGCTGTTAACATCTCTTCATTCCCCTGGAGATGGTACCAGCCCTTATGGGAGTTGATGCAGAAATTTGCAGTAAACCTCACTGGAGTCAAAGGGCACTTTTGAACAAGGGGTTCCTAGTTTCCCATCATAAAAAGAGTGGGACAGCAGATGTCATATCTCCAGCCCACAGATACTAGTCTATCTAATACCAGATGTTTGGCTGCGATTGAGTGGCCTCAAACCAAATGTCCAACAAAAAGTAATTCACCTCTGTCATGAGATCAGGATTGCCCTTAAAATCACCCTCCATTATTTCTCATCCTGCCTTAATCCACAACTGTATGAAATAGGAGTTGTGAAATAATAAAGTTGATTTAATTTTTTTTTAAACATTTTTTTAACAATGGTATGGTAGTCCAGGGCGGCAAGCTAGCAGAGTTTGAAAAGAATAAGGTACAAATTGTAAAAGAAAATGGTGTTTCCAGATGTAATTTCCCCTTTGAAAATCTTACTGATTTCCAACTACTGAGGCCTGGCATGAGCAGTTACTACTTGTTGTGGACAACAAGCCTTTCATAACAAGTCAGACCAATTAAATAATAAAAAAGGAATACAACTATAGGATTTAATGACTCGTGCATCTTCATAAACAAGAAGACTAAAAGTAATCTTATTGACATTTTGGCATGACCTGCCAGATCTGCGATCAAGCAAACTTATTTTCTACATTCATTCCTCACAAAATTGAATACTGTCAGTCATTTTCATTGATTTATTGAGTCTCTTGGATTTCAAATGCATGTTTTTCATTTAAACCAAATCCTATCACACAGTGAAACCAGTCAAATGTAAAGCATGTTTTGTAGCAGTGCAAGGATGCGTGCTAGTGGGTGTGCAGGGGGAAGAAGCCTTATTCTATACTAATGTATTTTTCGATTTTGGGGGGGAGGTTTTAAAATTGCAGTTGAATAACCATATTACATGGCTTCTGTTCCATTTGACTCTCATGGTGTTGCGACCTGGTGTTTGATTAACTGTATTGAAATGAAATGAATTGGCCTGAGTCCATTTTTCAATTATCAGCTATTTATATGTCGGTCCATTTATTTCTTACTCTCTGATGTTATTAGGTTGAAATCACCTGGGATGAAACTGATAACGATCGTCTGAGCACGTTAAACCGGACATTTAAAAAGGATGAAATTCTAGACATGGATTTCCAGGCATATTTGGCTTCATCAAGTGAAGAAGAGGCAGAGGAAGAAGAACAGTCAGATAAAGGTATTTAATTTTATTCCGAGATTGAGCTAACCCACAGGCGAATGAATCTAGAATCTTATAGCATCATTTTTATGTCAAGTAAACTAGTTGGAAGGATAGTCGATCGTAGACAGGGTTTCAAAGCCTTGCAAAATAAAAATGGATATTCTAAAGGTTTTAGATTGACTAGATCATTGGTCCAAAATGTAGGTCTCCAGACCACAAAAAGTAACTATCAAAGTCTAAGCCACAAAATGCATGAATGTAGAGATTTATTTGGATTGTAATGCTTAGCAAATACTAAGTTGTTATGCCACAAAGGAAGCCAACAATGTTTTGTAGGGCTGTGGTTTTCATAAATATTTGTTACAGTTCAAATGCAACATAGTTTTGAAGGAGTTGCAGATCATTTATGAGGTGTGAGGAAATACTTGTATGCCAACTTCCTGAATAATACTCTCCAGAAAATACATGAGGTTGTGTTACACTACAGAAGCTTTTGCACATGGAGCATATACTTTATGGAAGAAAAATAATTATGGACCGTAAAATTCACCCATCATAAAATGTTCTCACAGCTCATGTGAACTCACAAAATACAGAGGCGTAGGAAAACTTGATAAGGACCATTGTTTCGAACTTATCAATAAGAACTACATTTTAAGTTGATGTTTACTAGTGTTCATCCACTCGCAGAGAATAACCACTGTGTCAGAAATAAAAGAAGTGTTCTTCCTTTAGTTAAGTGTTCTTACAAAGCTCAGTATCATCATCACTGACACCAGCCAAAAGGCTACTCTGGATGTCACAGAGAGATCAAACTGATTATAAAAGAGAGTGGTACAAAGGGAGAAGCTACGAGAGACTCCACTGAGTATATACCAAAGTAAATAGCAGAAGAGGCCAGTTCAGAGCGGTACCTGACTCGGCACTGTCATGGAAGCTTTAAATTAAATTTTGTGTAAAGTTTTTTTTATTTCTTTTATTTAAATTCCGTTTGTTTTCAACACAGGTTTAGACACAACTGTTGTTTTCCTACCCCGAAGCCGTGGAATATGTATGTTTGTATGTATGTTTGGATTTATATAGCGCTTAGAACCCAGGGGTCTCTAAGCGCTTTGCCTTGGGAACCCGTCCTGGCTTTTTCCCTGTGAGATAGCCCCTACAGGGCATCCCCAAGGTGAAAGCCAGGCATCCCGCCGCGGGGGGCCGTTGTGGAGATTAAGCAAGCTTAATGCCCAGAGTTGCAGAGTGTGAACCCATGATTAGGTCAGGCACCAAAGCGAGAATTATCGAGTCCGTGGACATTTGAGCTCGAGACCCTGCCGCGTCGGGAATTGAACCCTGGTCCCGGGTCTGACCTCTGCTTCAGGGTCTGCCTGCTCTAACCAGTGAGCCACACTTCTCAAAGATCCATCAGTGCATAAGATCTCTGCCTGTGGCCCATATGGGCGAGCCCAGCAGCAACCAATGTCATAGTTTTGAGCACACTGGACAATCTCTTCAATATTCCTTATAACCTTTCCACCCTCCCCAGACCTTCTCCCACTTCCCAGGGCAGCACCAGCTTTGATATATAACCTTCTCGTCTTGACTGCACCAATCTAGTTCTCTTCCAGGGGATCCTCATCAATAGTCATAATCATTAGAATATTCCCGCCCATGTGCGGGACCCCGGAAACACTATATTATATGTGCCCCACATATATATACTTATATATATATATATATATATATATATATATAACACATGCAATAGCAGCCAAATCACACCAGAGCTGAAATATGCTGTGAAGAGTTTCCACCATACATGAATAATATGCATTAGAAAGATGAGAAACAACACCAAAGATTGTTTAGAAACTGTTTTAATGCTTAGGCAGCAGTAGAAATTCTTATAACTCACTGAAAGCATAGAAAGCTCCCAGGCTGCATTGCAAACACACAGTCTAAAAAGACTGAAAAGCTAACCTGTAGCTGTATACAAAAAAACTGACACGGTGCCTTTAAGGCACCCATGACCCCCGGTATCCCATCATGCCTCAGGGGTGACAGTTAGGTCAGTTGTTCTTTCCGGCTCCTTCAGGAAGGATCCTGGTTACACAGCTCCACTAATTTCTGTTTTCTGACAGAAAATTACTTCTTTTTTAACAACTTTTTCTACTTCCATTGACATTTTACATCTAGTCAAGTAAGAAACTGTCTTTTTAAGTCAGTTTGGTGAGCATTTTCAGCTGAGAATGCCTTCACTTTTTGACAAATGTCCTTCTTGTGGAAACAAGAAAGCAAAATCAGACAATAACTACGTTTGTATCCTGTGTCTGCCTGAAGAACATGATCCAGGCACCTGTCCTCACTGCGAGCACCTGTCAGGAAGAACTCTCAAAGACAGGGAAAGAATTTGCATCTATGGCCTGGCTCACAGGTCATCCAGAGGAAGGTCTCCGGTGAAGAAGGGTTCCAAGAAGGCTAGAACATCTTCAAAAGAGAAGTCTTCCCACCCTTCAGCTTCAGCGTCAGGCTTGGCGCTGAGGAAAGAACCACTGGTGGGTTGTTTGCCTTCAAATCTACCGTCGACGGCGGGCTCGCCATCGAAAAGAAGAACAGGTACGTCGACGACGTCGAAGGATCCAGCTCCGTCGCCGAAATACCCTCCGCCGCCGTCAACCGGGCGACGATCGGCGTCGAGGAAGGTAACTCCGCCGCCGTCAACCGGGCGACGGTCGGCGTCCAGATCCAAGGCCCCTCCGCCATCGTCAACCTGGCGACGATCGGCCTCGAGGGAGGTCACTCCTCCACCGTCGTCATCCAGACGACGACTGGCGTCGAGAAGTGTGACCCCTCTGCCGTCGTCTAAGAAACGACGTTCGGCGTCGAGGACTAAGACCCCTCTGCCGTCGACAGAAAAACATCGGTCGGCGTCGAGATAGCAGTCTCTGTCGGCGTTTCGTAGACGCTCGGCGTCGAGGGTGACCAATACCCCTCCGCCGTCGTCGCACAGACATTAGACGTCGAGACAGAGGGCTCCGTCGACGGCTGGTCATCGCCGTTCGATGTCGAGAGAGAAGGCTCCGTCGACGGCTGGTCATCGCCGTTCGACGTCGAGAGAGAAAGCTCCGTCGAAGGCTGGTCATCGCCGTTCGACGTCGAGAGAGAGGGCTCCGTCGACGGCTGGACATCACCGGTCGACGTCGAGAGACCATAGATCCTCGCATCGATCTCCGTCGAGGCATTCGAAGTCAAGATTGTTGGACCCGCCGACTCCCCAGAGGCGTTCGACGTCGATTGAAAAACATACGACGCCAGAATGCTCGACGTCGAGACCTTCAGAAAGGGCTCGATCGTCGTCAAGAAACTCTGTGATCATGGTAACAGAGTCAGTTTCTCGTCATTCTACTTCGCAGTCTTCTGGCTCCTCAACACCATCTTCAAGGTCCAGAAGTCCTGTCCCCAGATCTCCTGTGCGTCAGCCAGATCCTTCGGCTGCGGAGGTCAGACTATCATCCAGATGGTACAAATCATTGGACCAGTGGCGAGATTCAGGGGCTACCAAACGGATGCAAGAGTACGTCAGTCCGCAGCACAGATCTCCTCTCCAGAGACTGGTAGATAAAGTGGACAGGCGTAGTCCTCCTAGGCGCCAAGCAGACAAATCACCTGTGAGAAGACTAACCAGATCTCACTCTCCCAGAAGGGAAAATCCGGTGAGATCCCGATCTCTCAGAGAAGATCCTGTCAGATCTCGTTCACCAAGAAGACAGGATTCGGTCAGATCTCGCTCTCCTAGAAAGGAAGAGCATCCAAGAAGATCACGTGAGAGGAGGCACGGTGCTCACCGTAGACATCGAAGAACTCCGTCTACTTCCTCTACCTCTTCGACCAGGTCTTCCAAGAGGGATTACTCTCTCACGTTGACGGATAGTCCTACTTCCAGATCCTCTCCAGTGGATTACATCGGCACTTATCTGGATGTCCTGCAAAGAGGAGCTCAGAAGCTGAGCATTGAAATGTCTGTCCCCCAGGTTACTACGACAGTGATTTTTGAAACTTTGCACAAAAAATCTATCTCTCGTCCACTGCTGCCTTTAGTCCCGGGGATTATGGATCCGGTCAAGGACGTTTTCCTAACCCCAGCAGCCTTCAGAACGGTGCCAGCCCCCATACAGAAGAAATACAAGCAGGCTTCTTCTGACCCAGTTTTTGTAAAATCTGACCCTTCAGCAGACTCTGTGATAGTGGGAGCGGCGAGGAAGACGCATGCAGTTGCTGCTTCCTCTTCAGTCCCACCAGATAAGGACAGCAAATCTCAGGATTCGTGGGGTCGCAAGGTTTGCAATTCGGCTGCCTCCACGCTGAAGGTCTCCAGTGCGGCTGCACTGCTGGTAGATACGACAGAGCCTTATGGGACTCCATGGAGAGGTTCAAGTCCAAACTGCCAAAAGAAGACCAGAAGGACTTCGAAGAAAATATGACAGAAGGATGTCTGGTGGCGAACCAGTTGATAAGCACAGCAGCGGACGGTGCAGTGCTTGCGGCACATTCCTACTCACATGGGGTTTGTGCCAGGAGGTCGGCTTGGTTGCGCCTCACAGGGCTGAAGCCGGATGCTCAGCATCGCATCCTTAATCTTCCTTTTTCGGGTTCCTCTCTCTTTGGAGAACATGCTGACGAAGAGATGACCCGTATGAAGACTGAACTGGATACGGTAAAAGCGGTGGGTTTGGAGAAGAAGAAAGAATTCAAACGCCGCTTTAAGACCAACAGGGGGAGAGGGGCTCAAGAGAGGGTTCAAACCCCTCAGTGGTCCCAGAATAAGAACCAAGGAAAATCCCAGTTCCGAGGCAAATCCAACAGAGGTAGAGGAGGTCACCAGCAGTCCTCTACCACCACGAGAGGAGGAAAGGCTTGATCAGTGGCTTCCTCTGGCGCCGTTGCCCACTCCAGTGGGAGGAAGTGCTTCACAACACCTGACAGAGTGGGTCAGCATCAAAAAAGATCAGTGGGTGCTGAATATACTGCGCAATGGATACAGGCTACGTTTCCGTGCGCTCCTGAAAAGCATTCCTCCAAAGACCTCTTGCCCTCACCAGCTGAGCTGGCTCCGCAGAGAAGTGTCAGTCCTGCTACAAAAAAGAGCTATAGAGGAAGTTCCTCCCTCTCAAAGAGGAAAGGGAGTCTACTCAAGATACTTTCTTGTCCCCAAAAAAGATCAGGAGGACAAGTTCAGGCCTATACTAGATCTGTGTCTCCTAAACAAAGTAATCGTCAGAGAAAAATTCCGCATGTTAGCTCTTCACCAAATATGCCCACATCTTCAAGCCGGAGATTGGATGTGTTCGGTGGATCTGCAAGATGCATACTTTCACATTCCGATTGCTCTACAGCATCGCAAGTACTTGAGGTTTGTCGTGGGAAGCAAACACTACCAGTACAAGGTGCTACCCTTCGGACTCAAGTCCGCACCACGAGTCTTCACCAAATGCATGGCAGTGGTGGCGGCTTTTCTTCACAAAAAGGGACTCTTCATTTACCCATCCCTGGACGACTGGCTCCTAAAGGGTCCTTCTCCGGTTCAGGTGACGCACGATCTGCAACTTTGCCTACATCAGTTGCACAGGCTCGGTCTCCATGTGAACCTGGAGAAGTCAGTCCTGCGGCCGACACAGTCCATCCACTACCTAGGCTCCGTTCTGGACACAAAATTGGGAAAAGCGTTTCCTTCGGAGGAGAGACTTTTTTCCATGAGGCAGAAGTGCGGGATTCTATTAGAGTCTCGGCTTCCAACAGACCGACAGGTAGTCTCCCTGCTGGGTTCCATGGCGTCCTGCATTTTTCTCATCCCGAACCCCAGGCTGAGAATGCGCCCTCTACAACAGGCTCTCGAAGACCAGTGGGACCATGCGACAGGGCGTTGGGAAGATCGTATCACTCTTTCCCAAACAGCGAAGGATGCCATCAAATGGTGGACTCGGACATGGAATGTGCTGGTGGGAGTACCTTTTCATCAGCAACTACCCACCCAGTCTATAGTAACAGATGCCTCTCTACAAGGCTGGGGAGCGCACATGGGTCCCCTTCAGATTCAGGGTCAGTGGTCTGCACAGGAGCAGACGTACCACATAAACATGCTGGAGCTCAGAGTGGTGTTTCTAGCTCTCAAAGCTTTTCTTCCAGCGATCGAGTCCAATTCAGTCTTAGTTCAGACAGACAATACAACCACCATGTTCTATCTGAACAAACAAGAAGGCACACAATTTCGCCCTCTCTCCCGGGAGGCTCAAACCATCTGGCACTGGCTTCTCTCTCGAAACCTGTCAGTGGTGGCGGTGCACCTTCCAGGAGAGTTAAACACCAAAGCAGACGCACTCAGCAGGCACTTCGAAGATCAGCCAGACTGGGTGCTAAACGACGAAGTGGTAGAAGAGCTTTTTCGTTGTTGGGGGCTTCCAGCCATAGACTTGTTTGCGGACGAAGAAAACGCAAAATGCCACGCCTTCGCGTCCAGATTCCACCTGCCAGGGACGCAGGGGAACGCTCTCCTGATGGATTGGTCGGGAACTTTTGCCTACGTGTTTCCTCCCCTGCCTCTGATTCCGAAGGTAGTTTCCAAGCTCCTCAGGTCGGACATGGAAATGATCTTGATAGCTCCGGATTGGCCACGACAGTGGTGGTACCCGGACCTACTGCATCTGTCTGTGTGTCCACACAGATGACTTCCTTGCAAACCGGACCTGTTGAGCAAGATGAACGGGAGGATACTACATCCCAACCTCTCATCACTGAACCTGACAGCATGGCACCTGAGGTCCTGCAATATGGGCATTTGAATCTGCCTCCCGAATGTATGCACATTTTAAAGGAGGCTCAGAGACCTTCCACGAGAGCGTCTTATGCGTTCAAGTGGAAAAGGTTCTACATATGGTGTAGGGAGCATCTCTTTAGATCCGACTAAAGGGCAGGAGGAGGCAATCCTGCCATACCTCCTTTCCTTGGCAACTTCTGGTTTGAAATATGCTTCCATTAGAGTGCATTTGTCAGCCATAGTAGCGTACAGGAAATCACCAGATCAGATTTCTTTCTTTCAGGTTCCGGTGGTTAAGGACTTCCTCCAGGGGTTAAAACAAGTGTATCCCCCTGTGCGAAATCCTTCTCCTCCTTGGGAATTGAACCTGGTTCTATCCAGGTTAATGTCACCTCCTTTCGAGCCCATCCACAAGGCCTCCTTGCAACATCTCTCTTGGAAGGCGGCTTTTTTGGTGGCGATTACCTAAGCGCGCAGAGTGAGCGAGATACAAGCGCTCTGTGCGAAGGAACCATATACTGTTTTCCACCACAATAGAGTAGTCCTGAGGGCTCATCCATCTTTCTTGCCTTAAGTGGTTTCTGATTTTCATATAAATCAGTCCATTTCCCTCCCTTCGTTTTTTCCAAATCCTACGACCCCAGCCGAGCGGTCACTGCACTCCTTGGATCTTAAAAGAGTGCTCAAGTTCTATTTGGAAAAGACTTAAGGGATCAGGAAAACGGATCAACTGTTTGTGAACTATGGTTCAATGAGAACGTGTTTTCCAGCGGCCAAGAGGTCCATCTCCCGATGGATTGTCTCTTCCATTAAATTGGCCTATCAGCTTGCAGGCAAGCCTTTATTGGTGTCACCCAAAGCGCATTCCACTAGAGGAAAAGCCGCTACAGTAGCTTTCTTACATGACATTCCAATGTCAGAAATATGCAAGGCTGCAACCTGGAAATCAGTTCATACCTTTACAAGGCATTACTGTCTCGAATCTGATTCCAGGGCCGATACTCAAGTAGGGCAAGCCTCCTTGAGAAATCTGTTTGGGTAGCCTATAGCCTGCTCAGGCTTGTTGATAAGATTACTGTCTTGTCATTCCTTTGCCCGCAAGGATGAGGAGAGGCTCGCTATTCTATTCTAATGCTTATGACTATTGATGAGGATCCCCTGGAAGAGAAGGATTAGTTACTTACCTGTAATCCTAGTTCTCTTCCAGGGGGTATCCTCATCAAAGTCATAAGCAACCCTCCCGCCTCCCCGGGCAAAGGATATTCTTTAATAAGGAGATATTGTTAACCTATTTTGTTACTGGGTTTGTTTCAGTCTCCGAAAAGAACAACTGACCTAACTGTCACCCCTGAGGCATGATGGGATACCGGGGGTCATGGGTGCCTTAATGGCACGGTGTCAGTTTTTTTGCATACAGCTACAGGTTAGCTTTTCAGTCTTTTTAGACTGTGTGTTTGCAATGCAGCCTGGGAGCTTTCTATGCTTTCAGTGAGTTATAAGAATTTCTACTGCTGCCTAAGCATTAAAACAGTTTCTAAACAATCTTTGGTGTTGTTTATCATGTTTCTAATGCATATTATTCATGTATGGTGGAAATTCTTCACATCATATTTCAGCTCTGGTGTGATTTGGCTGCTATTGCATGTGTATATATATATATATAATATATATATATATATATATATATATATATATTCACTGAAAAAACCATAGGTTATAGACCATATATAGTTAGGAATTAGCATTTAAAAAACCTTTTTTTACTCACACAAAACCATTGAAATTCCATATATAGTTAGTTAGTTGCACTAACTATATATCGCGCACCCGCAATCCACTGCTGATCATGTCACATATTACATCATTCATGACATGGTCAGTGACATCACTGATGACATCATTGATGACATCTCAAATGACATCACTGATATCACTGATGACAACATCCAGTGACTGTATGTTTCTGTAAAGTTAAAATATGTCTTACATATTGAAGAATGAGTGGAAGTATACGTGTCTGGACGAAGGATTTAGTAGGTGCATGACTGAATGTATGAGTGAGTGATTAAATGTGTCTCACTGAGTGCATGGGTTAGTGACTAAACTGTCTTAATTTGTGCATCATTATGTCTGTTGTTCTGTAAACTGCTGCATGTGTTGATCAGTAGCTATATGATTAACCATATGGGTTATTGATTGATTGTCCAAGTATTTGTATGGGAGACTGAGTGTGTGTGTGGCTGGCTGGGAGGTGTGTGACTCTGTGCAGATCAATGTGTACTTGTATCAATGATTGTATAAGAGAGTAAGTATGTGTTAGTATATGTTTGAAAATGTAAGGTGCTCTATGTTTAACTGTATAGACAAGAAAATGGAAGTGTGATTGATTCTTTACAGGACTGACTAGGTGTGTGAGTAACTCCATGGATGAGTGGCAGAGTGTGAGTGTCTGTATAGGTGTATGAGTGCATATGATAGTGTTGTAAAGATGAGTGATTGTATGTATGAATGATTGTATGGGTGAATGAGTGAATGTGTGTGTAGACGTAGGAATCAGTGAGTGCGTATGTAGTAACTAGTATTGGTGTGTCAATGGTTTCAAAAATTATACTCTGTATTTAACACTGGGTGTAACAGAGGTTATATTAAAATGTGAGGAGATGCATTGTATTGTCACATGAATGATATCATCAGTAATGTGGTCATTGATGTCAAATGAGATGTCATCAGTGATGTCATCAGTGATGTCATTTGAGATGTCATCAGTGATGTCATCAGTGATGTCACTGACCATGTCATGAATGATGTAATATGTGACATGATCAGCAGTGGATTGCGGGTGCGCGATATATAGTTAGTGCAACTAACTAACTATATATGGAATTTCAATGGTTTTGTGTGAGTAAAAAAAGGTTTTTTAAATGCTAATTCCTAACTATATATGGTCTATAACCTATGGTTTTTTCAGTGAATTTTCAAGGTTTTGTAAATGCTAATTCCTAACTATATATGGTCTATAACCTATGGTTTTTTCAGTGAATTTCATTGGTTTTTTAAAAGCTAATATCTATATCTGTAAAATATATTCTTTATTACGTGACGTATCACGTAGCCACGTGAGACGCCTCATGACACGTCGCATAACCGTGACGTATCGGCTCTGCAGCGCAAACAAAACCCGTAACGTAAGCGCGCCGGAGCACGCTTACAGATATATATATCTTTTTTAACCTTAATTAGACAAAATCCACACGTGCACATATCTTGAGGCCTTGCAAAGGCACATCAAACAAACCGTCCCAAAATTTTTTAAAGTTTTCTTGATAATCTATTCCATTATTTTTTTTTTTACTGTTTCTCTTGTTACGCTTACCGGGACGCTACCCGGTACGCGAACCGGACGCTCCAAAAACACAAGATGGCGGACTCCCGTTACGCTGCCGGTTAGCTGCCCGGTTCGCGTACCGGGAAGCGCCTCTACCGCGAAAAATCACAAATTTTTTTTTTTTGCCCCGCGGGGGACTTTAATATCCCCCTCATCAATCCTAGGGGGTCAGGAGGGGTTTACCTTGCCCCCTTTCCTTCATTTCCCCCTTCGTTTTTCACCACATCTTGTCTCTCGAACCTACCGAGAAACAAGATGGCGGCCGCTCCGGACAGTTTACAATGTTGACAGCTACGCTGCCGGTTAGCTGCCCGGTTAGCTGCCCGGTTAGCTGCCCGGTGAGCTGCCCGGTTCGCGTACCGGGACGCGCCTCTACTGCGTAAATTTTTATTTTTTTATTTTTTGCCCCGCGGGGCACTTTAATATCCCCCTCATCAATCCTAGGGGGTCAGGAGGGGTCTACCTTGCCCCCTTTCCTTCATTCCCCCCTTCGTTTTTCACCACATCTTGTCTCTCGATCCTACCGAGAGACAAGATGGCGGCCGCTCCGGACTGTTTAGAATGTTGACAGACACCGGAGAGCCAATCAGCTTCGCTTCGCGAAGTTCGGTTACGCGTCAGGTACGCGAACCGGGGCGCTGCCCGGAGCGCGCTTACAGATATATATCTTTTTTTGAACGTTAATTTCTCAAAATCCACTGGAGCACATATCTTGAGACCTAGCAAAGGCACATCGGGCTAACAGTCCCTACAATTTTGCCAAGTTTCGTGCAAATCCATTCAGCCGTTCGGGCTAAAAGTGAGGCCAACCGCCCTATGGAAATTAACATGGGAAAAACACGTTTTGGGACCCCCCCTTTTTTCTCGGCCCCCCCCTTGACAAACCCCCCCCCAAATTTTCAGTGGCTGCTCAGAAACAAAATGTTCCATTTTCCTGAAAATTTCAGCCAATTCCGTCCACAAACGCCAAAGTTATTAGACATAGAATTTTCAAAAATCCCATAGAGAAAAAATCCTAACTATATATACCTACTGGCGACCGCCAGTAGGTAATATATATATATATATATGTATATATATATGTGGGGCACATATAATGTAGTGTTTCCGGGGTCCCGCACATGGGCGGGAATATTCTAATGCTTATGACTTTGATGAGGATACCCCTGGAAGAGAACTAGGATTACAGTTAAGTAACTAATCCATCCTGTTCCCAAGCCAGAGCCTCTGTGGGATAGCTGTGCCCCACGCTCTAGCCACGTTCCTTTTGGCCACCACAGCCGTAGTCCGGAGCCACAATGTCTGGTATTTGGGCACTGCTCCTCACCTGAGACACATAGTATAAGCCACCTCGGTTCTAGGGGGACTTCTATACCTGTAATTTCTGACATAACTTTAGTGACCTCTTTCCAGTGTCCTTGAATAATCGGGCACTCCCAAAGAATGTGGAAAAATGAGACTACAGCTCCGCATCCCCGTTTGTTGATGAGCAATATAGAAGAATAGGACCTGTGTAGTATTCGTAGCTGCACCAACTGGAAGCGTGATCTTATGGCCACATCCCTCGGTCCCTGCAGTGCCTCTGCCCAGTCATCTATTTGCGTGCCTTTTTCCGCTTTCCATGCCTCTCACAGTGAAAGCAGGGGGTCCAGCGAGTTATTGAGAATCTTCTAATATTTTAACAAGACTGCCTTTGGCAACATTGGGTCCGGCAAGAGCATATCCTCCGAAGCCTTGTATTCTGGTAGGCTATCCCTCTTTCGAATATGTTCCCCGAGTACGTGATCCAAATGTATGTAAGTAGTGAAACCTCTCAGTGTCTGCCATGCTATACTCTACTTGCAACTCTTCGAATGTGAGCAGGGCCTGGTTTCGCCATATATCTACCAGCGAGTCTATACCCAGCAGCCTCCATTTATGAAATCCTTCCAGTCTGCCCACTTCGTGTAACAAGTCACTGTCCTAGAGCGGGGTTCTTTTCATTGGGGTACCTGCGCATTTCAGGTACTTGTAAGCTTGTGCCATACTTGGATCACTGTCTGGGTGTGCGTCAGGAGTTGTCCAAGTCCCTTTTTATGGTAAAGCGCTGCTGGATAACCTCGCTCAACCATCGCCCAACGGTCTAACCTGTATGCCGGCTCCTACCTATCAGCATATACCCATGCATTGACCGTACTTAACTGTGCTGCCCAATAGTACCCCTTAACATCTGGGACAGCGAGCCCCCCGAATAGGGGTGCTCTACCCATTAGGGATAGGTTTCGGCCCCTCCAGCGTGCCACGTCTACCTGAGCCTCGTGATCAGCAGGATAAGATTCTTTCAGGAAATCACGAGGATCCCTGGAGATCTGTATCCACAAGTATTTATAAGTGGTCTGCACTGATTTGGGGCGTGTCTTTCGGCAATCTAGGAGGGGTGTCTCTTGATAGGGGAAGTAGAAGGTACTTGTCCAAATTAATCTGGTAGCCGGAGTAGCTACCAAAGAGCCAAAATATATGGGGCAGTCTAGCTACTGTGCTATAAGGCCTGGTGGCAAATAAAAGTATATCCGCATACAGGGAGATTCACTTATCCCAACCCTCTGTGGCTCCGATGCCTTTCACCAAGTGATCCTGCCTCCCCCACGTCACCAGTGGTTCTATTGCTAATGCGAAGTTCATTTGGGACAGCAGGCACCCCTGCCTTATCCCCCGTCTTAATGTAAAGACTCTGGACACTGCACCATTCGCTTGGACTCTCACATTCGGGTCTCTATATAACAGCCAGATCCAACTGATGAACCCCTGGCCAAAACCTAGCCTATCTAGCACTGCCACTAAGTATGGCCATTCAATACTATAGAATGCCATTCGGGCGTCTAGCGATAGCAGGACAGCTTCTTCCCCTTGTCTTTCCTGGACCATATGTGGGACCCCAAATAAACAACTGAGATTTGATCTTTTGCTTCTGTGCGGCATGAAGCCTGACTGGTCAGGGTGCACCACGGAAAGTATCACTGTAGATAGCCGAGACACAAGAATCTTTGCTAAGACCGTAACCTCTAAATTAAGTAGGAATGTAGGCCGGTAGGAGCTGCATAGTTCCTTGGGTTTCCCTGTTTAGGAATGGTTACTATTAAAGCTGTACACTGAACCTCAGGCGTGCACCTCTTGTATCTTGCCACCTGAAACATATTGAGCATGTGTTTCGCTACTATGCTTGCCGCTCATTTATAAAGTTCAAGTGGTCAGCCATTCGGGCCCGCAGTCTTGCCTAATTGTAGGTCCTGGATATCCCCCACTATCTCCTCCTCAGATAGGTCCTGCTCCAGTGCCTGTCTGTCATCCCTGGACAGTAGTGGAAGAGATATATCTCACAAGCGCTTTGCTCACTCTTCTGCTGTGCGTATAGGAACCGGAGCATATAGCTGTTCGTAGTAGTCTGTGAAAGCTCCCACTGTTCACCTTGCAGTTCTGTGGTGACCCATCTAGCGCCTTCAGTGCCTGCACCCAATTCCTACCCTGATCTCTCCGCTCCAGCCACGCCAACATTTTGCTGTTCTTATCTTCTACTTCATAGGGTTTCATCTGCCTCACCTGCGCTTTGGCCCTGGTGCTGTTCTCAGCCAGGTCTCTCAGCCTCTTCTGGTTTACCCGGACCCGATGGGTGATCGCCACTGTCTCAGTGCCATCGGCCAATGCAGTGACTTCAAGCAGTGCAATTTCTTTCTCTTCATACTTCAACCGCTGCTCCTTTCGCCTTCCCCATCATTTCCTGCACCTGTACCCGTATGACTGTCTTCTATGCCTCCCACAATGTATCGGCAGAGGCGACCGTCCCTACATTTTCTTTCAAGTATAATTCTGACTGCTCCTGGACCTTCAACCGGAAAGCCATGTGTTTAAATTCCCATGCGTCCAGTCTTGGTGGAAGTGTGGTGTTCAGTCGGGGCCCTTTAACTGTATCTCAACCGGGGAGTGGTCCGTGATCACTCTCGCTCGATGGGTGACCGAGCAAAAGAGACCTGCATCTACCTGTAGGGTACGAATATAGTTCAGCCGAGCGTAACTGCCTTGTGACGCAGAATAATCTGTATACTGCCGCTGTGTGGGATTATTTTCCCACCATGCATCAGTCAGACCAATTGCTGCTACAAAGCCCTTCTGAGGCTCCGCTCCTAGTCCCACCTTAGGACATGGGATTCTATCTTTTGCTAGATCCATGGCTGCATTGAAGCCCCATTCCAGTATCAACACTTTCCTTGGAAAATCAGGCAACAAGGTCCCCAGCCCCAGCTGTCTCTCACTATGTAGCCAGGGGGGGGGGGGGACAAATACAGAGCAGATGTTTACCGCTATCCCCTCCTACATTCCCGTAACTGCAGCAAATCTGCCCAAGGTATCATACCATTTCTGCCATACTACCAACGGATTGAGACCCTAACTAGAATGTCCACTCCCTCGAGCCCAATATGTAGCTGGCGTGTGCCCGCAGGGCATAGCCACAGTGATCCAGCGCTTTATAGTAGTAAGATGACAATGTCTGGGGCATGTCTCTTAAAGCTCTGAAGAACAATTGTGCATTTTCTCTTGCTCCCCAGCCCATTGATGTTCTTGGACATGACCTTTAACCCTAACTCCCCTGAGAGCCCAGTGGAGGCACGGCTCACCTATCACCGTTTGTCTACATCTTTCATGGCGGGGCACTCATGGTGGATCTTGATGTCTCTGAGACTGATGGGCCACTAGGAGTGGCCCCCCATTAGATCTGTGCATTTGTCCCTGTGTTGCAGAAGTGCCAGGTTCAGAGCAACATAAACAAAGAAGACAGCTTGCCCATAACATTCCCAATTGCTTAACTCTCCCCCCCCCCTCCCCTCCTTGCTACCCTGCCTAGTGGTTTTAAAACCACCCACCACCCAACATGCAGTGTGCCTGTCGCCTATTAACTAGCTTAAACTATTTCAGGGTGGACGAGGTCCAACCTCTGACCCCCAGATCAGCCCAGCTTGCCTGAGGCCACAGCAGAGTCCATATGGTCCCGGCCTGGGAGTACTTGATTCAACTTAATCCATCCCCCAGTCCACACCAAAGGATATTGCCTAGATTCCATCACAGTGTCCGGCCATCTGTCTTGATTTTAAGTTCTATTACAGGCAGTTCTTATTCTCAAGTGGATTTCTCCCTGAAGTTCCGTGTTTTTCGGGACCAGACTCCATTTTGTTTGAGTTGTTCGTAATGCCATTTTGTGTTGCCCTCACGTAGGCCGTGGAGGTAATTGAATGATCAAAGTTGCATGGGCTTCGTTGTTCATGTACGTATTAACTAGGCCTTTTCTGACTTGCGAGTGAACTGCAAGATGCTGACCCCGTCACCTGAAACTGACCCTTTTGCGAGGCCAATTTTTAGCTGATCGTTGTCTGAAATTGCCAATCAATGTTCAGGATATCGTTAACTTTTAGTTTCTTGCACATATCTTATCTTATTCAGCATCTGAATTGTTTCTTTCCTTATGTCTTTTCATTACATGGGTGGTGGTTTCAATTATGGGTTTGTCCGGCTTGTGGTAATCGAATTTGGGACATTCCTAATAATTAACTTGTGGGTTGGTACAATGTAAATCGAGCTTTTGGAATGTAATAATGTGTGGGAAAATGTATTTCATTCGTTAGAATTTGCCGCAGTGGGTGTGCATTTGTAATTAGGCAAATTGTGCATAAAAAGTGACGTCTTGCTCTACGAAAATTGAGCAGTCTCCTGAGTTGTACACCGTGTTGTATTGCTTGGTTTACTGTTACTAGCTGCAGCTAATACATTTGATCTCTGACGCCACCTAGAAGTATTCCGTGTCTCTGTGTGCCAAGACAGGTGAATCCGAAGTCTTCGGGTGTGTCCCTGGCACCGCTGGGTTCTAAGAAAACCTGGTTCTTCAGTTGGCGCCCTACGTGGGGCGACTTCAGGGGTACCGGTCCAAGCCCGAGGATCTTGAGGAGCCACGTGAGGAAATTCTGGAGGAAGGCCGCCACTTCATCGACCCCTGTATGTCGACGTGGACCGAAGGTGTTTTCTGCGAGGCTTCCCGCTTTCCGACTGCTACGAAGGATTGCTGTCCTGACTGTCGCCCTGTCTTGGACCCTCGATTGATCCTTTGTAGAGCGAGACGATAAACGATCTTCTGGTGGCGTGACAGATACTTTGGTTAAGTATAAGTGGGTCGCTCCCACAACTTTGCTTTGGTTCTTGGTTTTGATTTGATTTTTGCAAAAATCGAAGCCGAGGGGCTCGTATATTTACGAGTGTATCGATAGTTGATAACCCCTTGAAGTTTGAAGCTAGATTAGTGAGCTATAAGATGCCGGGTCTTAGTAAAATTAGGAAATGGTTTAGTTGTGGTTGCATTTACATGAATATGGGACCCCCTCTAAATGTACTTTTAAGGTCAGGGAAAGAGAGGAACACAATTACAACACAGAACAATATTCCCTCATGACCTATATAATTTTACAAATAACTTTTATATTTTCAACAAAAGCCTGCGACACAAGGTGACAGCAATTATTTTTTCTTTTTTCACATTTGTGACTTTTATTTCTTTTTTAAGTATTCTTTTTAACAAAATTATATTTTTTACAGTATTTCATTAAATTCATCAGTCATTTTACAAAAAAGACATATAATTTATCAATGAGCAATAAAAATACAAATACCATACAGAGAAAAAAAACTAATACACTCTCCCAAATACCTCATACATACTCTCTCATACACTCTACATTCATTCTTTATTCTGTGTCTGAGGGGTCACAAGTTGTTGTGTGATCTATTACGCAAGGTCGACGCGTTTCGGTGGAATGGGACCACCTTCCTCAGGACCTTTAGCAGAACAGACGCTCTTTCCAATAAATTATAGGCTCTGTATGGGTATCCTGGTAACCAGGTGAGACAGATCGTAACTTCAGTTGTAACTTCGTTTGTGAACTTGTACACGGATAACCAATCCCAGATAGACTTTATCCGTTGATAATCATCTCAATTATATAGAAGACGTAGTGGGCTGCAAACCTTCACTATTTAATATGATACTTGTACATTTCTTATTGGTAACAGTATACGGGACTGCGAGCCGAGGTTCTATGGCGTCCACGTCTCTCGATAGCTAAGCTGTAAAACTACAAAATAGAGAGATACCGCCGATAAATTGAGAACATATTGAAGTCACCTAAACTTCATTAATGGATTGCTTATGAGAAGCTACTGTTACCAATAAGAAATTTACAAGCATCCTATTAAATAGTGAAGGTTTGCAGCCCACTACGTCTTCTATATAATTGAGATGATTATCAACGGATAAAGTCTATCTGGGATTGGTTATCCGTGTACAAGTTCACAAACGAAGTTACAACTGAAGTTAGGATCTGTCTCACCTTGTTTCCAGGATACCCATACAGAGCCTATAATTTATTGGAAAGAGCGTCTGTTCTGCTAAAGGTCCTGAGGAAGGTGGTCCCATTCCACCGAAACGCGTCAACCTTGCGTAATAGATCACATAACAACTTGTGACCCCTCAGACACAGAATAAAGAATGAATGTAGAGTGTATGAGAGAGTATGTATGAGGTATTTGGGAGAGGGTATTAGGTTTTTTTCTCTGTATGGTATTTGTATTTTTATTGCTCAATGATAAATTATATGTCCTTTTTGTAAAATGACTGTGATGAATTTAATGAAATACTGTAAAAAATATAATTTTGTTAAAAAGAATACTTAAAAAAGAAATAAAAGTCACAAATGTGAAAAAAGAAAAAAATATTGCTGTCACCTTGTCGCAGGCTTTTGTTGAAAATATAAAAGTTGTTATTTGTACAATTATATAGGTCATGAGGGAATATTGTTTAGTTGTGGTTGCAACAGGGATTCCCGATTGGAGGATTCGTGTCCGATACCTCCGGTTGGAACTCCAACTTATGAGCTCTATTCAAAACACGGAGTGGGTCCTACTACTTATAACTAAGTGTGGGTCCGCTATACGAAGAAAGATGGTGTTTTACGATGGCCCCAACATGGTAGTTTCGAATTAAATATTTTAGATAATCTGGAAGTTGCGCTATTTAGGAAGAAAGCCCGGCCGGCGACGTTTGAGTCTTTCCGCCTTTGGCGAAAGGAAGCCAAACAGCGAGAAATTAAGCAAGCAAAAAGAGATAGGAAAGATAAGAATATGTCAGTACTACAAGCTGCTAGGCAGTTTAAGGAAGATGGAGAAGAGCGTGAGAGTGAAGTCTCAGATAGACAACGTTGTATGGCTATAGATAAATGTTATCCGGCCTTGCCGCCTTCTCCTCCAAAAGTGATTGAAGATCCTGAAAAAGATCCTTTGATCTCTCATTTACTGAGATTGCCACCCCCTTATGTGCAGGGTGCTACTGCGCCTCCATTACCCCCGGTTGTTCCATCCTTTGTTGTTCAGCCTCCTGCTGTTGTTCAACCACCCGGTGCTCCACAGATGGTTCTCCCTCCTACTGCGCAACCCCCTCTAGGGTTGCCAGCTTTGCTACCAGCCTTGCCTCAAGCTCCTTTGCCTTCTATTCCTGTGTCTCCGGCTCCTGCCATTCTTGTCCTACACCTCTTTTGCCTCAAAATACTTATTCTCCTGGTCTTATGTCTGCTTCTTCTCCTTCTGTATGAAAACTAATGACTGAGACTGTTGCTAATTTTTTGTCTCCATTGTTTGGGTCACTGAATATGACCCCTGTGTCGGAACGTAAGCAAAGTCGTAGTCAGCTTCCTAGTTCTGAGGAGCTGACAGTGTTGGATTTGCTGGCTCGTAGATGGATTTTAAATGCTTCTAGGTATGATTTGCCAGCGGTTATGGATGTTTTCTTTCAGTGGGATCCACCCAAACAAAGGTATGTTTTTGATGTAATGTGTACCTTTTTGCGTCAGGAATGGGAAGATAATGAGTTGGGTCCGATTCCGCAGGAAGTGCTTGATGTCCAGTCAAAATTTGCTAAAGGGACGATAGTGGAGTCCGATGTCGCAGATGCCGTAGAGGCGATACTTGCTTTCAGATCTAGGCTTCCGCCTCAGACATTGCACGAACCTGATTCCTCTGTTAGGATACTGCTTCACTTTCCTCCTATGAGAGAGGTTCCCCCTGTATGGAGAGAGGAAGTTGTTGCTAATGTTAATCAGGGTATTCAGGGTGTACCGGCTCATTTTCAGCGAGTGTGGGTACATGTTCCTTGGAAGAGAGCAGAGGTCTTGGCTCTTAAGCAGACCTTACCTGACCCCCGTAAGAATCCTGCTGGTTATTACAAGGAGTTGTCCCAGACAGTTGATGCATGTATTATGAATCTAGCTGACATAGATATGTTGATGGGTAATGTAGTTCCGCAACATTTGTGGGCGAAGACCCGTCATGAGGATCATGCGCCAGAATTGGGAGATACATGGGCGAATATTACTGCTGCGGATGGTCGGCAGGTAGGAGGCGCTAAACCTGAACCCTTAGTTGCAGAATTACCAGGTAGGATTATTAATCTGATGAAAATGATGATGCCTCCTTCACGAGTGAATTGGGATAAGTTAGCTGCATGCAAACAAAAGAAAGACGAAAGTGTGTCTGATTTCTTTACTAGGTTTGAGGAGACGTTTATCGATCATAGTGGTCAGGATATGGGTACGGAAGGTGGTCAAAGGTTGTTTGTGGACAAATTTGTCTTTAATTTGCTTCCTGAACTTTCTAATAAGTTAAAGGATTCTGAGAGTTCATGGGCTGTTTCTTCGTCGGCCCAGATATTGGCTACTGCACAATATTATGAGAATAGGGATAAAGATGAGAAGGATAAGGTAGAGAAGAAAACTAGAGACTTAAAGACGAAAGTTCTTTTGCAGCAAGCTTATCCGCCTCGTCCGAATCAGCCTCAGTTTCAGCAACCTCCACAGTTTCAGAGATTGTTTCAGAAGCCCGAGCCTTACGCTCCGCGATTCTCTCCAGGTCCTAATCAGTGTGCTTACTGTAGAGAGGAAGGTCATTTTAAGAACAGTTGTCCGGCTTTGCTACAGCGTGCAAATGGTGTATCTGGTCAGAGAGGTCGTGGTGGTTTTCAGCACGCTCCTAGGGATAGGGGACGTGGTGTGTTTCCCTAGAATGAACGTTCCTTTCCCCCTCAGAATTCTGAGAATTATTTCGACAGACAGAATGTTCAGTCTGCCCAGTACTACGCCGAGGACTACTGTGTTGAAGGTGAGAGTGCTGGTTATAATGATAGCTAGGACAGCCATGGACAAAGTGAGGGAGTAGTGTCAGTTTGAGTAGACCAGAGTGGACCTTATGTTGAAGTAATTACATCAGGTGTGGTAGAACCTTTTCTTTTGGATACTGGTGCGACGAAGAGTTCTATCATGCACTCTAAACTTTCTGGCGCACCTTTGTCTGGCTTGACCAATGTTTCAGTAAGATTTTCAGGCGCCCCAGTTTGTAATCCGGTTTCTAGTCCTTTGTCCCTTTCTATTGGCCCTTGTGAATTGGAAGCTCCCCTTATTCTAACGACTGGTTGTGGTGAGAATCTGTTGGGTTTGGACTTGCTGAAAAGATTGTATGCGACATTGCATTGTTCTCCTTCGGGAGTACATCTTACCGTGGGTAAGAAAGTGATTTCTCCAATGTATTTGTCTAAAGATTGCCTTCCACTGGAATTGCGTTCGCTTCCTGATACGCTTTGGGCTACAGGCCCCAATGATGTTGGTCTTTTGCAGATTCCACCCTATGTTGTTACCCTTAAGTCAAATGCTAGGCTACCTCGTATTCCGCAATATAAGATATCTAGCGATGGTGAGAGAGCTCTTTTGGCGATTATCTATGATCTGGTTGAGAAGGGTGTAATTGAAGAAACGAGAGGTAATGTGTGTAACAGTCCTGTTTTGCCTGTCCTTAAACGTACTGATGTTTTTCAGCCACCTGTGTATCGGTTTGTGATCGACCTTCGAGAGGTCAACAAAATTGTCGTGCCACAGTTTCCTGTTGTTCCTGACATCACTGCTTTGTTGACTCTGATTCCTGCTTCGGCTGCCTGGTTTTCAGTTACCGAATTGAAGAATGCTTTCTTCAGTATTCCGATTACTGAGGAGAGTAGAGATATTTTCGGCTTCTCTTTAGGAGGCCGAAGCTTCCGGTTTAAACGCGCACCTCAAGGTTATTGTGAAAGTCCCTCCATCTTTAGTCAGGCGTTGAAAACTCAGCTTGATGGTTTTGTGTTGCCTTCTGGTGCTACTCTTATCCAGTATGTTGATGATCTGCTGATTGCTGCTGATGACGAAGAGATTTGTAAAGAAGTTACTCTTTCTTTGTTACGACATTTGTCTGACCTTCATCATAAAGTGTCACTTTCAAAGTTACAGTATTGCCGCCAAGAAGTAACCTACTTAGGTCATCTCTTGTCGAAGGAGGGAAGACGATTGACCCCAGAGCGAATTCAAGCGATTGCCCAAATGAGAGTGCCATCCACACAGAGAGAAGAAGTGCGTGCCTTTTTAGGTATCACGTCGTATTGTAGACAGTGGATTCCGAATTTTTCCCTGTTAGCGAAACCTCTGTTAGCGCTGACTCTTAAAGATACTCCGCATCCTCTCCCTTGGTCTGACGAATGTCAGAAAAGTTTTTCTGAATTCGTGATGCATTGTGTTCTGCTCCGGTGTTGGGTACCCCGGACTACAGTAAGCCTTTTACATTGTATGTACACGAGAGAGAAGGTTGTGCATTGTCAGTGTTGACGCATCAATTTGGAGATAAGCAGCGTCCATGTGCGTATTTTTCAGCTACGTTAGATCCGGTAGCTAGAGCGTTGCCGAGTTGTTTGAGAGCTACAGCGGCAGCGGCTGTTTCTATCCGACAGTCTGCTGGTTTGGTATTGGATAATACGTTGATTGTAATGATCCCACATGCAGTAGATACCCTATTGAACAGGACCAAGACACAGCACCTTACTAGTGCACGTTTGTCAGGTTATGAGTTGACACTGTTGGCTAGCCATGTGCACATCAAAAGATGCTGAATCCAGCTACGTTGTTGCCGATTTCTGTAGAGACAGATGTTCAAGAACAGCATGATTGCTTTCTCCGGACAGAGGAGGAAACGAAGGCTAGAGTTGATTTAAAAGATACTCCTCTTATGAATGTTGATGGTACCCTATGGGTAGATGGTTCGTGTTTCAAGCTTCCGAACGGGGAGACGACTGCAGCATATGCTGTCACAACTTTACACACAGTTGTTGAAACGGCACGTATAGCACAGAATTCTGCGCAAGCAGCAGAGTTGATTGCATTGACTAGAGCGTGTGTATTGTCAGAAGGAAAGCGAGTGAATGTTTATACTGATAGCCAGTATGCGTTTGGTGTTGCCCATAGTTTCGGACGTTTGTGGAGAGAGAGAGGATTTCTTACTTCCCACGGTACGAAAATTCAGCATGGGCAGTTAGTGAATGAACTTCTTGAATCACTTACTCTTCCAAAGCAGATTGCAATTGTGAAGTGTAGTGCGCATAAGAAAGTTGTGGATGATGTGGGCCGAGGAAATGCGTTTGCGGATTAAGTTGCGAAGGAAACGGCGAAAGATATGATGAGCCGAATGTATGTTGCAGGCCCTGCTAATTGGGTTATGGCTGGTGGAATGTGTGAAGACACAATAGAAAGTGTAAAGATGATTCAGGCTGAAGCTACGGAAAAAGAAGTGAGTGTGTGGAGAGAAACTACGGGTATGTTGGATTCGACAGGTTGTTGGGTTGAGTTGTAAGAACACCAGCGATGGTTGTTGCCTGATGCGTATGTGGTTACTATGGCTCATGGAATGGCTCACATTAGTTCGAAAGGAATATGTAAGTTGTTGGCTCCAGTATGGCAGCATGCTGGAATTCCGAAATGTGCTGAGAATGTGGTGAAGCATTGTATGATTTGTCTGAAGTATAATCCGGGAAAAGGAACTCCAACTCCAGCTGGTCATTTTTCTCCTCCGACGTATCCGTTTGAGGTGATACAGCTAGATTACATTCACATGGAGAGATGCAACAATTTGAAGTATGTTCTTGTGGTTGTTTGTGCCTTTTCCAGATGGATAGAGGCCTACCCCCTAAAGGATAATACTGCCTTGTCTACAGCCAAGGTTTTGCTCAAAGAGTATTTCACCAGATATGGTTTGCCGAGAATTGTATGGAGCGACAATGGGAGTGAATTTTTGGGCCAAATCATTTAGAAAGTGTGTGCGGGTTTGGGTATCAATCAGAAATTCCATGCTGCGAATCACCCCCAGTCTGCTGGACTTGTCGAGTGCTATAATGGCACTTTGAAGTTGAAGCTAGCGAAGATACAAGCGAGCACTGGTCTTACATGGCCAGATGCCTTGCCGTTGGCTCTTTTGTCAACAAGGACGACAGTGCATTCTTGTGTGGGACTTAGCCCATACGAAATCGTTTTTGGTCATCCGGCGAATGTTTGGGGTGTGCCACGGCCCAAGAAATTTAGTGACATCGAGTACCCTATGTTGGTGGATTACTTGCATGACTTGACTGCTAAATTGCGTGTTCTCCACCAACAGGTCTATGACAGTTTGCCAACAGTTACTGCGGATCCAGGCCACACGATCCAACCTGGAGAGTACATTTTGACCAAGAATTTTCAACAAACTAAGAACTTGGAGCCGAGATGGACTGGACCGCACTTAGTGTTATTGGTTACTAGAACTGCTGTTAGAGTAGCTGGTAAAAAGAATTGGGTACATGCTACCCATTGTAAGAAAGTTCTGTTGCCCTTACCGTATGACAAGTGGGTGAGGGATGGTATAGCTGATTCTGAATGTGAAAGAATTCCTAGATTCGTACCTTTTAGTGATGCACATTTGGAATGGACTCATCAGAACGTGTGGACGATGAAATTCTTCAAGCTACTGTGCCACCTCATCTAAGACTTGATACGACGGATCCGGAAACACTTTTTTAAGATCAAACTGTGTCTGGCGAAGAGCGCTACAATCTAAGACCGAGAAGAGGGGAATTAATGGACAAATAAATCCTGAATATTTTATGTTATGAATTACACTTTTTCAGATCAAGAGACTTTTTTTAACTTTTTTTTCCCTTTTTCGAGTCACCATCCGGACTCCGCTGCAGGGTCGCGGTACAGCCTTAAGGGGTGAGCCGCGAATTGACGAAAGGTCTGTGGTTCATGGTCGTTAGTAAGATCGATCTTGACGCACACTTAAGTGAAGAAGGTAATAGCCGTGAGCAGCACGTTAGAGGATGGAGTTTTTTGTGTGAGGATGGAGTTTTTTGTGTCTGATAAGGTTCTTAAGAGAATTGATCCTAAAGTTAAAATGTGTACATTGGTTCGTAGCAAATATTTTTTAATATTGTGTTTCTTAATGCTTTTGAATATTATTATAGCTTGTGTGGGTTGGATTTTCTATGTCACACAACAGACACTTGCATCTACCTCCCAACCTACTCTTTCTTTTCCTACTGTTTCCCCACATGAGTTTCATACGTTGCCTGAACATGAACAGACACGAAGATCAGAATTTGTGAACAATTCGTTTATACAATTGTTGCATCAGCATCAGCTAGTAGTAAATACTACGAATTGCTGGGTATGTGGTCTTATGCCGCATACGACAGATAAGGAAATGCCATATTTGGTTTTGCCTTTTTCGCCTAATGGGTCAGTGTGGGCACTCCAAGCGATGTTTATCTATGCGAATGAAGCATCTCCTGTACGTTCCGTTAAAGATAATGCAAGTAATAATGCCTTGATACAGGGAATAGTAGATATGATCGGAGATATTGATGCGAATAATGCTATCCCTAAGGATGAGGTACAAGCATATATTGGTTGGAATAAGACTGAATATAGCATTAGTCTTACAGAGAGGTAGAGATGAAAAAGGTCTCCCCCTATTTGGATTGTACCCCACCGAGGTCATTTTTGTCTGCAAGCTAATGGGCAGAGTCCGAGAGCTCAGCTTGGTAAGACTGTGTTTTTTCACACATATGTCTATACGTCCCAGAAATCTCCACCGTTCGTGCCAGCTAAAGGCACGTATTTTATTTGTCATGACAGAGCATATACATGGTTGCCATCTGATTTCTCAGGCACATGTTATGTGGCATTTTTGCTTCCCCCTACATACACAGCTGCTTTCAATTACCATAAGACAAGATATGGTAGAGGTGTTATCGATGCGAAAGATACTGTCGCACAAGAAGTTGGAGACTTCTTTAAGGGTTTCGTGCCCTTTTGGGGTCCTATGGCTAATAGTAGGAATATTCGTCAGCTTACGAGAGTGGTTGAGGCCACTATAAATGAGCAGGTGCCCTTAGTAATATTACGGCTGAGCTTCAAGCGGATAGTCTTATGACGTTACAGAACCACATTGTTTTAGATATTATACTTGCAGATAGAGGTGGAGTATGTAAATTGATCGGGTCTAGTTGCTGTGTTTTCATACCAGATAACGCCCCGAAAGTGTACCAAACCATCTGGATGACGACCAGCTGCCTGAAACTGAACTCAGACAAGACGGAAGTCCTCATCCTGGGCTCCTCGCCCTCCGCCTGGGACGACTCCTGGTGGTCCCCCGCCCTGGGCACCGCACCCACACCGACAGACCACGCACGCAACCTGGGCTTCATCCTGGACTCCTCCCTCTCCATGACCAGACAAGTCAACGCCATCTCCTCGTCATGCTTCAACATCCTGCGCATGCTACGGAAGATCTTCCGGTGGATCCCCACCGAGACCAGGAAGACGGTCACCCAGGCCCTCGTCACCAGCCGACTGGACTACGGCAACGCCCTCTACGCCGGAACCACCGCCAAGCTCCAGAAGAGACTCCAGCGGATCCAGAACGCCTCAGCCAGACTCATCCTCGACATCCCCCGACGCAGCCACATCTCCGGACATCTGAGAGACCTGCACTGGCTCCCCGTCAACAAGAGAATCACCTTCCGTCTCCTCACCCACGCACACAAAGCCCTACACGATCAAGGCCCGAGCTACCTCAACAACCGCATCAACTTCTACGCTCCCAAACGCCTCCTCCGATCAGCCAGTCACGCCCTCGCCGCCGTCCCCCGCATCCGAAGACGAAGAACGACAACATGAGGAAGGTCCTTCTCCCACCTGGCCGCCAAGACCTGGAACTCCCTCCCTCCCGACCTGCGCCTAACCCAAGACCACCTCTCCTTCAGGAAGAAGCTCAAGACCTGGCTGTTCGAGCAGTAGCAGCACCCCCCCCCCCCCAAGCGCCTTGAGACCCTCCGGGTAAGTAGTGCGCTCTATAAATGTCCTTGATTGATTGATTGATTGAAGTTACATAAGTCTGCTGAGTCTATACATGTAGACGAAGGGAACTGGTCATTGATGGGATGGATTTGGGGACTGCTGTCTAAATGGGGATGGAAGATTTTGATGTTTCTTGGTATGGCTTTAGCTATCCTTTTCTCGCGTTGTTTATGCATCCAGTGTGGTCCTGCCATTTGTAGTCTTTGTGCTACAATCTGTGTGAGAAGACCCGTCCCGAGAGAAGTGAAGGATAATAAGATGATGTTACAGCAACACCTTGATGACCTGATGAGAATAGACATAGACCTGGATTCAGATTGACGTGAATTTAGGTCATTGCCTACATAATGGCAAAAGGAGGTCTGAGGTTCCTTGGTTTTCGGGACCAGACTCCATTTTGTTTGAGTTGTTCGTGATGCCATTTTGTGTTGCCCTCACGTAGGCCAGGGAGGTAATCGAATGAACAAAGTTGCATGGGCTTCGTTGTTCATGTACGTATTAACTAGGCCTTTTCTGACTTGCGAGTGAACTGCAAGATGCTGACCCCGGCACCTGAAACTGACCCTTTTGCGAGGCCAATTTCTTTAGCTGATCGTTGTCTGAAATTGCCAATCAATGTTCAGGATATCGGTAACTTTTAGTTTCTTGCACATATCTTATCTTATTCAGCATCTGAATTGTTTCTTTCCTTTTGTCTTTTCATTACATGGGTGGTGCTTTCAACTATGGGTTTGTCCGGCTTCTGGTAATCGAATTTGGGCCATTCCTAATAATGAACTTGTGGGTTGGTACAATGTAAATCGAGCTTTTGGAATGTAATAATGTGTGGGAAAATGTATTTCATTCGTTAGAATTTACCACAGTGGGTGTGCATTTGTAATGAAGCAAATTGTGCATAAAAGGTGATGTCTTGCTCTACGAAAATTGAGCAGTCTCCTGAGTTGTACACCGTGTTGTATTGCTTGGTTTACTGTTACTAGCTGCAGCTAATCAATTTGATCTCTCACGCCGGCCTAGAAGTATTCCGTGTCTCTGTATGCCAAGACCGGTGAATCCGAAGACTTCGGGTGTCTCCCTGGCACCGCTGGGTTCTAAGAAAACCCAGTTCTTCATCCCCACGTCGTGTGGGGCAACAGCCCCGTGCTGGTCTTCATCCCAATTCAACACGATTCCCGGAGGCCTTTCCATTGCTTGCTCGTCGGGCAGCTGTCATCCCAAAATACGCCAGCCCTCCAACCATTCCCACGTTTCCTCTGATGAGTTGACCTGACATGTTTTCCCCTCTGCGGAGGTCCGGACAGATCTGCTGCTAGGCTTAACTGCCTGATCTCCACAAGCCGCAAATGGCAGCTGCACGAGCAGGGTCGGAGAGCTCATGAAGCCCTAAATCAGCGTGCTTCTAGTTTTTAATCGAAACTAACCGGAGAGCAACACCTTTTTCAGAAATCACCTGTTTGTGATTTCACCTGAACTGTAGGCTAGGACTGGATACACCTTAGCGTGTGTAGACCATCCAGCCTATATTTACACTGGTCCTGACGAAAACCTCCATAATCACACGTAGGTTGAAACATGTAGACCTCCTTCCTTTCTAACACGTCTCTCTTGACACCACAGCCTACCTAATAAGGCAAAGGTGCCTCATGTAAATACTTTTGTAGATATATTTTAATGGTTGTCCAACCACTCCAGAATAAAGTCTTCGAGTGGGTAGTGTTGAGACAACTTTTAAACACACTTTTTTATCCTTATCACATATAAAAACGAATAACCCGCTCCACTGTAATCAGGTGTCGCAGCACACCTGGATGGCATTCGGCTGTCCGGGTGGGACCCCGATGATGAAGCATGTCACCAACTAGGTTGGTGAGTGAGGGGTCTTCAAAGGACAAAGGATTGTCCCATACTGGGTCGTAAGGCATGCAACCCACAATACCGTAATAATTATACAGGTATTCAGTATCCTTAGTGGTTACTCCTTCTTTTGTTTAAATTATTATACCCAAGGGGACCAGGAGTTCCTACTTGACCTACAGGTCGAACTACCCTTACTCTCCCCTCTGTTTATATATGTTTTCCCCTCTGCCACAACCCAGAGCAGTGCGGGGAACAACATCATGCATTTAAGTTCCTTGGCACGGAGTTCCTTTTTCACTACCTCAAACAACGTGCGCTGGCTTCGGACTTGTAGCGTAAAATCAGGGAAAAATCGGACCACTGTGTTCTCATAGTTCAAGTCCCCGTGGGAGCGTGCAGTCTGCAGGATAGCGTCCCTATCTCAATAGTTTAGGATCCGGGCTATGGTTGTTTGAGGAGGCGCCCCCAGCCTCGGCTTAGGGACCGGCGACCCTGTGTGCCTGCTCTATGGAGAAAATGTTGGACAGGTGCATGGGTTGCAGGTGCTTATGGATTGGATTTTCCAAGAAGAGGTCGGTACTAGGACACTCAGCCCCTCCGGCACCCCCACCACCCGTATGTTTCATCGCGCCCTTCATTCCTTATCTACCAGTTTTGCTGCAAAGGCTGCTTGTTGTTTTGTCAAGTGGTCTACTCGCACTTCCAGGCTTTTGGACGACGATTACCTCAGTGTTTTGTTGACCTCCACGGTCAAGACCTTTTCAGAGATCTTTTGAAAGTTCGCCCTCAGGAGCTTTACGTCCATTGTCACAGCGTCCAACTAAGGTTCGAGTGAGCCCTTCAGATCTGCTATGGCCGCCATTATGGCTCTGAGAGTGGGCTCAGCGGGTCCTTCCTGATATGACTGACCTACTGCCTTCATCGCTGGTGTCCTGATCACCCCATAGTTGTCCATTTTATTGGCTTGGGTCACAATTTGACCTTTAGGCTGGCCCATGTCTGCCTCTCTGTCTGAAGTGGATTCGCCACCAACTGGCCATCCCGGGATCTCGTATCATCTCCACTACTTCGCCCAGAAGAGTCTGCACCTCACACCGTTTAGGGATCACTCACTGCTCAGCTATGTTGTGGTCTGTTTGCTGCCTTAGTGACCGAGTTGCCTCCAGGCCACCTGATCTCCGCCTGCCAGATTTCTCCAATGGGACCTGTCGGACCTTTGGGCCCTCTATAGCTGTGCAGCTCGCATGTCTACTTGATGCCATCTGTGGGCTGTTATATAAATTCAATCGCCGAGAGGGACCTCATTAGGGCTCAGTCAAAAAGGGGGATGCGGTCCCTTGCCGCCGCATGCACACCATTGCCTTTCAGGACAGGCCGCTGTCTTCTCAGCCTCACCCGCCACTATTCTAGGCCCCACTGGTCCTCTGTCTTGCCCAGGGTGTCGCATTTAGCCCCAGGCATGGGCTGCATCCATTGCTCCTCGGTCCTGCTGGTTCGCCGTGTGGAACACACTTTACAAACCTCATGGACCAGCTCTGCTTCCGTTTCTCTGAGGCCGGCCAAGCCTTACAATCTTCTCCCTGTTTGTTACCAGGCGCTGATTAGCCGACGCTTGCATTTGGGCCCCGGTGCGGGTGGCACACCATCCCCCACGCACAATCCTGCACTGTCCTATGGGGAGAGCGTCCATCTTCGGGTGGTTCGCCACCCGGATCCACCCTCTTAATGGCTTCTCACCTCCGGCCACAGTGCCAACGGTCCCATTCTTGCTCCTGAAGTCAGCTGACTTCCGTTTTTACAGTTGGTTGCGGCACAACCTCCAGCTATGTCTCAGCAACCTAATGAGTTCCGCATAATTATGCTCTGGCTCTCTGGATGTATGCAGACTCTCTCTGGTGTACCTTTTGGGCCTTATGGAGCTGAGAGGCCCTCTTCTTGGATTACCGCCGGCGAGTTCGCCCTCTGCGCCAGTACGACCCTCTGAGCCGCTTCCGCCATCAGCTCCAGACCCAGTGCTTCCCCTAGTGCCCACCCACATTCGATGCCTGGGTACTTGACGCCGACTTTGTCGCCCGAACTGGCGGCTCCCTAAGTCCTTTCTGTAGCTGGTTCGACTTAGACAGATGTTGCAACCATATCAGGCTGAGGTCTCGGTGGTATCTCTACCTCAGGGCAGGCAACATTCTCTTCACTCCATCCCTGGGGTGGATTCAGGCAACGGTGACCAGGTTGATGAATTTGCTCAACCCTATAGAGAGGGTAATTGGCATGAGGACTTGCAAGGCACTAGTTGTCTGGATATCTCCCCAGAAACCCTTATTTTCTATCCTCCGAGATCATTCATGGAAGAATGGTCCTCCTACGCCATCTTTATGCTTAGGGCAGCAGAATTGCTTCACCTCCACTTCCCCACCATAGAAGTAAAAACCAATGTCACTGATGTCTTGCAGCCTGGCCAGACTGCATCAGAGCCTTTCATCCACTTCAACTAGGACCTGACCGATAGCCTCCAGGAGGCTCAGACAGATAACTCCCTGCTGTAGGCGACCCGGCCTTTTTGTCCCCGCACCCCTCTTCAGAGAGCCTCGTGGTGCGGGCCTCCACTAGCTGAATTAACCCCAACAATTTCCCGACTGCTCCCCCTGATAGGGAGTCCAAAAGAATGTAGGTTTTTGGGAACAGATTATTCTCCTCTGCCAGCTTGGCCCTCACATCTGTTAATGCCTCCTGCCTACTAGGCCGCTACACACACCCCTATGGGATTTGGTGGAACCTGGACTCCCAGTTGTTATGGAAGACCTTCGCCCTGTCCTCTCACAGGCCATCCAGGACGGCCTTGACGCAGCTGGGTTCACAATTCATTGTGGCTTCGACGCCACCGACTAGGTTGGGCAGGCCATAAGTGTAAGTGTTGGCATTCGCAGCCTAGCATGGCTTCAATTCACTGTTTTTTCTGTAACGTCCAATCCTCGCTGATGGACCTGCTGTTTGATGGTACTCGCTTGTTTGGGCTCAAGGCTGACTTTGCACTTGAGTGCTCTAAGGAGGCTACCACTCGCTCTCTTGGATGCTCTACCCAGCCTCACCAGCAGTATTTCCACAGGTCCTTTTGTGGCTTTGGAAGACACCTCCCATGCCATCAGCCCATCCCACCCAGCAGGTTTCTAGTGGAGGCTGTGGTCCCCACTGCCTCTGCAGCGAAGGGCAACATGCCACTCAATCCACCGCCCCACCCCGTACAGCCTACGTGCCAAACCCCCTTAGTGTACTCTTGCAAGGTCTGCCACGCGGGGTAGAGGGGTGAAAAATTAAATTATCCTATCCAGGTTAGCATCAATCACATCAGACAGGTGGGTCTCCCAGACTGCAAGGGTATAACATTTCTTTCATCCCTGCCGCACCATCTACCGAACGACTGACTGAGGACCATCTATCTGTTTTGTAGCAGGAAGTAAAAGCCCTTTCGGCCAAAGGGGCTATCCAGAGAGTGACTGCTCCAAAAGTAGGACATGGTTGTTATTGCCACTACTGTCTGATGCCCAAGAAGAACGGAGGTCCTCGGCCCATTCTAGATCTGCATCCTCCAATGCTTTCCTCTAGAAGGAGAAATTCAGGATGCTCACCCTGGTTCAGATCGTGTCTGCCCTGGACCTGTGAGACTGGATGGTGGCCTTGGACCTGCAGGATGCATATTTCCATCCTGCTGACCTCTCTGCACGAACTGCATTTTGTGGTGGGAGAGTAGCATTTTCAGTTCTCTGTGCTCATCTTTGGACTCTTCAGCGCCGCTCAGGTGTTCACAAAAGTGAT
This sequence comes from Lissotriton helveticus, assembly GCF_964261635.1. Classification (NCBI taxonomy): domain Eukaryota; kingdom Metazoa; phylum Chordata; class Amphibia; order Caudata; family Salamandridae; genus Lissotriton; species Lissotriton helveticus. Next base: position 1,699,393,144 of record NC_136067.1, on the reverse strand, counting down.
GGAAGGTGGTGGCAGTACAGTTTCGGGGGTCAGGGGTGCTAATCTTCCCCTTATCTTGACTACTGACTGTTGAAAGCAGGCTCACACATCATGCAGTTATCAACCGCCTCCAGCCTATGTTGAAACTCCTGTCATCTTTGGGTTCGCTATCAACGTACCCAAGTCATACCTTACTCTTTCGCAGACGCTCCTCTTCACTGAAGCATTCTGGACACTGTTCGGTTTCATGCCTTTCATCTGGAAAAGAGAGTCCAGGACATTCGGGCTATGATCCCTATCTTTCAGCCTCAATCCTGGATTTAGGTGAGATTGACTTCGAAGCTGCTTGACCTGATGACCTCCTGCGTCCTACTGGTAGAGCATGCGGGTGGCATATGCGGGTTCTGCAGTGGGATCTAAAGTCACAGTGGCCTAACATCAAAGGGACCGCTCTGACCATGTTCAGATTTCGTCAGAGAATACGAGAGATCCTCAGTGGTTGCTACTGGATCCCAATTATTTCAGCGTCGGACACCTCTCCCGTCCCCACCAAGAGCTGACAGTCGTGACCTATGCATCGATTCTCGGTTGGGGTGGCCATCTGGGAGAGGTGGAGAACAGAGGCCTCAGGTCTCTGGCAGAGACGCACCTCCATATCAACCTTCTTGAGCTGAGGGCCATCAGTTTGGCGCTGAAAGCCTTCCTTCCTTCCATCAAAAGGACACTGCAGTGTGGTACTGCAACAAACCGGGTGTAGCTGGGCCACAGACCCTGTGCCAGCAAGCCTTGTGTCTCTGGAAATGACTGGACAACCAAGGGATTTTTCTGGTGGTGAACCACCTAGCCTGATCATTGATTGGCAGCTACATCCAGAGGTGGCGCGGCTTCTCTTCCCCAAATGGGGAGAAGCTTGGCTCAATCTATTTACCACAGCTGAGAACGCACAATGTCAACACTTTTGTGCTTTGAAGTTTCTAAGGAGTCTCTTGCTTGGATACGCTTTCTGCCTTGGGTGGAACTCTGATGCCACTTCTGGCCCATGTTTTCAAGAAGATTTGCCCAAGTCCTCCTAGTGACTCCAGACTGGGAACAGAGAGTATAATATCCAGAGCTCCTTGTCTTGAGCATCTGTCCTCCAATCAGACTTCCTCTCTGGTAGGATCTGCTGTCACAGCAGACCGGTCAGATTCTCCACCCCAGACTTCTCAATCTCAATCACCATGCGTGGAGATTGAGCGACAACCTTCAACTTTCCTCCAGAGGTAGTAGATGTCAACTTTGCAGCCAGGCGTCCCTCGATTTAAAAACTGCATACACATGTTGTTTGATGTGTAGTTTGATGCTGCATTTGCCAGATTGACCCCTTACAGGCCAGTCTTTCCGATGTTTTATTATTTGATCTGTCTCTCGTCTGCAAGGCCTTGCTCTGGGCACTATTAAAGGTGATCTTTCATCTCTCTCCCCCTTCTTATGGTTGCTTGATCTGCCCTCTATTTAAATCACCTGTTCTGATGCTTTTTGTACCAGGGCCAAAGCTGCTACCACTACATTAGCATGTAGAGTCCCTGCCCTGTCCTACACACTGGCCAGATAGCTGCACGGGCATCTCGCCATACGTTCACAAAGCACTATTATCTGGACAGCCAAGTCCGCAGAGAATGGCACTTTGCCTGCTCAGTCTTACCAGACACTCTGGTATGAGTCCATCCAGAGCCATTGGGTCCTGTTAAGGTAGCGATTCAAAAGTTGAGGAGTCTGCGGCTAGAAGTTTCCATCAGATGAACACGTTACTTACCTTTGGTAATGCTCTTTCTGGTAGAGACTAGCTGCAGAATCCTCACCAATACTCACCTTTCTGTGGTTGGGCTCCACCCATTAATAAGATCCCAAGTGTAGGATTCTTTACACTGTCTAACATATTGCTTTTGGGGCTCCACGTCTTAAGGCATGGAAAGTCGTGAAAGCAAGTGATGTCCATGGACGAAAGTGGTACTTTATAGGCCCCCATGTTATTTTCGGAGTGGAACAGCATTAGGCGCCACCTTCAAAGGCTCACTGGTATTATGGAAAAGTGTCCCGATCCAGTATGACTCCTTGGGAATATTCAAAAGGTGAGAAATCTGCAGCTACAGCGTCTCTACCAGATAGAGTATTACCCAAGTTAAGTAATTTGTTCATCTTCTCCTATTGCAGACCTCTCTGAATCTAGCAAGGTTATTATGATTGCCCTAACACTTTTCACACAGGCATTGCCTTTTTTTAGTAAGATTTCATTGCCTGTAATTCACTGACTGAGTGTGTTGGTTCTTCTCTCCATCACTTGGAAACTTTGAAGTGAAACCGGGCGTGGAATAAAAAGGAGTGTAATTGCAAATTCTTATAATCGCTAGGTCAATAGTGGAGTGACAACCATAAATCTGCTTACATTTAAAAAACCTCCTTAATTGTGCATGCGTTTAATTGATATTTCACTGTTCATTTGTAGGTGAAATGGATTCTGCAGAAGATGGCAAAAGGTCCAAAAAAAATCTGAAAGATGATGATGAACAAATAACCAAATACAGGGAACTGCTCCGAAGCATCCAAGAAAAAGACAAAAAGCATGAGGAAAATGACATGGAGATGGAAATTAAATGGGTTCCAGGTACGTTCCATTGGAAATTGTATGTAAAAGCTTCATGTGTGGTTATGTAGCTTGTTGCCTTTTTAAAATATGTACCTTAGACTCCTGTTAAAGTCTGGCTATCACCCTAATTTCAACATTAGAGCAAACTGTACCAGTAGCGCGCTACACATATTATGCAGATGGACTTTATTAATTAAGCTTAATCAGTTGTTCTCGTTTCTCTTCTTAACACTATACTTCGCTGGCCAGGAAAGCATTTTGGTATCCTCCTTCTTGATTTTTCGGAAATCCTGTTCTTCAGACTTTCTTTTCTTTCTCAGACAAAATGTATTTAATCTCATCTCACCATCAGCTTCCCCAACTAGCAAACCCAAATGTTTCAAATAGGGGTTCATCCTGTCCAGCTGAAAATATTACACTTTATACTTTGCAAAAAATCTTGTGGGCAGATTCATAAAGCTTTCTTTTGTATGTAGGTGTGATTTGTGGGAATGCAGAATTACTTTTTATGTTTAAGCTATTTGTGAACATATATTTTGTGTATCTGTCCTTGTATATTTGGAATATTCTGCTACAGTGGGGTTGGGCTTTGCTTTCCCCTTACAATGTACTTTAGCAAGAGATAAACACGTGTCAAATGCACACTTCGGGCCATACTGGATAAGGGGCAAGACCCCCTAAAATGCACCTTCTGTTTTGAGACACACCTAGGTATCACGAAGATCAGATGGCTTCTCTTTCAGTGCTGTTATGCACAGCCTACAGAGGTTTGATAACTGAAAAACATTACTCTCCTTCAAAAGTACGAGGTTCAATCTAGTTTCACTGGGTTGCAGAAGTGCTTAGGTTGATTGACTGTGCTACGGTCTATGCTACTGGAATCTCACATCGTCCAGGAACGATTAAGTAGTAGTATGCGTATATTATGTATTTACATATGTTGAATGTGACCGAAGTAAAAGATATCAGATCTCTGTACATGACAACAAGAGTCTACAGTAACCTCTAAACTTAGTGAAAACTGGTAGCGCAAGAGTCATTAAGTCTAATCAAATGATTACATCATGTCTCTAACATTTCATTAAGCAACGCTTTAGCATTTTAGGTCTTCAGTTATGAAGTGAAAGCAAAAATACAACAAACTGAAAATGGCATGAAGTTTTCCTTCTTTTTAACGACAACCTACTTTAATACCATTTTTCACATCTTCTGTCATCGTCAAACAGCCCTGTTGTCTGATTGGATTCGCATAACCTTTCAGTATGTGAATGACAGCTCATTCTGGAAACGCTCAGCTGTCTCCTGAAGAACTGGCTTGCTGCAGTCCGTGTCAAGTGCATTTTGTACTAATCACATATGGCTCAAGATAATGGGGGTATAAGGCTGGCCCTCTGAGATAGAACTAAATATTTTCACTTTTCCAGTCACCAACTGCTCCAAAACCCTTGTCGTCTACATTGACACCACCTACTCTACTGGGCCCACATTTCACAAAAGATGTCCAATCCCACCCATCACAGACTTTACATAGCGCTGCATCTAATTCTTCGTGTGACTAAGTGTCTGCCTTTTATTGCAGTATTATATATTTAATGGTATTTTATACATTTTGTGTAACCTGCTCTCATATTTTACCGGTTGAGCACTAGAGTCATATTTGTCTATTGTAGCCTACGTTTGCACCTATATTGGTTCCAGTATATCTTTAGTATTTATTCCAGTATGTATTTAGTATTTTATCCCTATTTGCATATTGTATATTTTGTAAGCTGATCCCATCTCACTTTTATCCCTATTATGCACTGATTGCTACCTCATATACTTTATTAAGTTGTAAGCTGCACCCATTCACTTTCTACTACTGGATTACACCGATGCTACCTCTTACATTTTGGTTACTTTTGGCCACTCACTAGCGTCACTTTGGTTCCATTTAACTGATTGCTACCTCATATATCCTGTACATTTCTGTAAGTTGCATCTACTCACTGTTTACTCCCGGACTGCACCGATTGCTACCTCTCATATTGGCTATTTGGCCACTCACTAATGTCTCTTTTACGCTATGTAACCTACGGTTGACAGTTGTTTTTGCACATGTGTATTACTATCGTGCCTCCTACCATACCCTGCCATACAGCCACCCCAACATGGATCTCATCGGCAAGCACACTTATAGAATCAACTACCCATCCACTCTCACCAAAAAAGCCGCTAAACGCTTCAAACACAACTTCCTGAGGTCCCACCCTGAAACCCCCTTTGCCGACTCCTACTTCTCACCGGTCAATGGAGCCCTGAACATTGATATCATCTTCCACACCTCACGCAGAGCTCAATGGAGAAAAGCGTTCCTCACCCTACTCACCGTCTCCACCACCAGGAAAACCGCTCATGGCCTAACTCTCTCCATCACACCATCCCAACTCTTCCCTGGCAGAACCACCATTACTATCTACAATAACGGGATTGTCCTAATTCAAGCCACAGACAAGAACCTGGAACTACTAGACAACCTGTTCCCCAAGTTCAAAGAGCACCTTTCCAAGCTGCGGACCTCCATCTATAACTCCTCCAGCACTATCACTCCTGACGTCACAGCCCCCACCCACAACCCTTCTAACCTAGTTCAGCATCAGAACGACACGCACCTCACCTCTACCCCCAGCACCCTAGTCAATAACCTACATGCTGTTATCACCCCACACTCCTTAATCACAGTCACAAATCGCTCCCCCTCATACACTAGCCGCCCCACTAACACTAACCCTTGGACTCCCACACATACCACTCCCATTCCTCTCTCCCCTGACAGATCAACTCCTACCCACAACTCCTCTAACTTAGATCAGCACCAGAACGAAACGCATAATGACAAATCAAACCCTTTGTCCCCCCCCACCCTCAGTCCCCACTACCATCCGCTAATCAACCACGCAAGGCACACCACACCCATTATCGTAACTCCCCCTCCCCACGACAGGACCATCCCCGACCCCATCTCCCCCCCCACTCTCAGCCCTCACTACCCCTCAGGCTCCCCCATCACCACCAACATACACCCCACTTCCACCCCGCTCTCTCCGCCTGCTACCAATGCCCCCCTCTACGCCACCAAAACCCCCCGCACCTCATCCACTCATATCGCCCTCATGCCCTCTCTCCTCCCTAACACCATCCCATACGCCGACAGCACGGAACCCTGCGTGAACACCAACCCACCCTCCCTCCCGCACGATAATCCCCAGGTTAACCACTCACCCACGATTGACACCCCCAGCACTCACACCTATCCCACGCTGGACAACATTATGTCCTCCCTCCTTCAGCTCAAGGAAGACATCCACACCATCAAAGAAGACATTCACACCATCAAAGAGCTTCTCATCACACCCCCAGACACACCTCACTCACCACCACCCCCCCTCGCAACCTGCTCTCCACCCGTCCGGATGACGCTCCCAGGCTACATCCATCACACAGGACCGCGATCCATGCCCACAATCGCAACAACCGCACCCGTCGCCCACACTGGACAGCGATCCCTGCCCACAATCGCAACAACCGCCCCCGTCGCACATGCAACCCTCTTACGGATCTCGACACTTTCACCCTCCTCCGCTCCTACGACCCAGCTGCCCTAAACAACCCAACCACCTCGCACCTCCCCATTCCTACGATACACTCAAATCCCAGTAGACCCTCTTCACTAAACAACAGAATCTCCGTCCCGAATAACCTTAGAAAAGTCCCCATCTCTCTAATACCCTCTACCTCCCTTGACACACCCGTCTCAAATGCACTCTCCTAAACTGCAGATCGGCTTCTAGACACTCCTCCGCCATCGCCGATCTAATCCTAACATTGGACCTGGACCTAATCATCTTGACTGAAACCTGGCTAACCGAATCTTCTACACCTATAATGGACATTCTGGTTCCCCCCAACTACCACATCATTAGGCTTGACAGGTCCAGCAAGATAGGTGGAGGAATCGCATGCATACACAGGAACAACCTTTCTGTGCTGAAAGTCTCCGCATCGTCCCTACCCTCCCCAACTTCTTACGAATACATCTGCCTTGACATTATCAGTGAGGGCAAACCGATATGCTCCCTTCACGGCATTTACCACCCACCCAGAGACAACCTCCCCTTCGTCCAACAAATCATGGACATGATTTCAACCAACGCTGGACGACAGCTCACCCAAATATACCTTGGTGACTTCAACCTCCACTGGAACGATCACAATGATGCGGTGGTAAATAGTCTTAAAAACTTCCTCGACGCCCTAGACCTCACCCAAATATGCAACAGCCCGACCCACGAGAAAGGCTGTACCCTCGACCTGATCATCGCCAAAGAGGACGCCATCCAACTTGAGTCTATCCAACCATGTGACTGGTCAGACCATCATATTGTCACATTCATCATCAATGAAAAAGTCAAACTCAACACTGGGCAATCCTCCAGACCTAAAGTCTGGAAAAGAGACCTGAAAAAACTCAACCCATACTTCCTACCCCCGAACAGCCGCGATCTCCTGCTCCCTCCTACGGGCGCCACAGATGTCCAATCCTTGACTGACCACTATCTAAACGCCATGACCTCAATAATTAATGAGGCTGCTCCCCTGCAACTAAAAAGAGTCTCCGCTAAAACTCCAATCCATGGTACGACGGGAGTCTCAATGAAGATAGACGAGCCATGCGAATGGCAGAGCGCACCTGGAGAACTGCTCCCTCTGCACTGCATCTGAAAACGCTGAAGAAAAAGAGAAACGCCTACTTCAGGAAAATAAAGCGCTCAAAAGCAAACTTCTTCAGCCTCCAGCTCGACCAAGCAAAAAACCGCCCAAGAAAACTGTTTGAGCTAATCAGAACACAAGCCAAGGAACAACCCCAACCTCTTAGCAATGCGTGCGAAGCACCCTCCTGTGAAGACTTCGCCGCTTTCTTTACCCAAAAAACTGACAACATTAAGAGTGATCTCCGCACTGACGCAAGCCTCTTCGCCACGCCCAACTGCATAACACACCCAACCAAAAAACAACGCTACATGGTCTTCCTTTGACACCTACACCGAAGAAGAAATAGGCAAACTGCTCAGTACCTTGAAACCCTCCAATCACCTCACGGATCCCCTCCCCGCTAATGCTGTCAAAGATTTCACTACATTGCTACTTCCACTCTGGACCAAAATTATCAACAGCTCGCTCCAACAAGGAACCATCCCTGACTCCCTCAAAGTTGGACAAGTCACTCCTTTACTAAAGAAACCTACGGTCGACCCAACCGGCCTAAACAACTATCGCCCCATTACCAATATTCCCACTCTCGCCAAACTATTGGAAAAATGCGCGCAACTACAACTGACTAAACACATTAATCAGTTTGATCTCCTCAACCCTCATCAATCAGGCTTCCGAGCAGGACACAGTACTGAAACTGCTATGACTCACATAATTGACGATGCCCTTCAAATCCTAGATCAAAATGATACCTGCCTCCTCATCCTTCTTGATCTCTCTTCAGCATTCGACACTGTTAAACATGAGAATTTACTCGAACTTTTGAACACAAGGATGGGTATATCTGGGACTGTTCTCAAGTGGTTCACCTCCTTTTTACACAACAGATCACAGAAATTCAAGAGTAACAACCTGATGTCCTCGCCAATACCTGTTTCGTTAGGCGTCCCTCAAGGATCCTCCCTATCACCAACTTTGTTCAACCTAGTTATGGAACCTCTCACTACCTTGCTACAAGCATCCAATGTACTTTTTCACATGTACGCAGATGACACCCAACTATATCTCAAACTACAATCCCCCAAAGACATTCTACTCCTGAACTCAACGATCAGAAGCACCCAATCCTGGCTTGCCGATAATCATCTCAAACTCAATGCTCTGAAAACAGAGTTCCTTCTGATCTCACCTCCCGCGAAGATCTCTACTACTCAATCCTGGCTGAAACAGCTAACTGCACTCAATGTCCAACCCACCATAGTAGACTCAGCAAAATCTCTAGGCATAACTCTCGACTCCAATCTCAACATGCAGCATCATATCAGCAAGGCTACTAAGGGAGCAAACTTCCAAATCAATATCCTGAGGAAACTTAAACCCTTCCTGCCAGCCAAAGACTTCCAAACTGCAGTACAAGCACTAGTAATCCCGCGAATTGACTACGGCAGCATCGCCCTCTGCGGTCTTCCGTTAACCACTACTGCACCCCTAAGAGCTTCTCTAAACGCTGCAGCGAGACTCATCACGGGGTCAAAAAAACACTCGCATATCTCCCCTGACTTGAAATCCTTGAACTGGCTGCCTTTGGAAGCCAGAATTCACCTGAAAATCGCCTGCATGACACACAAGGCTGTACATCTGAGCTCTCCCGGATACCTCGCTCAGAAGCTGTCAATCTCTGGCGGCTCTAGAAACACCAGAGGCACTAACAATCTTCTGCTAAAACCTCGAAGATTCCGTAAGGAAAAAACTTATAAACGCTCCTTCTCAGGAATGGCACCCAGGATCTGGAACTCACTCCCTCCTGAAACCAGGCTCATCTCTTCCATCACACTTTTTAAGAAAGAAGTAAAAGCTATTCTCATGGCCAAATACACTTGAAACTTGACCTATTAACGTTATCCGTATAGACTCTGCACCATTCTGTATTATTCTGCCTGATCACTACGACGATGTGTTTTACCTGTATTATTGACTTACCTGACTATATATGCACACATCTATCTGTAATATCTGCATATTGATGTACCTGTTTTACTTTACTCCCTAATGATTTGAGTTTCACTCTCTTGTTGGTATGTTGGCTTGTAAAGCGCTCTGATATCTGCAAAGATCTTGTTCGCGCTATATAAAACTTTCAAAATAAATAAATAAATAAAATGAAGACTGCTAAGCATTATTTGCTGAACACTAAAACCTGTCTTTCTGGGTGAAATTTCAGACTCTGCCCTGGCTTTGTTCATTTTAGATCTTGAAAGAGGGAATACTGGCCATTGTTCCGGAGTACCACCAGAGTCTGCTAAAGAACATTCTCTGAGCATGCTTCATCGAAGGTCTTTACAGTACAAAAGGATCACACTGACTATTGGGCCTCACTCTCATTGTCTAAATCACATTATTTATCTGATGCTGAATTCTTACACCCCACTCACTGTACCTGGTGATTAATTTCGAACCTCCAGTGGAGCACGCATGACACAAAGCAGCAGTATCACCAGACTGGAAATAGGGAAATGTAGGCCGTAAAGAACTGGATTATCGACCTTCTGCAGCTAAGTCCGTCTATACCCACCCGGGTCCGGCCATGCTTCGCCTCCACAGGGATCTGAAAATCCATCTCTTCAAGCAACTCTTTGTCCTAGCGTAGGCACCTGGATGGCTCCTGAAAAGATCACATTCTCAGTCATTATCTATCACAACTATGTCATTCCCGTTGTTGCACAGGTTGGGTCATATCTGACTGCGAAAAAAAGCGTGCAAGGTATGGTCATTGTTCATTAATTAGTAAATGAATGCTATTTCTACACACAGACTGAGGAAATTGGAAATAGCAATTAAGGTTCCGTAATCAGTGCTTCCTTGAGAGGCACACCTTTCTCAGTTACAACCTTAGGGTGGCTTTCAAAATAAAAACATAAAGCCTACATTTTTTTGCTGTGTGTTAATACTGGGGGTTTCTGTTTGGCAGGTTGTCACTCTGTCCAAGTAAGGAGGCTTCTTCCTAGTCCGGATAAGAGAGTTACACTCTTAAAATAACCCCTGCTCACCCCCTTGGTAGCTTGGCACAAGCAGTCAGGCTTATCTAAGAGGCAGTGTGTAAAGCATTTGCACATAACCAACAGTAATACAGTGAAAACACTACAAAAGGACCCCACACCAGTTTTAGAAAAATAACCAATATTTTTTCTGTGCAAAACAAGACCAAAAACGATCAAATAAATCCACTACACAGTTCTCAAAAATATCAATAAACAAAAATAGACTTAAAATACAGTTCCTTGAAGTCGATAGCATCATCCGGGGCTATCACGGCTTCTTGAACAACAAATCCAAACAGTTCTGGCGGACCGCGGCTTCGCGGGCTGGCTATGGTGTAGAAAAGACCTGCAAAACCGTACCTTTAGAAATGCTGGGAGTCTGCGACCTCTCGTCGAGCTCCAAAGAGCAGGCGTCTGCTCCGGAGGTCGGTACAGGAGTCATAGGGCCCTTGTAGTCACATGCGTTGCAGATCAAACTCCTCGCAGTTGAAGTCGGGAGCACAGGTGTCGGGGCTGCTGTGCAAAGTGCAGTGGTGCGCTCGGTCGCGGTGTAAGCAGCGGCTTGGTGACGGTCGCCCACCGGCGTTGGTGAGACCAGGCCTGTGGTGCGAAGTGATGCAGTGCTCGTTGCGGAGTTGGCAGGTCACGTTCCAAGCAGCGACGTCGCCGTTGCTGAAGCGTTGTCGTTGGCTGGCAAACTGGTGTCGATGGCGCCTGCGTCGGTAGGCCAAGGCTGCAGTGCGGGATAAGAGTGGTGCGTCATGTAACTTTGGAACAAGTGCCCTCGAACCACATGCATGCAGCAGCGTCTATGTCAGCCTGGAGCTGCGTCGTCTGGGATACCAGGGCGGCGGCATGAAGCGAGGCGTGCGTAGTGAGGTGCCCTCGGGTTGCGGTGCAAGCAGTGGCTCGGTGGTGCCGTTGGTGAGACCAGAGTTGCAGTGTGAAGTGCTGTGGTGGGCTCGGAGGTGCCTTAAGGACACGGAGCTGGCAGCGGTGTTGGTGTCAGCGTCTGGTTGCTTTTCCTTCTTTTCCAGCACAAAACGCACAGTTCCCAGTGCTGGTAGCAGATGAACTTGAAGTCTTTGCTGTTCCTGAGACCTCTTGAACAGGGGCCAAACTCTACCTCAAGCCCTTGGAGAAACTCAGACAAAAAAGTTGCAGAAAGTCCAGTCCTTTCTCTGCCCTAGACAGAAGAAGCTACTGCAGACAAACACAGCAAAGCACTCAGCAAAGTGGTAGTTCCTCCTCACAGCTTCTCCAGCTCTTCTTTTTGGCAGGTTCCTTGATCCAAAAGAGTTCTAAAGTCCTGGGGTCAGGGGCGTGGCCAAGATGGCAGGCAAGCGGTAGCAACCTTCGTGAGATCCGCTGTTCACTGCCAGTAAAGTGACTCCAGCGGTATCCCTCGAGCCCCAAAGCACACACAAAGGATGCCTGGATCTGGGGGGCACCAGTGGGGTGCTCGGCCACCGCGGTTGTTAGGTGGCAGACGGCGCTGAGACGCAAGATATTCCTGTGCTCCACGAGTGGCTGCTATGCAAGATGGCCTAGACTACTCCGGAGGCGAAAGAGCTGGAGGAGGCAGCATTGACCCGAGGTGAGAAGCTGAGATCGTCAGAGCACGGCCCGAGTAGGGGCAGTGCTCTTGCCCCCCACACACCTCTGTGTGCCTGAGACCCAGGTCGGACGCTTGCTCCTGCAGATGCCGAGGTGCAGCCAGAAGGAAGAATACACCCCATTGACGGCAGAAGCTGCCCCCTTGGACTGTGTTTATATAGGGGTTGTGGGGCGCCCTCTGAAACCTGTAGACTTTCTCAGAAGGGCTCAGTGCTGAGTAGAACCGGGGGAGCCCTACATGCCCGATAGGAAGTGGCCAACAGCCTAGTGGATGGAGGGGTCAGTGGGAGGCCCATATCAGTGAACGTGCAGGCCTCCTAGATTGCGGCAGTGTGCCCCAACGAGGGAACCGTGATGAGAGCCCTGGGGCGTCGCCGAGACGGGCTGATTGTAACAGCGCTGTGATGGACCGAGTGCGTGGCGCATTAGAGGGTGGTCTCCTGTTAGGCCCTGTAAGTACGGCTGGCACTCCCAGAGTGGAAGGTGCCAGCAAGTAGGGGCTCTCCTTTGTCTCACCGGTGGTTGGTGGTTTCCTCAGACAAGACGGTGCAGCTCCTGGGTGTAGGGGAGGGAAGCTGAGAGGGGTGCAACTCTGATCCCCGGTGGATTCCTGTGATATGAAGATGACGACCCCCTGCCAAAAAGGATAGTATCCTAAAAGACCTGCTTGCTAAACCCAAACCTAAGAAAGCACATGTGAGTGATACAAGCTCTTAGATTGCCCTGGGGGACTGAGAGGGAGGAGAAGCCCCAGTCACCAGATCATTTTTGAAAACCCTCTTCGGAGTGCTGCGATCAGACTTTGCGTCCCTAAAACAATACATTGCGACAGAGGTACAGAGAATGGTTAAACAAGAAAATGCCTACTTTCTAAACCCACAATTTAAATACCATCTCCCTAAAAAGGTGTTACTAAATACCGGAGGTACAGAGAATGGTTAAACAAGAAAATGCCTACTTTCTAAACCCACAATTTAAATACCATCTCCCTAAAAAGGTGTTACTAAATACCGGAGGTACAGAGAATGGTTAAACAAGAAAATGCCTACTTTCAAACACACAATTTAAAAACCATCTCCCTAAAAAGGTGTTACTAAATACCGAGTTTAGAGAGCCTAAACTCCATTTCTCGATCTAGTCCCCATGGAAAGTTATGCTTGTAAGATGTTATAAAGCAACTCCTATGTTAACGTATGGGGATCGTTTTTAAATAGTTAAAAACGAAATTGGCAATATTTCACTATCAGGACATGTCACACACACACCAGTACATGTCCTACTTTTCCCATACACTGCACCCTACCCATTGGGGTACCTTGGACCTACCTGATGGATGCCTTACGTGTAAGAAAAGAAAAGGGAAGGTTAGGACCTGGCAAGTAGGTGTACTTGCCAGGTTGACATGGCAATAAAAACTATGCACAGGCACTGCATTGGTAGGTCTGAGAACCATTTGAAAGGCTGCTTGTGTGGGTGGCACTATCAGTGCTTCTGGCCCACTAGCAGCATTTGATTTACCAGCACTGGGCACACACAGTGCACTGTACTAGGGACTTAGTAATAAATCATATAAGCCAAACATGGAAACATCAATCCAAAAACATAATTTACAGTAGGAGCACTTGCACTTTAATACTGAACAGCACTGAGAAAGTGTTTCAGAGGCACTAAACCGGCAAAACGAAGTCCAACATACCATTAAAAACAGGCTGCCAGAAAGCAAAAAGACTGCAGAAACACGCCAAAAGATGCCAGGTCTAACAGTCTTTATCTGTTCTGCCAGCTTTCTCTCAAAGGGTATTTGGCTTTATTGGGCAAATTATTACTCGGAGTGATGTTTTGTACCTCAGTGGGAGGGAGTCACAGACAAAGGAATCAAAAAACCCTTCTGTGTTCTTGGATAATCAACTCCCTGTAAATCTAAAGTACTGGATTCAGCCTCCTTTCGCCATCTGTGTCTCCTGTTGCGCTGCTCGAGAGGGGGTGGAGGGAGAGTCTTAGACTAGTTTGTAGTCAACTAGCAGCATGTGGGTTTGCTTCCCTTCTACTGATTCGTGGCTCTTTTCCCCCCTCGTCTGCTCCGCTTAGATCTGATTGGTTTCAGTGCTGAATCACTCCTCAGTCTCTCTGACTCCTTCCCCTTGAGACCAGTCTATGCAGTTGTCGGGTGAGGCTCTAATAGTGCCAGTTTAGCACACAGGACGTCTTTCACCATTGTGAGACCTCCGAGGCTGTGTGTAAGATGGAGAGCAGTGGCCTAGCCCTTTTGCCGCCCGTGGCGGTCCCTGAGTTTGCTGCCCAGCAGCCGCGTGTGATAGCAAGAAGGGTGCGCTGCCTATTCCTGCGACTGCCGCCCCCCCAAAACTCGTGCTGCCCCCCCTTTTGCTATGCCACTGGTGAAGAGCCAGCTCCTCTCTTGGCTTTTCTTACTTTCTCGCAGCAGATGAAGGAAGATTTGACAGACCACTGGCTTCAGCTGCTTTTTTCGAACGCAGGCTGTCCCAGAGCTCATAGATCCGACTCTGCAACACTAGCTTACAGCTTGCGTGCTGACGTGGTATGTCAAGGAGCTCTTTGCTTTGTGCAAATTCAGGGCCCATAAAGTGCTCTCTAAAGAATCTTGATTCATCAAAAACGTATAATAGAAAAGATAAGCCAGTATAAGATTGTCTCAAAGAAAGTTAAGGAAAATCAGTTCTCCAATATGGAGAGCACCCTACTCTGCTCTCAGTCTTCTCGAAGTGTACACAAGAAGTTGTGCAATATGCCAAGAGAGCTATATAAAAGTTCTGCAAAGGAATCTGAAGAAAATTGGAATCTCCTTCTTCAGTGCACTAACTTATATCACACAATTCTAACATTAGATACAAATACACACGGTTCCCAGCAAATTCTCCAATCAAGTTAAAGCACTTGAGGGTAAGCCGAGCCCATTTTTTCCCCCAGACTCTTCCACAGTGAGGCTTCTCTAAACATCTTCAAACCTACAGTTATCTGCAACATAACGAAATACATTGAGCAGCCTGCACTCTGCAGGTGCACTTGTTAGAATTCATTGAAACATACCATAGTTATCATGTAAGGAAAACATATCACATGAGAACAAAACAAGGATACATCCCAATTCTAAATGTGGAGTCAGCACTCCTATTAATAAATGCACGTTTTTCATGAAAGAAGATGGCAACCAACGTTAGGCATTGTAAAATGCAGGCCTACATTAGCTGTGGTCATATCAAACATGAATAACATACAGTAAATATATCAGCGTGCACACGTTAATATCGATATAAATGCTAAAACATGTAATATGGAAAAATCACCCTTATCTACACCTGCGAGTCGCGGACTCCGCCATCCTCAACACAGATGCACCGACTGCCTAGGAGTCGAGGACTCCGCCATCCTCCACATAGCTGCACCCTACTGCCTACGAGTCGTGGACTCCGCATCCTCCACACAGCTGCACCATACTGCCTACGAGTCGAGGACTCCGCCATCCTCCACACAGCTGCACCCTACAGCCTATGAGTTGTGGACTCCGCCATCCTCCACATAGCTGCACCCTACTGCCTATGAGTCGTGGACTCCGCCATCCTCCACACAGCTGCACCCTACAGCCTACAGGTGACTGACTCCGCCATCCTCCACATAGCTGCACCCTACTGCCTATGAGTCGTGGACTCCGCCATCCTCCACATAGCTGCACCCTACTGCCTACGAGTCGAGGACTCCGCCATCCTCCACACAGCTGCACCCTACAGCCTACAGGTGACGGGCTCCGCCATCCTCCACACAGCTGCACCCTACTGCCTACGAGTCGCGGACTCCGCCATCCTCCACACAGCTGCTACCTACTGCCTATGAATCGCAGACTCCGCCATCTTCCACACAGCTGCTCCCTATTGCCTATGAATCGCAGACTCTGTCATCCTCCACACAGCGGCACCCTTCTGCCTATGAGTGACGGACTACGCCATCCTCCACATAGTTGCACCCTACTGCCTATGCGTCATGGACTCAGCCATCCTCCACATAGCTGCACCCTACTGCCTATGTGTCAAGGACTCCACCATCCTCCACACAGCTTCACCATATCAATCAATCAATCAATCATTTCCATTTATAGAGCGTGCTACTCACCCGTGAGGGTCTCAAGGCGCTAGGGAGGGGGGGCGCTGCTACTGCTCGAAGGGCCAGGTCTTGAGGTGCTTCCTGAAGCTGAGATGGTACTGGGTCAGTCGTAGGTAAATGGGGAGGGAGTTCCAGGTCTTCGCTGCCAGGTAGGAGAATGATCTTCCCCCGGTGGTGGTTCTGCGAATCCGTGGGGCGAGGGCGAGGCTGGGGGAGCGAAGCTGGCGGGTGCGGGTGTAGAACGAGAGGTGTCCGTTGAGGTATTCGGGGCCCATGTTGTGGAGCGCTTTGTGTGCATGGGTGAGTAGTCTGAACGTGATTCTTTTGTTGACGGGGAGCCAGTGGAGGTTCCTCAGGTGGGTGGATATGTGGCTGTGGCGAGGGATGTTTAGGGTGAGTCGTGAGGAGGCGTTTTGTATACGCTGGAGGCGATTCTGAAGTTTGGAGGTGGTTCCTGCATATAGGGCGTTCCCGTAGTCCAGCCGGCTGGTGACGAGGGCCTGGGTGACTGTTCTGGTTTCTGTGGGGATCCATCCGAAGATCTTTCGAAGCATGCGCAGGGTGTTGAAGCATGAGGATGAGACAGCGTTGACTTGTTTGGTCATTGTGAGGGAGGAGTCCAGGATGAATCCCAGGTTGCGTGCGTGGTCTCCGCCATCCTCCACACAGCTGCACCCTACTACCTGCGAGTCGCAGACTCTGCCATCCTCCGCACAGCTGCACCATACTGCCTACGATTCGAGGACTCCGCCATCCTCCACACAGCTGCACCCTACTGCCTACGAGTCGAGGACCCCGCCGTCCTCCACACAGCTGCACCATACTGCCTATGAGTCGTGGACTCCGCCATCCTCCACACAGCTGCACCCTACAGCCTACAGGTGACTGACTCCGCCATCCTCCACATAGCTGCACCCTACTGCCTATGAGTCGTGGACTCCGCCATCCTCCACATAGCTGCACCCTACTGCCTACGAGTCGAGGACTCCGCCATCCTCCACACAGCTGCACCCTACAGCCTACAGGTGACGGGCTCCGCCATCCTCCACACAGCTGCACCCTACTGCCTACGAGTCGAGGACCCCGCCGTCCTCCACACAGCTGCACCATACTGCCTATGAGTCGTGGACTCCGCCATCCTCCACACAGCTGCACCATACTGCCTACGAATCGGGGACTCGGCTATATCCCACACAGCTGTACCCTACTGCATCGATGAATGTTTAGAAGATTTTCGTTAGTTCTTTGCTTTTCTTATTTGTATATATTTAGAAGGTTTAATCCTGGGGTGTATTGCTTCTGTTCCTGTCATAGTCCATGTCGGGGGCTTAAGACCTCCGAGTTTGTGTTTTCATCCGTTTCTTGCATTTCATATGTGAAGTTTTCACATCCGAGATGATAATGCACATACTGGCTGATTACCTTATTGAAGAGCTCATCCACTACAGAGAATGACATGGTTCTCTGTCTTCTGTCCGCTTATTTGCGCTACTGTCCTTCCAATATGTTAATCGGGTTACGTGTGGAGTAAGTTTCTGTAGAGCTCATAATTTATAAAAGTATCCTGTTGTGGTTTTCAGTTAAAGTAGTATTCCAGGATTTTCTGGCTTGATAAACTAAGTTGCATGTATTTGAAAATCTGGAAGCAGTTTTTTAATTAGACCTGTTGCTCAGCTAACAGCAGATGTATCACAATTGGGGAATCAATTTATAGGTTGGGAGTTGGCGCTACTGCTGCACTTGTTCGGCTTTTTGATATATTTTGGTTGGCCACTGGGGGTCAGTGTGAGTACGCCTTATGTCGGTATTAAACTTTGGGGCGTGTAACAGATTCTTCTGTCCAGACCAAACAAGCTAAGGCCCGCTATCTGTGTACCTGGAATAGTTTCCCAGTTTAGTGCACCCGTGCCAACATTTTAGACCAGGAAGGTCGAAGATTGTGGAAAAATGATGTATCCCCCTTTGACTTCTGTTTAAACAGAAGCAATTTCAGGCGGGAGGTAGCCTAACATTAAGACATTTTTGGTTTCAAACTTCGGGAGTCATCTACCGTAATCGATTATGTTGGCATATATGGTAGTATAGTATATCTTGGAGTTTGAAGGATGTGCTGGCTTGGGAAAGCTGTACCTCTTTTCAAACGCGCAGCAGTGCAAGCGTGTGTCTAGGTGCGCAGCGCTATAACTTTTTTAAAAATTATCGTTTTTTACTATTTCTGTAAAACTTAAATTGTAAACCCCTGTTTTTAATACCCAGCAATCCGCCCACATACCTGCACTTAAATCGTGTCCCCACCGCTCGTAGAGCGGATTACTCAGTGCTGTTAGTGTTACTCGAGGCGCCCGGCCGCCATCTTGGGACTGTCTTGGATCGAGTGTTCCACTTGTCAGAGCGCTCTAGTGCTCAGCGTGGACACCAGGTGAGCCTGTATTTAAGGCGAGCACCTAGAGTGGCTCGACCTTAGGGAAAGCTGTACCTCTTTTCAAACGCGCAGTAGTGCAAGCGTGTGTCTAGGCGCGCAGCGCTATAACTTTTTAAAAAATTATCGTTTTTTACTATTTCTGTAAAACTTAAATTGTAAACCCCTGTTTTTAATACCCAGCAATCCGCCCACATACCTGCACTTAAATCGTGTCCCCACCGCTCGTAGAGCGGATTACTCAGTGCTGTTAGTGTTACTCGAGGCGCCCGGCCGCCATCTTGGGACTGTCTTGGATCGAGTGTTCCACTTGTCAGAGCGCTCTAGTGCTCAGCGTGGACACCAGGTGAGCCTGTATTTAAGGCGAGCACCTAGAGTGGCTCGACCTTAGGGAAAGCTGTACCTCTTTTCAAACGCGCAGCAGTGCAAGCGTGTGTCTAGGCGCGCAGCGCTATAACTTTTTAAAAAATTATCGTTTTTTACTATTTCTGTAAAACTTAAATTGTAAACCCCTGTTTTTAATACCCAGCAATCCGCCCACATACCTGCACTTAAATCGTGTCCCCACCGCTCGTAGAGCGGATTACTCAGTGCTGTTAGTGTTACTCGAGGCGCCCGGCCGCCATCTTGGGACTGTCTTGGATCGAGTGTTCCACTTGTCAGAGCGCTCTAGTGCTCAGCGTGGACACCAGGTGAGCCTGTATTTAAGGCGAGCACCTAGAGTGGCTCGACCTTAGGGAAAGCTGTACCTCTTTTCAAACGCGCAGTAGTGCAAGCGTGTGTCTAGGCGCGCAGCGCTATAACTTTTTAAAAAATTATCGTTTTTTACTATTTCTGTAAAACTTAAATTGTAAACCCCTGTTTTTAATACCCAGCAATCCGCCCACATACCTGCACTTAAATCGTGTCCCCACCGCTCGTAGAGCGGATTACTCAGTGCTGTTAGTGTTACTCGAGGCGCCCGGCCGCCATCTTGGGACTGTCTTGGATCGAGTGTTCCACTTGTCAGAGCGCTCTAGTGCTCAGCGTGGACACCAGGTGAGCCTGTATTTAAGGCGAGCACCTAGAGTGGCTCGACCTTAGGGAAAGCTGTACCTCTTTTCAAACGCGCAGCAGTGCAAGCGTGTGTCTAGGCGCGCAGCGCTATAACTTTTTAAAAAATTATCGTTTTTTACTATTTCTGTAAAACTTAAATTGTAAACCCCTGTTTTTAATACCCAGCAATCCGCCCACATACCTGCACTTAAATCGTGTCCCCACCGCTCGTAGAGCGGATTACTCAGTGCTGTTAGTGTTACTCGAGGCGCCCGGCCGCCATCTTGGGACTGTCTTGTATCGAGTGTTCCACTTGTCAGAGCGCTCTAGTGCTCAGCGTGGACACCAGGTGAGCCTGTATTTAAGGCGAGCACCTAGAGTGGCTCGACCTTAGGGAAAGCTGTACCTCTTTTCAAACGCGCAGCAGTGCAAGCGTGTGTCTAGGCGCGCAGCGCTATAACTTTTTAAAAAATTATCGTTTTTTACTATTTCTGTAAAACTTAAATTGTAAACCCCTGTTTTTAATACCCAGCAATCCGCCCACATACCTGCACTTAAATCGTGTCCCCACCGCTCGTAGATAGGATTACTCAGTGCTGTTAGTGTTACTCGAGGCGCCCGGCCGCCATCTTGGGACTGTCTTGGATCGAGTGTTCCACTTGTCAGAGCGCTCTAGTGCTCAGCGTGGACACCAGGTGAGCCTGTATTTAAGGCGAGCACCTAGAGTGGCTCGACCTTAGGGAAAGCTGTACCTCTTTTCAAACGCGCAGCAGTGCAAGCGTGTGTCTAGGCGCGCAGCGCTATAACTTTTAAAAAAATTATCGTTTTTTACTATTTCTGTAAAACTTAAATTGTAAACCCCTGTTTTTAATACCCAGCAATCCGCCCACATACCTGCACTTAAATCGTGTCCCCACCGCTCGTAGAGCGGATTACTCAGTGCTGTTAGTGTTACTCGAGGCGCCCGGCCGCCATCTTGGGACTGTCTTGGATCGAGTGTTCCACTTGTCAGAGCGCTCTAGTGCTCAGCGTGGACACCAGGTGAGCCTGTATTTAAAGCTCACACCCTCCCGCGCAGCGGTGACGCGCAGCGGAAGCGCCTGACTCTCGCCTGAGTCAAGCCAGAGTCTGCCCGTCTGCGCCCGTCAGCGCTAAGGAGGCGCAAGAGGCGGGAGACTCTGAACCTTTTTCCTACTGTCTCACGATGCCTCCTGACGTAAGTATGTCACGTGACCTTTTATTATCTCTTCGCGGTCCTTATGCTCCCTGTCATTGCTCCTTAGCTCCCCACAGCTGGTACGGCCCGGCCTGTTGTGCTCATTGTCATCAAATTTTGAATTCCGAACTGCCTTCTGAGACATCTACTGATGCTATTTTACTTCGAGGCGGGCTAATTAATGCACGCTCCTTAGTAAAAAACGCCCAGAACGTCTTCGACCTCATTACTGAATCTCAGCTGGATTGTCTTTTTATCACGGAAACATGGCTGAAGCCATGGTGCAATCCTGCCCTAGCTATAGCCCTACCACATGATTACCATATCTTACGTCTGGTTAGACAGGAACAACGAGGAGGGGGTCTTGCAATTATCTATCGAAATATCTTTAAATGCTCCATAGAAGAATTGACGGAATTAAAAGAGTCAGAAGCACTGGCTTTCTCTTTAACAATCCATGACTCCCTTGTATTCTCTGGAACCTTTATCTATCGCCCCCCAGGCCCCTACTCCATATT
The DNA here is from genome assembly GCF_964261635.1 of Lissotriton helveticus. Lineage (NCBI taxonomy): Eukaryota > Metazoa > Chordata > Amphibia > Caudata > Salamandridae > Lissotriton > Lissotriton helveticus. The sequence continues at coordinate 1,699,371,810 of NC_136067.1, read as the reverse complement.
TTTGGACTCTGTAGGTGACGTGCTGAGTGATCTAACTCTCAGGTTCTCTAACTTTACAGTATTGTGTGACCTCAACTTGCACCTTGAGTCCCCAACTGATCCTGGAGTCAGTTGTTTCCTGGACACAATTGAAGTGTTGGGACTTACTCTTGTGAATCACGAACCCACTCATCAGGCAGGGCATCTACTAGATGGCATCTGTTCCAATTTTTCCAGCTTGACAGTTAAATCCCCCTGCCCTCAGGTATGGACAGATCATTTTTTAATTCCCTTTCTCATAATCGAAACCCGGAATTCCTTTTTAAATTCCTTAAAATATAAGGACAAACCCCACACGAAACCCACTCCGGACTGGAAGTCATTAGCCAGGAGAGCTGACATTGTTGAAAGACTCAAAGATGGGTTACCAACCCTTGCCGACTGTACTTCCCCAGACTATCAGACCTTCTATGACTGGATTGCTGGAGCGGGCACGCTGCTTACACCACCTAGCAATGTGAACTTGAAACCTGGGAATAAGAAAAAAAATGCTCCATGGTTTTCACCAGCTCTTAAGTCTGAATTAGGTGAAGTGAAAACGCTAGAACGGAGGTGGCGTCGTAACTACGACACCGCCGCACGTAACACTTATATAGCAGCTAGATGGAAGTATCACGCAGGATTAAAACTAGCAAAAAAAATCACTATCTACAGGCCATTTCTTCAGCAGGCCAAGAACAAAAAGCTATTTTTAGGATTGTTAAGGATTTTATTAATCCTTCAGCTCTATCGCAGGAGATCCCTCCATCGCAAGATCTCTGCAATGCGATATCTGATTACTTTGACAACAAAATCCTAACCATTACCAACACTTTTCCATCAGGAACCACCACAATAATGGATGATAAAGAGATAGTGAAGATGATTTCTTCCCCCCGTCTTGATGAGTTCGCTCCAGTACCCTTGGAGGAAACTGCTAAAGCCATCTTAGCCAGCAAATCAGGTTCCCCTTTTGACCCCTGCCCCCCTCCGGTGTTGCACCATCTAATAGAGATGGTTAATCCTATGATTAACAGTATCATCAATTCCTCTCTAGAAACAGCAAGTATCCCAAATGATTGGAAACTCGCAGCTGTCAAGCCACTCCAAAAAAAGGCCCTAGCCGATCCTACTACCCTTTCCAACCTACGCCCGATTTCCCTGCTACCCATTTTGTCTAAGCTGACTGAAAAGTTTGTCAACAGTCAACTGACTAACTTTCTGGAGGAGAATAACGTTCTCCACCCGAATCAGTCAGGTTTTCGGTCAGAACACTCTACCGAATCAGCTTTATTATACACTGCTGAAACCTTAAGAGCAGCAATGGACCAGGGAAAACAGGCCGTCCTTATCCTGCTTGACCTGTCGGCAGCCTTTGATACCGTGTCCCACAACATCTTATTGGACCGGTTGGCTGCCGCAGGGGTGGGAGGACAGGTGTTGGCTTGGTGTAGGAATTTCCTCACTGACAGACGCCAAATAACAGTGCTTGGCCCATATCAATCTGAGGCTAAAAACGTCAGCTCAGGGGTGCCACAGGGCTCCAGTTTGAGCCCTGTCCTTTTCAACCTATATATGGCACCTCTGATGAACTTGATCGCGTCATTTAGGATCAGTTCTATTTCATACGCTGACGATACCCAACTGATTTTGGTGTTGGACAGGGAACGACCAGGTGCCGAAGAAGACCTTAGAGACTGCCTTGCAGCAACATTCAAATGGATGAACAACAACCATTTAAAGTGCAACGCCGGAAAAACGGAAATTTTACCCATAGGGATCAATAATCCTTTTTCCCCCCACAGCATGCTGGCCATTAGATGCTGAAGCCCCACCCAACACAATTGTATCTGCCCGTAATCTAGGCATAAAATTTGATAACTGCTTATCCTTCAAACCCCAGGCTGTAGCAGTGGCAGGCATGTGCTTCCAAATCATTAAAGCACTTAGGAAGTTCTTCGATCTTCTTCCTCTTTCGGCGAGGAAAACATTCGCAGTGGCCTTAATAAATTCTAGGCTGGACTACTGCAATGGACTTTATGTTGGAGCAAATAAAATCGTGCTCCACAAATTGCAGATGGTCCAAAATGCGGCTGCTCGCCTCGTACTGCGTTTGCCCCGTAGATCATCAGCCTCTGCAGCCCTGAACACCTTACATTGGCTGCCAATAGGAAAGAGAATTTTGTTTAAACTTCTCTTGATTACCTTCAGGGCTTTCCATCAACGTGGTCCAATCTACCTACGAAAGGGGTTCAAAAGATACTACCCAGCGCGCTGTTTGAGATCCGCTAGCCAGAATTTACTTACTACTCCTCGCTTCAAACTGGCTACGAAGGGTGGCAAATCCATCTTTGTACTAGGCACTAAGGCCTGGAACAAACTTCCCCTCTCCCTGCGGTCTTTCTCCCAAGAAGCCCCCTTTAGGAAAGCATTGAAAACTTGGATTTTCTTATTGCCTGACGCGCTGTGTAGGACCCTAGTGTAGTGGACGTGTAGAAATTAGGACTTCTTTTCCCTATCCAACTCTTCCATCTGGGTTGTGTAAGCGCCAAGATACTCCTTGGAGTGGTAGTAGCGCGTTATAAATGTCCATTACATTACATTACGTAAACTCGTTGAAGCGCATTAGCCCCGCTCCTCGTGTCACAACATCCGACCAAACAAATTTAAAAACCGCATGGGTGCAAGAAGCAAATATAACGACACACGATAGCTAGCTTTAGGGTAATGTAGAGTTACGTCGGTAGTTTAAGTGTCGACTTATAGGTGGTTCTGTAAATCATGATTTTTAAACAAAAAAAATCACTTGTTGGGCATTCCACCAGGGTGGTCTTGTAGCCTTCAGGTTCAGAGGTCAATACATACATTACTTATGAACCGAGCGTAATTAACACGTTTTAGGTACAGTGCTACGAAAGAAAGTTACTTTCCCCCCAGAAAAATAAGAGCTCCGTCTGCACGCATTACCCCCTTCATGTCAGTTGTACTTGATGAAGGACCGTTCACCCATGTGCCAACGCTGTTACTCTGGGCCAGGGGGCGCAACTAGAACCAAACTTTAGGGGGGCGCGGGGGTTACACTTAGAAAAGGGTGGACGGAACCAGCTTTAGAGTCTATTCAAAATTTCATTGGGGATGGGGGTGGGGGGCTTAACCGTGCAAGAAAAATACTAGTAGGGAATGCCAGTTTTCTGGAAAGAAATGTGCGAAATATTGTGTTTTAAAACACATTGGGCCACTGGCCGTGCCGAACAAGACATAACTTCGTGGTGTTCAGGCACATTTCTTTCATTAATGCTCTGTTCATACTGCATTTATCAGCACATAATACAATTATGGTAGCTGAAAAAAATGTTAGTGCAGTAGGCAACTCTTGTGCAGCCAGGCGGGGGTGACTTCTGTTCAAACTCTCTCCCACTTAGTATGCTGAATCTGTGCTCCTTGGTTCTACATACTAAATCTGGGTTTCAATGGCCTTCCGGTATTCTTGGTAGCCAGATGCTTGGGCAGTCTCACAGCCTGATTTGTAGCCCACATTTGGAAAGATATTTGCTGTAGTAACGCCCACGAAGTACAGTTACTGGGCACAAAGGATGACCCAAGGTGCCACCGCATGACAGAATCAATACCCAAACTTGCACCATACCCAAGCGCATTGATAACAGCAGAATGTTACATAGCAGTACTCTGTGCAAATATTTTGCAACAGTGCATGAAGAACAACTCTGCTAAAAATGTAAGTCTCGAATTTTCGCAGCTGCCATAATGTGCATTTCAGTGGGATTCTCGTGACAGGCATGGTATCCTACTATGAGGCATTCTTAGGGAACGATCAGTAGCAACATAATACACTTCTTGATGAAAGAAAGGTAAATGGCCGAAACTGGCTACATGCAAGGATGGTTGGGTTAATGTAGAACTTCAATTAAAAAGGTTTAGGACAAATGGGAGCCTTCAGTGTGAGGACAAAGGTGAGTGAGAGTTTGACAAATAATCTTCTATGTTGCAGCAGGCAGGTACGAGGGCAAAATAAATAGGCATGGCAAGCTTATTCCCAACCTCATTTAATTTTCAGGTCTAGTGAAGCAGACACGACAGTAAATCCTTCCACTTAATATTTATATTTGAAGCACTGATATTCTTGGTAACTGAACACTTCTACTCACACCCCATTAGTCTTTGCTAAAGAAGTGGCCTCTAACCCAGATTGTGTCTGTCCTCCTGGAAGGTTTCCTGCTTCCCGCTTCGCCTATCCCTTCCTCCCTCTTAAGCTGTGGGCACACAGGCTTCTGCCTCGATGGACGTCTCTCTGGCCTGTGTAACAGTCCACCCTTATTTATGACTCTCTGCCGCGCCAGTTTTTACTCTATGATCTCTCTTGCCATCTCTTGTCTCCTTTTATATTTCGTTTTATTCTCACGTTTACCTGTTGATCAGCTGCTTCAGGCCAATTACTCGTAGTGACTATTGCTTTGTACACATTTACTATAGTTTGCACTTGCACAAAGCAACACAATTTATTCGAACTTTTGCATTGCTTTGCATCAAGTGTGGGTCCCAGTATCTTTGTGAAGGCCACTCCATTGAAAATGATTCTTTCTATCTGAGCTCTTTCCTGGTTCATTCTCGTCTCTCTGCTCCCTGATTCTTTTAGTGTTTCTGCTTCCTCCACGATTAATGCTTTAAGGAAACATTTTGATGGATCAATGACTTCTAATAAGTAGCATAACATCTGTTGGGTATCTCTCAGTTAGACTCGCCTGGGTCTCTTCTTTTGATCTTACAATGTCTCTCTTTCTCCCTGTTTGAAGTAATAGAGTTGCTGAAGAGAGCCCTTGTAGAGGTGGCAACAATCATTGAGAATAGGATGCCCTTACACATTTGAACGGGACAGGAATCTGATAGTGAGCAAATTGAATCCTGTACCTATACCAGTTTCTTAAACTGGGATTTTGAGACTTGACTGAAGAATTCAGCGTACAAAGGCTGCCCAAATCAAGCCATTAATGTACCCACTCCATAAAATGTGTCTTGGCAACTGGTAGAAAGTCCTGTGAAACAAATGAAGGCATCTTGGCAGGATTGTCATTTTGATGAAGGCAATTCTGCCAATGATTGGTAAAGGAACCCTGGCCCAGAAGGACAGTGACTTACAACTCCAAAGCAGAATGTTACTTACAGTCGAATCTACATATGCATCCTGCACGTCACCACAAATTCTGGTTTTCTTCCATTCTCCTTCCTGTCTGCAGATGGATTGTTTATTGTCATCAGGGTCATTAGAATACAAGGGTGCTGGAGGATTTGTTTAGCACTTGTATGTTGTATGTGGATGTTGTTGAAGTTGTTTAGAAGGGTGTTGATGTTGAACGTGGGGTTGATGAAGTGAGAAATGGGTTCAAGCATCAGATTGTCCATGGAGAAGTCTTTGCAGGTTTGACCTTTTTAGGTCTCGCTGGTCAATGCGCTTGCGAGAATATAGAGGCTTAACCAGAGCTTAACGATCGGGCGATTCCATGCAGTGCCTGTGAAAAGCAAGCTCAATGCGCAAGCGCATTGACCTAAAATGCGCGTGCACATGAAAGCCAGCTGTCTGCCGCCAGCAGCTTCACTTGAAAGGGATCCGCTCCGCCCCCTGCTGCATCAAAGGCTTTCGGCCGTGTCTCATTTCTCCTCCCCACTCCCCACAGCAATGCCAAGAGCTTTCATTTTCACGGCCACCAGGCCGGGTCTCTCGTTTCTCCTCCCCCTTCCCCCCTCCCCACTCGCTCATCAAAGGCTGCTCACTCTCCTTCTCCCCCGCCCTCCACCCCATCCGACTTGTCTTCATTTCGCGTCAACATAAGTAAAAAATAATTACATCTACAAAAAAATTAGCTCCAACTTTTCTAATGCGAGACCTATTGCATTTCCAATGCTTGTTTGTGTTGGCCTTGGTTTCTTGGTAGCACACTGAGCAGGTAGATGGGGTGGCTATGTGCCCAGTCAGGTCCAAGGGTATTGGTGGTTTCCATTGGATTGTCAGTGATGTAGAGAAGACAAGAGTTTGGATGTGGCCTTTTGAGTACATTGCTTGCGGGATATACTGTACCACATTGTGTGTATTGATAAGGTTTAAAAGGGTGTCTCTTGCTTTATTTTGAGCTTGCATTGTCTGGGAAGTTGAAGTCACTCAAGAGGATGGTATGAGCATGTTAGATAAATGAGGAGGTGAGGAGATCTGAATAGTCAATAATGAAGTCCATGTCTGCTTAAGAAGCCTGTACATGAGATGGGAGGTGGTGGTTTGAGTTTCAGAGTGGGAAATGGCATGTCAAGCTCAATGGAGTTGAGTGTTACTTGTTTGCCTATAGTGCACAACCTGGAGGACTTATGGATGACAGCAAGGCTTCCTCCCTGCTTATGTGCAGAGCCCACGCATTGAACATCGATAATGGTTGATATGATATGAATCAGTCAGATTTTTACCTGGTTTAGGGGTGACTGCAGTCATCACCTCTTTTAGAAAATCAGGGAGTCTGCTGTAAGACAATTCCTACTACAAACACGCACAATGATCCAGGTAGAACTAGGTAGCAAGAGTTACAAACATTAAACTCAATGGGGATGCAAGCACTGCTTGAAGTTTCCTGCACTGTATTTTTGGCAGTGGAGTAGGTGCTGGACCATGCCCTCTAATCTCTGGAGAGCATCCCCAAGCCAGAGAGGCGATCTGAGGCAAACCCAGACTCTCACTCATGGTCCAACCAGGAAAAAAGTACGAAGGAACAACCGCTTAAAAAAAGAATACACGTTTGACATACATTGGCTGACTGGAGGATGGGCTCTTGGTCAAAGGTTGCCGCTAGTGCTTCCCCCAGCTTTAAATAAAGTGGTGGATTCATCTTTTGGAGACTGAACATTTTCTGCTTTTTGGAAGATGGCCCTTGTCTCCTAAACTGGAAATTAGGCCCTCAGTCATCTAAGTGCTGCATATTTTATCAAATCTCAGAAGGATGAAAGGATGAGATACCTCTGCAGGGATTCATACCTTACACTGTAAATTGCACCTACTTGCCTGCACAAGGTGCAATGCTGGCACATACACCCACATGTAGTTGTATGCATGTCGTGCATTAGACAGGTTGAACAGTGAATTAAGGCCAAATGTACGAAGTGATTCTGGGGTTGTAAACTTTGCGGTTTGCAAAATCACTAGGTTTGCAACCGTAAAATCCCTTTTTGTAACATACAAAACCCATTTTGTAAGTTGGTAAACTTTTTGCAACTCGTAAAATGGTTTCTGTGAACCACACCAAATTGCAATTTTAAAGTGACATCAAAAGAGCCCTTTTTCAAAGTAGCAATTTGGCATGTAATGTTTCATATGATTTGCAGCCGCAATTCTGGTTGCAAACCATTGAAAAGTTTCTGATTCCTCAAAAGAGGTGCTAAATCATTTCCAATGGGGAAGGCATCTCCTTAGGACCCCTTCCCCTTTCGAAAGTGGGGTGGCAACCTCAGAGAGAGCAGGCAGTGGTTCAGTGAAACCACTAACCGGTCACCATCACGTTTTTCAAAACGGAAAGCATTTTTTTTTTTAATTAAAGATTCTCCAGTTCCTTTAAGGGACATGGGCTACTTTTAAAAAAACAAAAAAGTTTTCGTTATGGAATGCAATCCGAAGGATAGCGGTGTGCTATCCTTTGCAGGCTACATCTCTCTGATTGCAGCCAATCGCAGGGGTCACAAACAGCTCCCTATCCAATGAATATTAATCTGGCAGATCATTATTAATTAATAATCAATTAGGCAGGCCAGGGAGAGGATGTGGCCTAACAGCTAGAGCGGTCAAACTCGAAGCTGGGATACCGGGTTCAAGTCTCGGCAGGGACGCTCAACATCCTGTGATTCTGGGCAATTCACTTATTCTCCCCATGACTACAAAAATAAAAAATGAAAGCAGGAGAGAAAGGCTACCAAAATGTTTGGGAGAGGACTGAGCTGTCAGACCAGCAGCCTCATCCCAGTCCACGGAAATTGACAGATGGAGGTGCGGGGGTCTAAAGCCCTTTCAGCCCAATGGGCGTTGCGCACCTGCTCAGGGCTTAAGTGGTATAAAAAAGTGTGTGTGGAGTGGGGTATCTAAATGCAGAATGTCCAAAGAGGTGTGTTCCAGAGTCCTTTACCAGGGGCATGGCCGATGAACAGAATGGCGTGGCCTAATCAAATGAGTCTAGACTCCGGACTCTCACAAGTTCAAAAAGTGAGCATTCTGTCTGAGACTATGAAGAATAAAGGATTCAACAGCACAGTGCAGAAGCTAAACACACTAAAGTCAAGGCTGAAAAGAAAGACATCAGGGATCAGAGGGGAAAAGTACCTTGTCCCATTTGAGAAGGATCAGGTTGACATTTTGCTCTTTCCTTCGGCCACAGTCTCTTCCCTCCCACCCTCCTGCTTCTGCTCTCCCACCCTCCTGCCTCTTCCCGCCCACTCTCCCATTGTCTGTGTGGCCTTGTCCCGCCCATCCTCCCGTTGTCTGTGTTGCCTTGTCCCTCCCACCCTCCCATTGACTGTGATGCCTTGTCCCGCCCACCCTCCCGTTGTCTGTTGCCTTGTCCCGCCCACCCTCCCGTCATCTGTTGCCTTGTCCCGCCCACCCTCCCGTCATCTGTTGCCTTGTCCCGCCCACCCTCCCGTTGTCTGTTGCCTTGTCCCGCCCACCCTCCCTTTGTCTGTTGCCTTGTCCCGCCCACCCTCCCTTTGTCTGTTGCCTTGTCCCGCACACCCTCCCTTTGTCTGTTGCCTTGTCCCGCACACCCTCCCTTTGTCTGTTGCCTTGTCCTGCACACCCTCGTGTTGTCTGTTGCCTTGTTCCGCCCACCCTCCCATTGTCTATGTTGCCTTGTCCCGCCCACCCACCCGTTGTCTGTTGCCTTGTCCCGCCCACCCACCCGTTGTCTGTGTTGCCTTGTCCCGCCCACCCACCCGTTGTCTGTGTTGCCTTGTCCGGCCCACCCTCTCGTTGTCGCTGTTGCCTTGTCCCGACCACCCTCCCATTGTCGCTATTGCCTTGTTTCCCGCCCACCCTCCCATTGTCGCTATTGCCTTGTTTCCCGCCCACCCTCCCGTTGTCGCTGTTGCCTTGTCCCGCCCACCCACCCGTTGTCTGTGTTGCCTTGTCCCGCCCACCCACCCGTTGTCTGTGTTGCCTTGTCCCGCCCACCCACCCGTTGTCTGTGTTGCCTTGTCCCGCCCACCCACCCGTTGTCTGTGTTGCCTTGTCCCGCCCACCCACCCGTTGTCTGTGTTGCCTTGTCCCGCCCACCCACCCGTTGTCTGTGTTGCCTTGTCCCGCCCACCCACCCGTTGTCTGTGTTGCCTTGTCCCGCCCACCCACCCGTTGTCTGTGTTGCCTTGTCCCGCCCACCCACCCGTTGTCTGTGTTGCCTTGTCCCGCCCACCCACCCGTTGTCTGTGTTGCCTTGTCCCGCCCACCCTCCCGTTGTCTGTGTTGCCTTGTCCCGCCCACCCACCCGTTGTCTGTGTTGCCTTGTCCCGCCCACCCACCCGTTGTCTGTGTTGCCTTGTCCCGCACACCCTCCCGTTGTCTGTGTTGCCTTGTCCCGCCCACCCTCCCGTTCTCTGTGTTGCCTCTTCCCGCCCACCCTCCCGTTCTGTGTTGCCTCTTCCCGCCCACCCTCCCGTTCTCTGTGTTGCCTCGTCCCGCCCACCCTCCCGTTCTCTGTGTTGCCTCGTCCCGCCCACCCTCCTGTTCTCTGTGTTGCCTCTTCATTCCCATCCTCTTGTTGTCTGTGTTGCCTCTTCCTGCCCACCCTCCTGTTGTCTGTGTTGCCTCTTCCCGCCCATCCTCCTGTTGTCTCTATGGCCTCTTCCCTCCCATCCTCCTGTTGTCTGTGTTCGCTCTTCCGTTCCCATCCTCCCGTTGTCTGGGTTGCCTCTTCCTTCCCATCCTCCCACTGTCTGTGTTGCCTTGTCCCGCCCACCCTCCCGTTGTCTGTGTTGCCTCGTAAAGCCCACCCTCCTGTTCTCTGTGTTGCCTCTTCCCGCCCACCCTCCCGTTCTCTGTGTTGCCTCTTCCCGCCCACCCTCCCGTTCTCTGTGTTGCCTCTTCCCGCCCACCCTCCCGTTCTCTGTGTTGCCTCTTCCCGCCCACCCTCCCGTTCTCTGTGTTGCCTCTTCCCGCCCACCCTCCCGTTCTCTGTGTTGCCTCTTCCCACCCACCCTCCTGTTGTCTGTGTTGCCTCTTCCCGCCCACCCTCCCGTTGTCTGTGTTGCCTCTTCCCGCCCACCCTCTCGTTGTCTGTTGCCTCTTCCCGCCCACCCTCCCGTTGTCTGTGTTGCCTCTTCCCGCCCACCCTCCCGTTGTCTGCGTTGCCTCTTCCCGCCCACCCTCCCGTTGTCTGTGTTGCCTCTTCCCGCCCACCCTCCCGTTGTCTGTGTTGCCTCTTCCCACCCACCCTCCCGTTCTCTGCGTTGCCTCTTCCCGCCCACGCTCCCGTTCTCTGCGTTTCCTCTTCCCGCCCACCCTCCCGTTCTCTGCGTTGCCTCTTCCCGCCCACCCTCCCGTTCTCTGCGTTGCCTCTTCCCGCCCACCCTCCCGTTCTCTGCGTTGCCTCTTCCCGCCCACCCTCCCGTTCTCTGCGTTGCCTCTTCCCGCCCACCCTCCCGTTGTCTGTTGCCTCTTCCCGCCCACCCTCCCGTTGTCTGTGTTGCCTCTTCCCGCCCACCCTCTCGTTGTCTGTGTTGCCTCTTCATTCCCATCCTCTTGTTGTCTGTGTTGCCTCTTCCCGCCCACCCTCCTGTTGTCTGTGTTGCCTCTTCCCGCCCACCCTCCTGTTGTCTGTGTTGCCTCTTCCCGCCCACCCTCCTGTTGTCTGTGTTGCCTCTTCCCGCCCACCCTCCTGTTGTCTGTGTTGCCTCTTCTCGCCCACCCTCCTGTTGGCTGTGTTGCCTCTTCCCGCCCACCCTCCCGTTCTCTGTGTTGCCTCTTCCCGCCCACCCTCCCGTTCTCTGTGTTGCCTCTTCCCGCCCACCCTCCCGTTCTCTGTGTTGCCTCTTCCCGCCCACCCTCCCGTTCTGTGTTGCCTCTTCCCGCCCACCCTCCCGTTCTCTGTGTTGCCTCGTCCCGCCCACCCTCCCGTTCTCTGTGTTGCCTCGTCCCGCCCACCCTCCCGTTCTCTGTGTTGCCTCGTCCCGCCCACCCTCCTGTTCTCTGTGTTGCCTCGTCCCGCCCACCCTCCCGTTCTCTGTGTTGCCTCGTCCCGCCCACCCTCCCGTTCTCTGTGTTGCCTCGTCCCGCCCACCCTCCCGTTCTCTGGGTTGCCTCGTCCTTCTCACCCTCCCGTTTTCTGCGTTGCCTCTTCCCGCCCACCCTCCCGTTCTCTGCGTTGCCTCTTCCCGCCCACCCTCCCGTTGTCTGCGTTGCCTCTTCCCGCCCACCCTCCCGTTGTCTGTGTTGCCTCTTCCCGCCCACCCTCCCGTTGTCTGTGTTGCTTCCTCCCGCCCACCCTCCTGTTGTCTGTGTTGCTTCTGAACCGCCCACCCCCCCGTTGTCTGTGTCGCTTCTTCCCGCCCACCCTCCCGTTGTCTGTGTTGCTTCTTCCCGCCCACCCTCCCGTTGTCTGTGTTGCCTCTTCCCACCCACCTTCCCGTTCTGTGTTGCCTCTTCCCGCCCACCCTCCCGTTCTCTGAGTTGCCTTGTCCCGCCCACCCTCCCGTTGTCTGTGTTGCCTCGTAAAGCCCACCCTCCCGTTCTCTGTGTTGCCTCTTCCCGCCCACCCTCCCGTTCTCTGCGTTGCCTCTTCCCGCCCACCCTCCCGTTCTCTGCGTTTACTCTTCCCGCCCACCCTCCCGTTCTCTGCGTTGCCTCTTCCCGCCCACCCTCCCGTTGTCTGTTGCCTCTTCCCGCCCACCCTCCCGTTGTCTGTGTTGCCTCTTCCCGCCCGCCCTCCCGTTCTCTGTGTTGCCTCTTCCCGCCCACCCTCCCGTTCTCTGTGTTGCCTCTTCCTTCCCACCCTCTTTTTACCTGTGTTGCCTCTTCCCTCCCATCCTCCTGTTGTCTCTATGGCCTCTTCCCTCCCATCCTCCTGTTGTCTGTGTTCGCTCTTCCTTCCCATCCTCCCGTTGTCTGGGTTGCCTCTTCCTTCCCATCCTCCCACTGTCTGTGTTGCCTTGTCCCGCCCACCCTCCCGTTGTCTGTGTTGCCTCGTAAAGCCCACCCTCCCGTTCTCTGTGTTGCCTCTTCCCGCCCACCCTCCCGTTCTCTGTGTTGCCTCTTCCCGCCCACCCTCCCGTTCTCTGTGTTGCCTCTTCCCGCCCACCCTCCCGTTCTCTGTGTTGCCTCTTCCCGCCCACCCTCCCAATCTCTGTGTTGCCTCTTCCCGCCCACCCTCCCATTCTCTGTGTTGCCTCTTCCCGCCCACCCTCCCGTTCTCTGTGTTGCCTCTTCCCGCCCACCCTCCCGTTGTCTGTGTTGCCGCTTCCCGCCGACCCTCCCATTCTCTGTGTTGCCTCTTCCCGCCCACCCTCCCGTTCTCTGCGTTGCCTCTTCCCGCCCACCCTCCCGTTGTCTGTTGCCTCTTCCCGCCCACCCTCCCGTTGTCTGTTGCCTCTTCCCGCCCACCCTCCCGTTGTCTGTGTTGCCTCTTCCCGCCCACCCTCTCGTTGTCTGTGTTGCCTCTTCATTCCCATCCTCTTGTTGTCTGTGTTGCCTCTTCCCGCCCACCCTCCTGTTCTCTGTGTTGCCTCGTCCCGCCCACCCTCCCGTTCTCTGTGTTGCCTCGTCCCGCCCACCCTCCCGTTCTCTGTGTTGCCTCGTCCCGCCCACCCTCCCGTTCTCTGTGTTGCCTCGTCCCGCCCACCCTCCCGTTCTCTGTGTTGCCTCGTCCCGCCCACCCTCCCGTTCTCTGTGTTGCCTCGTCCCGCCCACCCTCCCGTTCTCTGTGTTGCCTCGTCCCGCCCACCCTCCCGTTCTCTGGGTTGCCTCGTCCCGCCCACCCTCCCGTTCTCTGGGTTGCCTCGTCCTTCTCACCCTCCCGTTTTCTGTGTTGCCTCTTCCCGCCCACCCTCCCGTTCTCTGCGTTGCCTCTTCCCGCCCACCCTCCCGTTGTCTGTGTTGCCTCTTCCCGCCCACCCTCCCGTTGTCTGTGTTGCCTCTTCCCGCCCACCCTCCCGTTGTCTGTGTTGCCTCTTCCCGCCCACCCTCCCGTTGTCTGTGTTGCCTCTTCCCGCCCACCCTCCCGTTGTCTGTTGCCTCTTCCCGCCCACCCTCCCGTTGTCTGTTGCTTCTGAACCGCCCACCCTCCCGTTGTCTGTGTTGCTTCTTCCCGCCCACCCTCCCGTTGTCTGTGTTGCTTCTTCCCACCCACCTTCCCGTTCTCTGTGTTGCCTCTTCCCGCCCACCCTCCTGTTGTCTGTGTTGCCTCTTCCCGCCCACCCTCCCGTTGTCTGTGTTGCCTCTTCCCGCCCACCCTCTCGTTGTCTGTTGCCTCTTCCCGCCCACCCTCCCGTTGTCTGTGTTGCCTCTTCCCGCCCACCCTCCCGTTGTCTGTGTTGCCTCTTCCCGCCCACCCTCCCGTTGTCTGTGTTGCCTCTTCCCACCCACCCTCCCGTTCTCTGCGTTGCCTCTTCCCGCCCACCCTCCCGTTCTCTGCGTTTACTCTTCCCGCCCACCCTCCCGTTCTCTGCGTTGCCTCTTCCCGCCCACCCTCCCGTTGTCTGTTGCCTCTTCCCGCCCACCCTCCCGTTGTCTGTGTTGCATCTTCCCGCCCACCCTCTCGTTGTCTGTGTTGCCTCTTCATTCCCATCCTCTTGTTGTCTGTGTTGCCTCTTCCTGCCCACCCTCCTGTTGTCTGTGTTGCCTCTTCCCGCCCACCCTCCTGTTGTCTGTGTTGCCTCTTCCCGCCCACCCTCCTGTTGTCTGTGTTGCCTCTTCCCGCCCACCCTCCTGTTGTCTGTGTTGCCTCTTCCCACCCACCCTCCTGTTGTCTGTGTTGCCTCTTCCCGCCCACCCTCCTGTTGTCTGTGTTGCCTCTTCCCGCCCACCCTCCTGTTGTCTGTGTTGCCTCTTCCCGCCCACCCTCCTGTTGTCTGTGTTGCCTCTTCCCGCCCACCCTCCTGTTGTCTGTGTTGCCTCTTCTCGCCCACCCTCCTGTTGGCTGTGTTGCCTCTTCCCGCCCACCCTCCCGTTCTCTGTGTTGCCTCTTCCCGCCCACCCTCCCGTTCTCTGTGTTGCCTCTTCCCGCCCACCCTCCCTTTCTGTGTTGCCTCTTCCCGCCCACCCTCCCGTTCTCTGTGTTGCCTCTTCCCGCCCACCCTCCCGTTCTCTGTGTTGCCTCGTCCCGCCCACCCTCCCGTTCTCTGTGTTGCCTCGTCCCGCCCACCCTCCCGTTCTCTGTGTTGCCTCGTCCCGCCCACCCTCCCGTTCTCTGTGTTGCCTCGTCCCGCCCACCCTCCCGTTCTCTGTGTTGCCTCGTCCCGCCCACCCTCCCGTTCTCTGTGTTGCCTCGTCCCGCCCACCCTCCCGTTCTCTGGGTTGCCTCGTCCTTCTCACCCTCCCGTTTTCTGTGTTGCCTCTTCCCGCCCACCCTCCCGTTCTCTGCGTTGCCTCTTCCCGCCCACCCTCCCGTTGTCTGTGTTGCCTCTTCCCGCCCACCCTCCGTTGTCTGTGTTGCCTCTTCCCGCCCACCCTCCCGTTGTCTGTGTTGCTTCTGAACCGCCCACCCTCCCGTTGTCTGTGTTGCTTCTGAACCGCCCACCCTCCCGTTGTCTGTGTTGCTTCTTCCCGTCCACCCTCCCGTTGTCTGTGTTGCCTCTTCCCGCCCACCTTCCCGTTCTCTGTGTTGCCTCTTCCCGCCCACCCTCCCGTTCTCTGAGTTGCCTCTTCCCGCCCACCCTCCCGTTCTGAGTTGCCTCTTCCCGCCCACCCTCCCGTTCTCTGTTTTGCCTCTTCCCGCCCACCCTCCCGTTCTCTGTGTTGCCTCTTCCCGCCCACCCTCCCGTTCTCTGTGTTGCCTCTTCCCGCCCACCCTCCCGTTCTCTGTGTTGCCTCTTCCCGCCCACCCTCCCGTTCTCTGTGTTGCCTCTTCCCGCCCACCCTCCCGTTGTCTGTGTTGCCTCTTCCCGCCCACCCTCCCGTTGTCTGTGTTGCCTCTTGTTGTCTGTTTCCTCTTCCCGCCCACCCTCCCGTTGTCTGTGTTGCCTCTTCCCGCCCACCCTCCCGTTGTCTGTGTTGCCTCTTCCCGCCCACCCTCCCGTTGTCTGTGTTGCCTCTTCCCACCCACCCTCCCGTTGTCTGTGTTGCCTCTTCCCACCCACCCTCCCGTTGTCTGTGTTGCCTCTTCCCACCCACCCTCCCGTTGTCTGTGTTGCCTCTTCCCACCCACCCTCCCGTTGTTTGTGTTGCCTCTTCCCACCCACCCTCCCGTTGTTTGTGTTGCCTCTTCCCGCCAACTCTCCCGTTGTTTGTGTTGCCTCTTATCGCCCACCCTCCCGTTGTCTGTGTTGCCTCTTCCCGCCCACCCTCCCGTTCTATGTTTTGCCTCTTCCCGCCCACCCTCCCGTTCTCTGTGTTGCCTCTTCCCGCCCACCCTCCCGTTCTCTGTGTTGCCTCTTCCCGCCCACCCTCCCGTTCTCTGTGTTGCCTCTTCCCGCCCACCCTCCCGTTGTCTGTGTTGCCTCTTCCCGCCCACCCTCCCGTTGTCTGTGTTGCCTCTTCCCGCCCACCCTCCCGTTGTCTGTGTTGCCTCTTGTTGTCTGTTTCCTCTTCCTGCCCACCCTCCCGTTGTCTGTGTTGCCTCTTCCCGCCCACTCTCCCGTTGTCTGTGTTGCCTCTTCCCGCCCACTCTCCCGTTGTCTGTGTTGCCTCTTCCCGCCACCCACCCTCCCGTTGTTTGTGTTGCCTCTTCCCACCCACCCTCCCGTTGTTTGTGTTGCCTCTTCCCGCCAACTCTCCCGTTGTTTGTGTTGCCTCTTATCGCCCACCCTCCCGTTGTCTGTGTTGCCTCTTATCGCCCACCCTCCCGTTGTCTGTGTTGCCTCTTATCGCCCACCCTGCTGTTGTCTGTTGCCTCTTCCCGCCTACCCTTCCGTTGTCCATGTTTCCCCTTCCTTCCAACCCCCTGTTGCCTGTATTTCCTCCTTCCAACCTCCCCGTTGTCTGTGTTTCCTCTTCCTTCCAACCCCCGTTGTCTGTGTTGCCTCTTTCTTCCCACCATCCTGTTTTTCCTTTTCCACTCCTTTCCCAGCCCTCCCATTGTTTGTGTTGCCCCCAACCACACCTGCCATAAGAAAAACCAGCATTGGCATAGCCAATAGGTCTCGCCTTTGGGACCTTATAAGTATTTAGTTATCCAGCACAATATCCATGGTGCAACAACATCAACTGTTGCATGGCTAAACACTTATAAGGTTCCAAAGGTGAGACCTAATGTCTATGCCAATGCTTGTCCTCAATAGACTTTTATCCAAAGTGAGAGAAAAAAAATACACACAAGGGGCAAAGAATGTGCGAGAGAAAGACGGAAAAACTATGACAAAGTGAAAACAGGGTTGAAAAAGAACCTGCCAGAGTGAGCTAAGGAGGCAGGGAGTAGCTGGTGTTTGATGAAAGAGGAACGAGGTTGAATCAAGAACTCACATCGTTGGTATTCTTCACCCCAATCTTAAATAGCACCAGCTATGGGCTTCAGAACAAAACTTTGGGCCCGGGGAATTATTCTTTTACAAATTAAGCACTGTAGTGCCTGGGCATTCCCTGTGCACGCTTGGCAGATGCAAACAAAGTGGTTCTATTGGCTGTGGTCTACAATACTGCCACTCAAATCTGAATGAGACTAGTAGCTGTTTCTGTCTGTGAGGTTATGTGGCCGAGAATGGCACCGAACATGGTTATGCACATGTCGTTGAACTCTACCAGAAGTGGTGTATCGTGTTGACCAATATCAGATACCAAAGGACCTTAAATCCTTGGATGCTTAGTAATGAGACCAGCGAACTTATCTGCCAAGAGATCCACTAGGTACAAATCAGGGTTCAGTGAGTTTGGGAGCGCTGCGTTTCTTCTTTATCTTGGTAAAAGTGTCTTCATATCCTGGTGTCAGTCTCCCAGTGTCCTACCTTAGGCATGCCCCCTCAGAAAGCCTTTTTAGGAAACTTCTGAAGACCTGGATTTTCCCTCAGTCCGACTCATCGGTCCTCGCAGCCATCTGATTCTCGCTCTCCACTGCGGGTTATCTGTTTGCTCAGCGCCAAGATGCTCCTTCCGGAGCGATAGTCGCGCTATACAAATTTCAATAAATATCAAAATATCTACGTCGTCTCCGAGAGTCAGTGTGTCTTATCGTGTCTTATCTTGGGGGACTCACTGTCCTCTGCACATACCAGGCACATTGCGGCATCTTGGCAGGGATAAACCAATGTCATTTACCTACCTAATTTGACGGTACTCATTCATTTACCTTGAAAGGATTACTGTGTCCTCACGAAATTCATAACATTTACCTGGATGGTAAATACACAGGTACAAAACTTGGAACAGGGTGCTCATCCCACTGCGCTATATTACCAGATAGTCTATTTCAAAGATAGTTCTAGGTCAATAACTCTTTTAGTTTGGGGATGATGTCCAACGCCATCCACCAAGTCCATGCTGACCCAAGAGCCAACTGGGCTAGAGTGCGCCGAGGCCCTGCCAGGACTTTTACAAAACTAGTCCAGCTTCAGCTCTTGACTTTATAAGGCATGGCATCATGACACAGGGTACATCAGGGTCGTAGCCCATTACTCATAGTCCACCTAGACACCGGATACCGGTCAGTGCTGGTTCTCAGACACTGGGCACAGCTGGGTGCTGGCCCTCGCGGGCACTTGACAGCCACGCACAGAACAGCTTACAAACCGGGTTCAGTAGGACAAAGGACCTCAGACAGTTGACCAGGACGGCAGAGACCGTCCTGGACTCTGGACAATGGAGAAAGTAGGGGGAACAAAAAGAAAGATTCTGCCAAATCCACGGGGAGGGTTGTGGGGTGGGGAGGAAGTGAAAGGTGGAGTAGAAAAGGGAAACGATCACTCTACAGCCCTGCGCTACGTCTGTCGCACCTTTCTTACTGTCACTTCTTGCCTGTCAGGCCTCCACGCCTCTCCATTGCCCATGTTTCTCTGTTCACCCCGCCTCCTTCTCTTCACCTACAGACCTTTCAGCCAATAGTGTGCGCAGGTGGGAAGCAACCAATATAACCTAAAGCGTTCCCATGTTGCTTTGCACTAGCTCCCCCACAACAGAGCTGGCATACAATGCTCTCCCCCTGTTTTTCCAGAGGCGCGAGACCCATATACTTTGCCAGTGACTGCTTGTAAATCACACTGTGGCTCGACACATCGTACATTATTAAACATTTCTGCCCTCGAGTGACGGCAAACCGTCTATCATGGTATTTATGTAATGTCGTTTTTTTCCCTTCTTCGCTTTTAAATGCCCAGAAGATTGGCCAATTCATTATGCCAACGCGGAGGCAGCTTTCCGGCCCCTCTGCGAGTCGTGGCATGAGGCGAGGGCTTGTGGTTGTTGCAGGGTCCTTTGAGCCAACAGCGGATACTCGGCAATGAACACACCGCGAGATCTACGACAAAACGTGACCTCTCTTCTCCTAGTGTTAAAATATTAGCCCCCCGTTATGATTGTTCCCTTAAACCGCAAGCTTCTACCTTCTGCTAAAAACAGTATAGACAATGCCGGCAGTGTTACTTCATGCAGTAATAACACCAGAATAACTGCATGTTTTGCAGCGTGAATCTTTCTGGATTCACTATGCTGTGCATTATTCCGCGGTCTTGTGGTTGGGTCCGGATTCGGAGTCTTTTCTTTGTTTTTTTGTTTTTTTTTGTAGCCCAGGTGGGCGTCGGCGTCACACCCCTTTGGGTGTATTTCCGGTGACGTCGGCATGCTTCCTGCGAAAGCTCCCACTCTTGGGCGCCATCTTCAGATTCTTTTTTTCCGCGGTCGGGTCTGGATCGTTCCCGTTTGGGCTCCAGACATTTTTGGAGAAAGAAGAAAGAAAATACAGAAAAGACGAGGAGAAGTCATCTGAAGACTGCAGGGGACTTCATCGACGAAAAACCGTCAAGGAGAAGGCGTTTTTCCATCGAGATCATCGACGAACACGCGACCAGAGAGGCCCTGGACGCTCGATGATGGACAACACGCCGTTCAAGTTCTGCCGTAACTGCCACCACAAGTACGCGCAGAAGGACCAGCACCCGGTATGCAACCTTTGCCTACCGGTGGACCACGGAAGCGGAGACTGCAACGCCTGTTCCGCCTTCGCCCCGAAGACCCTTCGTGTGAGAGAGAGGCAGAGGGTAGCACACGCCACCCTGCAGGGGAAGGCCCCGACTCCGTCCCTCTACGAGCTGGGGATGTCCTCCGAGGAAGAAGACCACGCTGCCGCCGAAGACGACAGCTACACGGTCGTAGAGACCGATTACACGAAGACTTCTGACAAGGTAGGAGACTCTTCGGCCCCCAAGAACCCGAGAGACTGAGTCTAGAAAAATCGAGGGCAAGACCCCGAAAGCGCCGACGCCAAAAAAGGTGGCGTCCGCGACTACTCCCAGGCCAAGCGGATCCTCCGAGAAGGAGTCCCCGGCGCCGAGGGCTGCTGATCAGCAGAAAACGTCGAAAATCGTCCCCGAAAAGGATCGATCGACGCCGAGGGAGAAAGACCCAAAACTGACGACGACGACCAGAGACCCAAGATCCGGTCCGACGTCGACGTCGAAAACTTCGACGCCGAAAGGTACGGCGACGAACCATCCGCCGAAAAGAACGGCCGACCCATCCGACGCGGAATACGCGGCAGAGATGGAGAAGAAGAGAAGGCGCCTCGAGGCCGAAATGGAGAACATCATGCAGCGGAAGAAAGATTTCGATGCAAAGATGAAGGCCTTCACGATCCCCCACAAGACCAAGCCACCGGTGGTGGAGGCAGTCGAGGAGGAGGAAGAGATCGCCGAAGTCGTCGAGGAACAAGACCAGGACGTCGAGGTGATCGACGACCAGGAGGAGTACGAGAATCCCTACGATAGTTACAACTATGGGGAGGAAGAGGAAAGCAGGACGGACGCGGACTCGACACCCTCTGACCTACAGGAGGTAGATTACATAGATGTCGACACCGACAGCCCGGAGGAGGTGGTCGACACTTACCCCTCGAGGCCCTCGCCGCCGGACGACATCGGGGCCTACAACTCGGTGATACAAGCTGCCGCAGCAGCTTTCAAGCTCAAGCTCGACGAAGAGAAGCAGAAAGCAGACTTCCTTCTAGAAACATTGCTCCCAACACAAACAAGGAGCCAGTTCCTTCCAATGCTCGAGAGCGTCTTGGCTCAGGGGAAGGAAGCTTTCAGGGAGCCCGCAACATGCAAGGCAGTAACTCCCAAAACTGAAAAGAAGTACAAGCATTCCACAAAGGACCCGGCCTACATTCAGGGCACGGTCTCCGCAGACTCCATTATCACGGCCACAGCAAGGAGGAGGGCTAACGTACCCACTACCTCGGGCCCACCACCGGATAAGGAGAGCAAAAGGATGGATCTGGTGGGCAGAAGGATCGAACGGAATGCCGCGACCCACTGGCGCATGGCTAATTCCAACGCCCTGATAAACAGGCACATGTACCAAATCATGGAGGGACTGGGGCAGTTGGTGAAGGACTTGCCCCAGGATGACAGGCAGAAGGCCGAAAAGCTGGTTGAAGAGGGAAAAAACGCGGCAAATTCTTGCCTTAAGACGGCCCTGGATGGGGCAGACACCGCCAGCAGGCTCATGATGATGGGCGTCACGGAAAGGAGGCACGCCTGGCTCAGGATATCCGGTTTCAAACCGGAGGTGCAACACAGCATCCTGAACACACCGTTCAACGGCAACACGCTTTTCGGAATAACAGTTGATGAAACGCTCAGTCAACTGAAAAAAGATAACGAAACAGCAAGATCCATGGGAGCATTGCAGTTCAGAGGGAACAAGAGGGGCACCCCGTCACGGAGGCCCGGCAGGAGAGGCGGAAACCAGCCAGGTACATCACACCAGGCTTTCCAGCAAACGCACCAGGCAGACTCGCAGACTCAGCATGGTCAGCAGAAGCAGTCCTGGCAGTACCAACAAAGAGGCCAGTCCTTTCGAGGGAGAAATGGACGGGGACAAAATAGAAGAGGGGGGCAGCAGCCCACCTCTAAGTGACTTCAAAAAACTCAGTGTGCCCGCCCACAAAAAAGATCCCAGGGGGCAGCACGTACAGATGGGTCAAGACAAACTAGACACCTACGACCACATGACACCAGTGGGAGGAAGATTAAGATTTCACCTCCGAGAGTGGAGAGAAATCACATCAGACAAATGGATCCTCAACATTATCCAATTCGGATACTGCATAGAGTTGGAGGAGAGACCAACAAGCAGAAAACTAAAAAGAAAGCCACTAGCAGGCAAGCAGCTGCAGTGTCTGCAGGAGGAGGCAAAGGAACTCCTGCGGAAGCAGGCCATAGAACGGGTACCCTTCAAGGAAAGAAACACAGGAGTATACTCAACGTACTTCCTGGTACCAAAAGTAGACGAGACAATGAGACCCATTCTCGACTTACGGTTCATGAACAAATTCATAAGAACGCAAAAATTCAAAATGACCTCCCTGCAAGAGGTGCTCCCACAATTGCAGATCGGGGACTTCATGGTCACAATAGACCTCAAAGACGCATACCTGCACATTCCAATGAACAGAAAGCACAAGCACATGCTCAGGTTCACCATCGGAGAAAGCCACTACCAGTTCACGACACTGGCCTTCGGTCTAAGATCAGCACCAAGAGTTTTCACAAAGTGCCTCGCAGCAGTCGCAGCGCACCTAAGAAGGCAAGGAATACACGTATACCCTTACCTGGACGACTGGCTGGTGAAAGCAAACTCATACCAGAAATGCAAGCTGCACGCACATACAGTGACAAGCACGCTCATAAACCTGGGGTTCTCCATCCATTGGAAGAAATAATCAATGGAGCCAGAACAAGTGAAGATCTTCCTGGGAGCACAGATCAACACCTTACAGGGCAAGGTGTTCCCCAGCGAGAAGAGGGCGAGGGCGCTGGTGAAGGAAACTCGCCTCTACTGGAAGGGACAAGCTCGGACAGTGAGGACTGCGAGCAAGATCATGGGGATGATGGCATCATGCATCCACCTGGTACCGCATGTACGACTCCACATGAGACCCATTCAAGAATGGCTACAGGAGCAATGGTCACAAGCTACAGGCAGTTGGGAGGATCTAGTGGTTGTAACGCACGCAGTGCAGAAGGAGATGACATGGTGGACCATGGAGAACATAGCAAGGGGAAAGCCTCTAACGCCCCCAACGCCAACAGTGACCATCACCACAGACGCATCCCTGAAGGGATGGGGCGCTCACATGGAGGAGCTCAAGGTGAGGGGACTGTGGACACCAACAGATGCGACAAAGCACATCAATTACTTAGAATTGAAGACAATCTTCCTTGCACTGAAAGCCTTTCAAACAAGACTGTACAAACACAAGGTGTTGATACAAACAGACAATACCACTGCGATGTTCTACATCAACAAGCAGGGGGGCACACAGTCAGCCCCGCTTTCAACGCTGGCGCAGGAGATATGGAGATGGGCCATCCCTCTCAAGATAGACCTGCTAGCCATACACCTGCCAGGGAAGGACAACATACAAGCAGAATGGCTCAGCAGGCAGACATCGGCATCCCACGAGTGGGAGCTCAATGCTCAGGAGACAAGGCGCCTATTCGACAGATGGGGAACTCCATCGGTGGACCTGTTTGCCACACGCCAGAATGCAAAATGCCAAAACTTCGCATCCAGGCAGCCCGAGGAAGGGTCACTAGGGAATGCCCTATGGATAGATTGGTCAAGGACATTTGCCTACGCCTTTCCCCCGATACCACTGATGCACAGAGTACTGAGCAAGTGCAGAGCGAGCAACATGACACTGATACTGGTCGCACCACAGTGGGCGAGGCAGACATGGTACTCGCAGATCATGGAGATGACACAGTGTGCACCCCACAGATTCAGCAGGAGGAAAGACCTACTCTCCATGCAGAACGGAGAGGTGCTACACCCAGAGCCAGAGAGCATGAGCCTAGTAGCGTGGCTCCTGAGGACATAGAGTTCGCACATTTAAGATTGCCAGAAAGTACCCTGAGGGTCCTGCGGGAGGCAAGAAGGCCTAGCACTCGGAAGTGCTATGTTGCGAAATGGAAAAGGTTCACAATATGGTGCAGACAAGAAAGACTTCACAATAAAATGAAGAAGGACTCCACAGTGCTAAAGTACCTGACGCACTTGCTAGAGAAGAACCTTAGCTCATCCTCTTTGAGAGTTCACTTGGCAGTGATAGTCGCCTACACAAGGGGAGAAACTTGCAGGAGTTTCTTCACATCACAGGTGGTGAAGAGATTCCTAGAAGGTGCGAAAAGGATCGCACCACCCAAGCGGGTGCCGCCACCTGCATGGAACTTGAACATAGTCCTAACGGAACTCATGAAGGAGCCCTTTGAACCGCTCCACAAGGCGTCCTTAAAGATGCTAACTATGAAAACAGCTTTCCTGGTTGCAATAACGCCTTACGCAGAGTAAGCGAGCTTCAGGCTCTGACGCTACAAGAACCCTACATACAAATACACAATGATAGGGTTGTGATGAGGACTGACCCACACTTCATGCCGAAGGTGGTATCTAAATTTCACATGAACCAGTCTATACAGATACCGAGTTTTTTCCAAAAACCAACAACTGCCGCAGAGCGAGCTCTGCACACCCTGGACGCCAGAAGGGCAGTCATGCACTACATTGAGAGGACGAAGGGACACAGGAAAACAAAACAGTTCTTTGTGTAATTCGCCAACAGTTACATGGGAAAAGCAGTAACCAAAAAGATCATTGCACGATGGATCGCACAGACAATTCAACTCTGCCACAAGCTTGCAGGACAAGAGCTAGCAGAGGGGACACGTGCCCACTCCACTAGGAAAAAGGGTGCTACAATAGCCTTCCTGGCTAACACACCCATACAAGACATATGCCTGGCGGCAACATGGGCTTCGGTGCACACGTTCACGAAGCACTACTGTGTGGACATACAGATGAACAAGGAAGCTCAAGTTGGACAGAAGGTGCCACAGCACATATTCAATACCCAGCGCTCATCTTCCACCCAACCGCCACAGAGATGAGAAACCGCTACAAAATCTATGCACAGCATAGTGAATCCAGAAAGATTCACGCTGCAAAACGAATAGTTTTCTTACCTGTCGGTGTAGTTTTGCAGCTTGAAGATCTTTCTGGATTCACTAGCGAACCCACCCACCTCCGCCAGAAAGAGGAGGCTGGAGAGAGAAGAGGTGGAAATAGAAAAAGTGGAAAAGACTTTGAAGGTACAAAGCGGTAAAATATCACCTGAATAGAACATTGCCATTACTTCGGAAACGAAAGAAACCCGGAAAAAAAGAACCCGAAGATGGCGCCCAAGAATGGGAGCTTCCGCAGGAAGCATGCCGACGTCACCGGAAATACACCCAAAGGGGTGTGACGCCGACGCCCACCTGGGCTACAAAAAAAAAAAAAAGAAAAGACTACGAATCCGGACCTAACCACAAGACCGCGGAATAATGCACAGCATAGTGAATCCAGAAAGATCTTCAAGCTGCAAACCTACACCGACAGGTAAGAAAACTATTCGTTGTAATACGTTGGCCAATCTTAATGAGTGTAAGCATTATAAAGTGCCTGTTACAAATGGAAGTGTTTCTCGGTGCTTGGTTCATAGCTGCAATTAGCTAAATCAGTGTCACTCATTTATTCAACTAAAAAAGAATTCAATATTGAGTCGGTCATGCTGAAAATCAGAAAATTACTCTGTAACTTGAAGACACACTTTTGGGTGCGTGGGAGCATTTACGTTGAAGGAGCGAGCAGCGGTAGGCGCAATAATTGCAAACAGATGGCGCTGCTGCTCGCTCCCACAAGGTAAACGCCATACATGCGTACTCATTGGAAACTGTGCAAAACATGCATGAGTTTCCACAAAAGGCTAGAGTGATACCAAGAGTTCACTCCAATTTTGCGCTTGCGCGCTGCGAGGCAAGACCTAAAAATGCTATGACACGGCCATCGCTGGCCGCGTCATTACACTTTTTGTTTTAGCTTCCCACACTTTTTGTTTTAGCTTCCCATCCCTGCGCCACTGCGCTTTAAAAAATAATAATATATAGCTATTAGTCACGCTGCTCAACAACTTGGCTAAAAGACATTGGGGAAGGTGTGAGTATTTGGCTTTGTTAATGCTTTTTAATTACTGCTGGTACTCAGACTCGACAGGACTCCGCGCATTAAAGCCCTTCTATTACTGCAGTGTACACTCTCCTTTAGTTTATTAGCGTTTTCTTAGTTTTCGAGGTCCAGGCTTAATACAAGGTGGGAAGAAAGAAGCTTTTCTGCCGCCTGTTTCCCTTTTCTGTCTTTCTCACTCTTGCTCTGGGTCAAGGTCTAATAATTAAAAACAGGCACAAAAAAAATCATTTTTGTGGCATGTTTTTATTAGTTGGTGTAAGAAATAGGGAACCGGGAGTGGCTGTAGAAAGTGCAGGGCTATTTGGGACACATCAAGCGGAGGACAGTTCTGCGAAAGAGTGCCTCCACTGCCATGTGTCATAAATGTAATTTGCACCTGTTCCCTTACTTGTGCCATTCAGGTACGCTGGGTTTATTTATCCTCATTCTTCCTCCTTCTCCATTGAGCAGACTGTGAGTCTTTTACTTGTTGTGTACTTATGGATATAGTCCGATAATCCTTATAACCGTCAGACACATTAGTTTAACAGGTTATCCATGTCAGTTGTATTTACCAGCCAGATTGCACCCATTGCTGGAAAGCACTGAGCGACATCTGATTTTTCTGCGTAACGTTTTACCACTTGTCTTCTCACCTGCTAGGAAGTCCTGCCTGGTCGCGCTTTGAACAATCTGCCTACAACAGCTAAGACTTTTATCTAACGTCTGATGCAATTCCACTATGGCCGACAGGTATTTGTGTTGGATTGTCTGGAATTAAAAAGACCCAGAAAAGCTTCAGGGAATGTCATTGAATGTGCACGTTTCACTGCCATGTAGGAATAGTCGCACAATGTTTTAGAACAGAATGCAAGTAGAGAGCAAACAATAAAGGGAGGTGCCCAGTAGCACTTAGCAGCTGATGAGCCCTCAGAAAAAAAATATTTGAAAAAGGCTTTAAAGGCAAAATAGATGTGACATACTTTTTCGAAGTAGTTCCACGATATGCCTTGCGCTCATATGCTGATTTACAACTACTAAGAACCAATATCTGAAGCCAGCTTAACCACTGTAGCCAGTGGCTGAAAGTGTCTGTACGAAAGCCCCTTTCTGTACTTATGAGTATGTGTATTTTGTGTCTGTGTGTGGTTTGTGATGACATGAGCCAGAGAGCGGTCTGTAGACGAGGCCTAAAAGGACAAACTTAAATACAAATATATTTTTAAGTATACTTGTCAAGTCTTGGATACAATGTACTGTTTTTCTTTCAGCACTGTACAACATGAATGATTGATTGAGATTAAAGCGAACAAGTACCAAATGCTTATTTATTTGTAATCTTTTGTTTTACAAAGCACTGACTTCTGACAGGCAGCACTTCATTGTGTTAGACTACACCTGCTTGCTTTTCTTTTGCTGCAGGAGGGTGCAGTATTGGGTTGTACCTGTTGCAATACAGTGTGCGATCTCAGTCTATAGACCATCAGAAACAGATCGATGAACGGCGGCCCCCTGTACCTAAAAGATCCATTCTTCTCCTGGTCTTTGTGTGCATGCACAATATGTGCCAGTGAAGGCTTCCCCAGTGTGCTAAACTGTTCATGATTGTGATATTCGACAAATACGTACTTATCAGCAGCAAAACATTTGATGCTCACTTAGCCAATAGAATGATAAAAACTGATAAAATACTAATTATACTTACCAAACTTTATTTAGAAGTGACAGAATATTCAGAATACTAACCAATGGAATACTTAGGATACAATATTAACAGTGGTGCCCCTCTACTGCAGCAGTAAGTCCACTAGACCCCAGGGAAGTGCTTTTCATAAATTCATAACTTTAACATGACTCCTGAGGCAGGTAGAAGGAAAGAGCAGATTCTGAAAACTTGGTGCAAATGAGTACAACCTAACATATGTAAGGAGTTTGTAAGGTTTTCTGTCCAGTGATGTTTAGCAGGACCACAATCCCTGAGATGTAATACCTCCAACTAGACACCATAGAATTCATGTGCGGGATAACTGCTTGCTCGTTACGTATTCCTTTGTCTCCTGCACACCTTTCAGCTCTTTATGGAGGAAGGGTTCATTCAGGGGGTTATCCCTCAGTCTACCACCATAGGGAATCTGAATGACTATATGTTTCTCAAATGGGATAGGGCTGGACATTCCCAGCCATGTTTGCACCCCTAGCCTTCTTTCTCCACACCAGTCTTTCTGCTTTCGCAGTGATATTAATTGGGGTAGTTTGCCCCCAGTGCTACAACCACAAGCAAGGTATAAAGACCACTAGACCCTAAGGATAGCAATAAAAATAAATAACAAATCCTGTCGGTTTTGAAATGCAGAGCTTGATCTAATGTCCTCTCCGTTCCCAAATGCCCATATGTCGGCTCCCCTGGGCAGATCAAGCGAGCTTACTTCCAATAATCCTGTCACCCCTAGAGACATCCCAGCAGAGAAATCCCTCTTGAGGCCAGATTTATTTTCGGTAAAAAAGAATTGCAAAGGCTGCCTCTCTGACAATGAGCCCTACCCACATGCCTATGCTCTCCCATGAACTCTATACTCTTATCATGTGCAAATGTGTTTACTGGCTAATCTATCCCCGGGTGGCAAAATCCCACTAGACCCCAGGCAATAAAAAAATGAAAATCAACAAATTGGCAGTCACTGATGGGACCACACCATGTCTTAGAGCCTGTAAAATACTACCACCCAGGGGCAGCTCCTCCACAATGGCGGAAGAGAGTCGCCTCACTGGCTCAGAGCCAGCAAGTGAAAAATAAAATGATAGTTTACTATTGTTTTATTTTTCTCTTGTTGGTTCTGAGCCAGCTTGTGCAGGAAGGGGTGGGTGGGGCATGGGAGGGGGGAGGAGTAGTGCCATGTGCACTTCTAAGTGCACAAGTGTGTTTGGCATGCCGTTTCAGGTTGGCCAAACACACATGCGCACTTAGGGTTCTCCAACCCGGCTGCATTGAGCAGCCGAGCTGGAGAATCCCCACAGACTCTCTGAACTTAGCGGAGCGTCCTCTCAGCCCGCTCAAACTAATCCCCGCACTGCTCTCAAGCATGAGAGCAGCGCAGGGGATTTGATGGGAGGCTGTGATTCTGCCCCGGTGCCTGCTGGGAGAAGGAAGTTCACCGAGGCGCGCCACTGTGCTGGAGGCGGGTGGCAGGTTGAGGTAAGTGTTTTTTCTTCTTTTTTAATTATTACCCTTCCGTGCATTCCCCTTCCCGCACTCACCCGCCCCTCCACCCGTCTCACCTCCTCCTAATTGTGTCGGCTGCCACTGCTACCACCAACCCCATACCTACTCTAATGGAGGAGTTGATCCGCAGTGTCCCCCTCATCTCTCTGCTCCGGGACCAGGAATGATCAATGTACATCAGAGATTATTTGTGAAAGAATAGCTCTTCATTGGCTTGCTAGTCTAACTGATGCATGATATGGTTCTCACCCCCTACCCAGCACCTGGATTTCAGATACCTAGAGGAATGACTGGATATGTTAACCACCCATCTGTTTCACCTGGATACCTGAGATCCCCCTTAGATC
Organism: Lissotriton helveticus; assembly: GCF_964261635.1. Lineage (NCBI taxonomy): Eukaryota > Metazoa > Chordata > Amphibia > Caudata > Salamandridae > Lissotriton > Lissotriton helveticus. The sequence continues at coordinate 1,699,342,853 of NC_136067.1, read as the reverse complement.
CCATCTCTCTTTTTTTCTCGAAGTGGAAAAATTGGATTAGTTACCAAGAGTGCCAGGCACACAATGTGGCTTCTTCTGATCCCCACCCACGGTCAACTTTGCAATTGCCTTTGAGGTTGAATTAATGGAATTTATTGACTGATCTGTTCGCTAGAATGACACAACCCCCCAGAAGCTTGGGATATACTTTTTCCCAAGCAGAAAAAAATAAACGTTGTTGTGATATTGTCCTCATTGTATAGGTCACAGCTGTCACTAACCTTCCCCTCACCCATCATCCACACTGTGGCTTGATTTGCCTTCCTCCAGAAGCCCCCTAGTTGCCAGGGTTCTTTTCGTTTTGTAGTGTAGAGCTAGAGTCATTTGCAAATTGAGTTGCCTCTATATGACCTCCACTAGCATCTCCTTTCAGGTCCCTTTAGGGTGGCAGATTGGAAGGATTTGCCTTTTTTCCCATCAGTTGCGTGAAAAACCACTAATTGCTTGAAATAATAAATTTTTATGTTACTGAACAAGTTTTAGAAGATGCTGTAGGAGAGTAGGGTCTGCAATCCTATGGTCACCCCAGAATTTTGCTTTTTGCTTCACTGGTTTACGACTTTACCTGGCTGTGGGCCTGCTAATCAGACCCACAGCCTAGCTGTTCTCTCTCTAAATTGACACACATGTACTTTAGGTGCATTCACCAATTGGACGCTGGGTAACCTGATCAGCCCCTGTACAGTGTACTTTAGGTACCCAGGGCATAGGTGTACCCAGGGCCTACCAGGGGCTGAAGCATATATTATGCCACCCCTGGCTGGCCATCCAAACAGACACAACTGGCTGGTAACACAGCTGGGGCAAGGTGGTGTAATCACCCTTTGCTGTAGATATAGTATACCTATACCTAACCACAAAATGGATACATAGATTCCTATAAGTCACTCATATGGCAGGCCTTATCTTTCCTGAAGGCAGAGTGCTTGGAATTATGTGAGATGGTGCTCTAGCATGAGCTGAGCCTGTCTGCAGCTTTCGGAACCAAGTCCTTATAGCTGTTCCATGATAACGCTATACCATATACTCTTAAGTGCATTATAATCCTCGCGGTTATTGCTAACTTTGGCATAGCAGTATCAAAACATGTCGAGTAAGGTGTCATACGATTTGGAATACTACCCCCTCGCTAGTTCTGGCGACGGGGGTAGCATTCCACCCTTCTAGAGGGATACGACATGTCCATAACTGTAACACCGGTTAAAGTTAACCCGAGCCTCAGCATCACAAAATGGATGTTGCCACCACAGACACAAGTCTGACCTCCTGCTGCTGGGAGTCCTTCCAGCGAGGGAGGCCTGGACAAAGGGTTTCCTGCCTTGGGAGGTGCTAGCACCACCCCAGACAGGACTTTGTGTATTGAGGTAGGAAGGGCTCATAGGAATGAGACATGCCTGGGGCACACAAGGTGTCCCTGTGCATACCCCGGTTCAAACCAGTTGCTGGGGCACTCCAGCCCCAGCTCTGGCGCGAAACCTGACAAAGGATAGGGGGTGTAACCGCCCCCCTTCCGGGTCCCACCCATGGGAGGGACCTAGTCGATAGTACAGCCCCCTTTAGCTGGATAAAGGCAGGAGCTGGCCCCATTCCAAATTAGATTATCCTGAACAACCCTACAAAGAAGAAACTCTGGACTTCGACGTTCTGCTCCACAGAAGACTCAAGAAATCTCCCTTGTGGTCAAGGAGTGACCACCCTGCACAAGCAGGCACCACCAAGCGTCCTAGCGGTTCACTTTGACGTCCTTCCTGCCGGAACCAGACCTCAGAGCTCGACGAGACCCGGACTCCCAGACCTCTCCGACCTCTACCTACATCTGCAGCACAGCTGAGATCCGTGGGTGTGACGAGACACGTGGGACCGGCCATCTTTGAAGAACTGCACTTCGCTTCCAGCACGACCTCTGAGGCACCCTCGAGTAAGTGCTTTGGGGAATGAGAAGCCCCAGCCCCGAGCAGCACCTGCACCAAAGACCAGCCCTCCAGCATCCACGAGATCTGCGTGGGGCCCTTTTGCTTATTTGCTACTCGACGCGTTGTCTGGTCACTAGCCGGCTGGCTAGTGGTCTCCTAGACGACGACCCTTGAATTCTACACCGCTGGTCTGGTTGCTCCAGACTGGCCCATGCTTCCTTCCAAAAGAGAAGCACCCCGGACCCTCCTGGTCCGCACCAGACGCCATCTTCACTTTCCACGTGGGTTGCCTTTGCCAAGGCCTGTTGTCTCCGATCTTGGAGCGGACACCGCCGACAGCGAGAGCCTTCGTGGGACAGCTCGTGCCCGCCTCCTGGTTGTCCTCGACGCCTCCTGGTCCACGTGGCTGCAGAGTCAAGCGTCTCCTCTTCACCTGATTGCGTGCGACATCATCTGGTTCCGTCCTGGTTCCACTCCGGTCACTGGCTAGTGGCTGTGAACACTGTCCCCTCTGCTTTCAGGTCTCCATCTTCCTTGATCCGCCCTTGGATCCATCCGGACACCTCCATCCTGGTCGCCTGCAGCATCTTTCTCCAAGGCTCCATTGACTTCAACACGGAAACCCGACATACTTTCACACCTATGCACCCGCAGCCCGTGGGTAAGGTAACGAGAGCATTTCGGTGCTCATAGGCAGATTGACTCTCCTAGTGTCCAGGTATCCTTTAGTTTTAGTCTCAACCAGTCGGAACTGTCCTTACTTACCTATTTTGTAAATTGTTCGTGCCCATTGACTTTGCATTGAAACCCGCGTGTGTGGTACTGCACACGCGTCCCGTGGGCCTCCTGCTCCTTACCTAAGGTTAGGGTAGTGTAGCCCCAGAGATTCTACAACCTCTGGGCATACTTAGTATATGGTTTGTCATGCCCCTAGGGCAACATTGTAATTGTGCGACTTACTGTATTTTTCTGAAGAGTATTGTTATGTGCTTAGCCCTCTGATCTCATAAAGAGTTCAGAGGTGTTTGATAGTAATAAATATATTGTTTATTTTCATAACAACCTGTGTGGTGTCCTGTCATCTGGTATTCAAGGGGTTATATTTGGTAAAACAGCTGGCTTCACATGCTAAAAGAGTTTAGCCTAAGACTGCTCTGTCCATGCTACCATTAGGATAGCTGGTCTATAAGGTTGACTTACAACCAATCACCATAAGGGTTGTTTGGACTGACACAAGGTGATCACTAGAACTAGTGAGCATCATATATCAGGCCAACTTCTCACAGATGCCAACCACAATAAAATGTGAATCCCGATCTGCTTATTCTCCCGCTCCCCCCCCCCACACAGCTACCTCATACTTTACTCTATGAAAATGCAATTAAACATGAATAACCATAACAAAACCAAAAGAAAAGGAAAACACCAAAACCGTTACTGTGGATGGAGCTTTTAGATGCATGTTTTGTCAGTGAGATATAAAGATGTGGTAAATTGCAGATTTCGGGAGAAGGTGAAGCATAATTTAGCGAGGGTGTGGGAGAGGGTTTGTGGTTTTACACAACATTCCAAACTAGACAAGGCAACACAAAAATGGTGTGAAGGAGAGAGGAGTTATGGGGTGAGAAGAGACCTGTGGACGTGGCTTTAGGAGATCACAGATTAAAACGGAGAAGTTCTTGAACAGTCAGACCTGCCCTCCCCCCAAAGAAGCAAACAACAAAAATTAAAGGAGGAGAAAGAAATGCAGGGATTTGGGAGAGTGAAAACAAATTGAAAGGACCAGAGAGAAGAAAAGTGAGGGCACCAGATCATAAGTATATGATTAGACAATGTAATATCTTGGTAAACTTCTTTCATTTGTGGAAAAATAAGAGTTTAAATGGTTGATGTGTAATAATTTCACCAGAACCAGTTTGAGCAATGTGTAGTTCATTAGACATGGCACCAGAAATAATTTTCCGTTGTAATATTTGAATAATCTATTTAACATAATCATACATTCCCAAGTTTTATAATGTATTCAAATCTTCACGTGCACAGTTGGAGCCAAATTACTGAATCTGAAAGAAACAAGTTAGTATTAGATTCCTTACCTTAGAATATCCCCAGGCGTCAGTTTGGATCCGGAAACTTTTGCGTAGCAGTATCCCTGCGCATCGCTAGGCGTCGTCTGCGGCTCCGCGTCCGTCGTTGGCGCCGGTATGACGTCACCGGAGTACTTAGACGTCGCCCTCGTGCGCTGACGTCAGTTATTCTTTTTTCCGCGCCAGCAAGCGACGATCCGGAAAAAGTGGTACCCTTTAGTCATTTTTTGACTAAACTTGATCTGTTTTTCGAGTCGAACGACTCCACTCGGTGCCGGTAGGGATGCCCGGGTTCAAACCCTGTTCCAACTGCAACCGACTGATGTCGGTTACCGACCCCCATCGCCGGTGCCTGTATTGCTTAGGGGCCAACCACGATGACAAGTCGTGCCCCGACTGCCGGGCCTTGACATCGAAAGCTAGGCGGGAGCGGTCCCGCAAGCGCCTCGAACTCCGGCAGTCGGCCCCGCGCCGCTCGAAGTCCTGGTCCAGGAGGAGGTCGAGGGACCGGTCGCGGGCCGGAGTCATCACAGCTTGGCGAGTCGACACCACTCGTCGGGCTCCAAGTCCTCAGGTAAGAGGCAGAAGAAGTCGAAGGAGCGACAACGCTCTTCTGATTCCACGCGGCCGGGGGTTCGGGTGACACCGCCCACGCGGCTCCACCAGAGCTGCAGGCGTTGTGGCCTGCTCCATACCCGACCCGGTCCCTGGGCAGGACGCGACGCCGGAGGAGATCGATGCCTTCCTCATGGCCATGAGGTAGCTCACTCCTCCGTCTGGTTCTGCAGTGCCTTTGGGCCCCACGGTCCCGACTGGGAGCCCAAGGGGGCCGGGTGCTTCGGCCCCGGCGCCGTCGGGTGCTTCGGCCCCGGCGCCGTCGGGTGCTTCGGCCCCGGCCCCGTCGGCGACTTCGGTCCCGACGCCGCAAGGCCCCGTCGGATCCGGGTCACCGCTGGTCGACCTAACGACCCCTCCGCCTGCGTCGACTCCTAGGGTGTCGCCCCGAACGCCGTCCCCGATTTCCCCCCCCCCCCCCTCGATCCGGTTCCGCTGCATTCGGCGCCGAGAGAAGAGGAATACTTATATGATCCGGCCCCATTATTTGAACCTGAGTACCAGGAGATGGAGGACGAGGCCGACAGGTGGGGTCTGAGCACCCTCTGGCACGGGAGTGCCAGTCTTTTCAGGACTGGGCAGGTGAACTAGGGGAGGCCAGTGGTTTGGACACTTCGCCCAACACTGGATTTGTCTCCCCTCCTACCGTGGCTACGGAGGAGGGGGCTGCCTACAGTGTGGTGTTGACGAGGGCATCCAAGGCCTTGTCTCTTGAGCTCCCCGTCGCGGCCGTGAGGACTAACCTCCTCACTGAGGTCCTCAAACCGCAGGCAAGCTCTTCGGAGCCTCTACTGCCATTGAATGAGGCCTTAACTGACGTTCTGTTGGGCACTTGGTCCAGGCCCACTACAGGTCCCCCTGTAGATAGGAACGTGGCCAGACGCCACCGCCTGGCCCCGGGCGACCCTTGTTTCCTGTCCACCCACTCTACCCCTGAGAACCTGGTTATCCAGGCCTCCAGTTCCCAGACCGCATTCCCGACAGCTCCCCCTGATTGGGAATCCAAAAGGTATGAACAGTACGGAAAAAAGATGTTCGCCTCACTTAGTTTGGGGTTCGGTCGGTCAACACCGCTTACCTTTTAGGCCATTATACCCACTCTCTGTGGGACACGGTCGCGGACATGCTGCCACAATGCCCATAGGAGGCTCGGATTAAACTCGCCCAAGCCCTTGCAGAGGGGCGAGATGCGTCACGGTATTCTATTCGATGTGGGCTGGATACCACAGACTCGCAAGGCAGGGCGATTGCAACGACGATGGCGGTACGCCGCCACGCCTGGCTGAGGTCCGCCAATTTTTCGGCTGATGTCCAGAACACCCTTATGGACATGCTGTTTGATGGCCGTAGCCTCTTTGGCGACAAGGCAGACAGTGCGCTTGAACGCTTTAAGGACTCCAGGGCTACGGCCAAGTCCTTGGGCCTGTCGGCCCCGCGCCAGCAAACTGCTGCCTTTCGCTCCTTTCGTGGCCAAGGAAGGGGCACCCCCACACGTCCTGCCAGCCACGGGCCGCAGACTAATATCCAGCACGGTGGCGGACGTGGTAACCGCCGTGGCGGTGCCAGGGGACAACGGCGAGGCCAGTCCACATCCACCCCCGCAGCATCCGCCTCAAAGCCCTCCTAGTCCGAGCTTTCAGGCCCATTTAACGCCAGTGGGGGGCAGGGTTCGCCATCACCTCCTCCACTGGCGCAACATCAACATCACATCGGCCAGGGGCAGGTGGGTGCTGCAAATCGTCCGAAGGGGCAACTCCCTCCCCTTCGAGGCGAGCCCTCCAGCCATGCCACCGCAATACCACCGCGTGTCGGGCGATCACTTGCAACTTCTGCAAGAGGAAGTTACGGCCCTCTTGGCCAAGGGGGCCATCGAGCGCGTTCCTGGGCCAGAAGTAGGGTGTGGTTGTTACTCCCACTACTTTCTGGTTTCCAAGAAGGGAAAGGGGGCCTACGCCCTATCTTGGACCTGCGGAACGTCAACAGCTTCCTCTGGAAGGAGAAGTTCAAGATGCTGACTCTGGCTCAGGTCGTAGCTGCATTAGACCCGGAAGACTGGATGGTAGCGTTGGACTTGCAGGATGCTTATTTTCACATCCCTGTCCTGCCGGCCCACCGGTGCTACCTGCGGTTCACGGAAGGCCACGAGCACTTTCAGTTTACCGTGCTCCCCTTCTGCCTTATTTTGTTTTATTTATGTAATTTGTAAAGCGCGCTGTAACCCTGCGGGCATCCTGGCGCTGAGAGAAAGGTTCAATGGAAAGCAGTCAGCCGTGAGAACATGAGGAGGGTGTATCGACAGGAGTCTATTACTGTTTCCCCTGGGGGATTATACCCTCGGAAAGAGCCAGGTCTTGGTTTTCTTGCGGAACAGCAGCAATTTGTGAATTTTACCAGCGCCCCTCTGGTGTTCACGAAAGTGATGGCGGTGGTCGCAGCTCATCTGTGCAGATTAGAGGTGTCAGTCTTCCCCTATCTCGACCACTGGTTGTTGAAGGCGGGCTCGCCCCAGACAGTCGTCAGCCACCTCCAGACTACGGCCAACCTCCTGCACCTGCTGGGGTTCTCCATCAATGTGTCGAAGTCACACCTGTGCCCCTCTCAGAAGCTCCTCTTCATCGGAGCGGTTCTAGATTAAGCACAGTTTCGTGTTTATCCTCCCGAACAGCGGGTTCGGGATATTCAGGCTCTGATTCCGATCTTTCAGCCTTTATCCCGTGTCTCGGTCAGGTTGACACTGCGGCTTCTGGGGCTGATTGCCTCCTGCATCCTTCTGGTGCATCACGCCAGGTGGCGGATGCGGGCTCTGCAGTGGGACCTGAAGTTTTAGTGGGCCCAGCATCAGGGCAACTTGTCCGACCATCTCTTGATCTCGGAGGGCACTGCAAGACAGTTGCAGTGGTGGCTCACGGACCGCGATTGGGTCAGCGGCAGATCCCTTCCCCAACCGGAGCAGGTAGTTGTGACGGACGCCTCCCTCCTGGGCTGGGAGGGGGCCACATGGGAGAGGCGGAGATCAGAGGCCTCTGGTCTCTGGCGGAGTCCCGTCTCCACATCAACCTTCTGGAGCTGCGGGCGATCCGACTTGCACTGAAAGCATTCCGCCCCTTTGTCCGGGGGAATGTAGTGCAGGTGTTAACAGACAACACCGCCATGTGGTACTCCAACAAACAGGGCGGGATGGGGTCGTGGACCCTATGCCAGGCGGCTCTGCGTCTCAGTAAATGGCTGGAACATCAGGGCGTGACCCTGGTGGTTCAACACCTGGCAGGTTCCCTGAACACCAGGGCGGACGAACTCAGCCGTCGGTGCATGATGGATCACGAATGGCGTCTGAACTCTGACTTGGTGCAAGGTCTCTTTCAGCAGTGGGGAGAGCCTTGGTTAGATCTATTCGCCACAGAAGAGAACGCGCCATGTCATCAGTTCTGCGCGTTGGAATTTCCAAGGCGGCACTCGCTCGGAGACGCTTTTCGTCGCGAGTGGAGCTGCGGTCTGTTGTACGCCTTTCAGCCTATACCACTTCTGCCCAGAGTGCTGAAGAAGATCAGGCGCGACCGGGCCCAAGTCATCCTTGTGGCTCCGGACTGGGCACGAAGATACTGGTATCCCGAGCTGCTCAGCATGTCAGTCGATTCCCCCAATTCGTCTGCCTCTTCAGGAGTACCTTCTGTCGCAGCAGCAGGGGACGGTCCTCCACCCGAACCTGTCCAGCCTCCACCTCCATGCGTGGAGATTGAGCGGCGGCAGTTGAGGCCATTTGACTTGCCTCCTGAAGTCTGCGATGTGATTCTGGCAGCCAGGCGTCCCTCCACAAAGTCGGTATACGCCTGCACGTGGAACAAATTTGTGGCATTGTGCACAGCAAAGGCTGTGGATCCACTCTCTGTACCCCTTTCTGATGTTCTCCTCTTTCTTCTTTCTCTTGCCCAGCAGGGCTCTGCTCTGGGCACTCTTAAGGGCTACCTCTCTGCCATTTCCGCCTTCGTAAGGCTCCCTGATCAGCCCTCTCTTTTCAAGTCCCCAGTTGTAAATAGGTTCTTGAAGGGCATCACTCATATGTTTCCACCTGTTCCTTTCGTGATGCCTCAGTGGGACTTGAATCATGTTCAGACTTATTTGATGTGCGCTCCCTTTGAGCTACTTCATAACTGTCCTCTTCATCTTCTCACTCTTAAGACTGCATTCCTGGTTGTCATCACCCCTGCCAGGAGAGTGAGTGAGCTCCAGGCTCTTTCTTCTAAACCTCCTTTCCTTTCTGTCCATCCGGACAAAGTTGTCTTACGGACATGTCCCTCTTTCCTGCCCAAGGTCGTCACAGCCTTCAACATCGGGCAGTCCTTGCCCACTTCTTTCCGCCTCCGCATCCCTCGTTAGAGGAAGAGAGGCTTCACCGTCTGGACCCAAAATGTGCGCTCTCATACTATCTGGATCGCACACGCCAGTTCCGGGTGGATGACCAACTCTTTGTTGGTTACGTGGGCGCTAAGAAGGGACTGGCGGTGCACAAATGGACCATTTCTCGATGGGTCGTTTTGTGCATCAAGGCTTCTTATTCAATGGCTAAAAAGTAGCCTCCTGTGGGCTGCGTGCCCATTCCACTCGGGCCACGGCACCTACTACTGCCCTGGGTCGGGGAGTCCCCTTGCAGGACATTTGTCAGGCAGCTACGTGGGCCTCGCTGCACACGTTCGCTAGACACTACTGCCTGGACAGCCAAGTCCGGATAGATGGCTTTTTCGGCCGTTCAGTTCTCCAGGACTTTCAGGTATGATTATTGGTTCGCAGACCCACCACCGGGGTTGGTATTGCTGGGGTATCTATTCTAAGGTAAGGAATCTAATACTAACCTGTTTCTTTCAGATGCACAAGTTACTTACCTTCGGTAACGATATACTGTAAGAAACAGTAGTTAGTATTAGATTCCTTACCGCCCCATCCATCCTCACCGTTCTGCGAACAGATATCTAGGGTTAAGGTCATCCCTTTTCAGGGCCCTAGTTTTATGGCACCTGTGTTGGTTTTTATCGTGGCTCTGCGTTTCTGGCGCGGAAAAGCTGTGTATAAGAACTGACGTCAGCGTGCGAGGGCGGCGTCTAAGTACTCCGGCGACAATGACGACGGACTCGGAGCCGCAGACGACGCCTAGCGACGCGCAGGGGTACTACTACGCAAAAGTTTCCGGATCCAGTCTGACGCCTGGGGATATTCTAAGGTAAGGAATCTAATACTAACTACTGTTTCTTACAGATATATCGTTACCGAAGGTAAGTAACTTGTGCTTCAGCGCATGGCGCAGACCCACATTGAGTGCACCTGGCACAAACTAGGGCTTTGTGCTGGATCAGTCAAAAATGTGTTTACTCCAGTGTATACATTAACCCATTGAGTTAGTGCGTATGCTGGAGAGAGCACAACAGTGTGCCTAAAGTATGTCCGCAGGAGTCCCTTGACCCTTGAGAGGGATCTTTGAATACCTGGATGATGGTGGGTGAAGACCGCGCCCACCCTTGTTGCGGTCTTTTAGGACCCCTCCGAGGCATGGGTGCAGGGATTGAACTAGGCACCTTTTCTTCAGTATTTCTGGATATACCTTATAAAACTGGACCATATCAAGAATAGCGATTCTTCTAATTAAATGCCAAGAGAATCTGGATTTCATTAAAGACACAGAGGCAGTCACGTCTGGCAATACTGTTTGGTTGTTGGAAATCTGTGGAAAATGATGGATCAAAGACAGAACCTCTGATAACGTTTTCAAGCTTTGAAACTTAAAAAATAGTTCAAATCTGTTAATTCTTGGATACTCTAAATTCTTGCATATAGTACTTTGGGAGAACATGTTAACAGTGAATAGGCAGCTGTGTCAAAAGTAAAACTGGCTTGTGGTGAATAGCCGGTCCGCCAAAAACCTATTTGCCAAAATAAACTTGGTAAATCTTTGTACTACTTAGGAACTTAATAGATGTCTTTATTAAAATTCCGTTTGCTATACTAATGTTGAAAATCCTGAAAGCTTAATAGAATCACGATTTTGGCCATCCTTGGAATTCCACTCATTGCCAATTCTCCTCACTGTCTATACTCCAGATGAAAACCTGTTTCCTTCCCAGACGTTTTTATGACTCACATCTTTGCGCTAACAACGACCAAATTTTAATCGGTACCATCAGTAACAGTCAGATGGAAAACGTGTGGCCTCTGATTTTGCACACTGCAGACATTAATAAACCCACATTAATCATTCTATCACAGTCATTGTAACACTAAAAGAGCTTAAACATGATCAAAGGAGAAATTCAGGTTCTTTTTATCTTTTTTCCCCATCTACTGGTCCTGCAGATGGTGGGTGCCATATTGAGCGAATCTTTGTAAACGAGCTTCAATGAAGCTCCTAATGTGTGGTTTGTGCAAGGGCACAAAGGGGCACTTCATATTTTTCTGATTCCACCCCTAACAAGCAGGAGAGAAGAGCAGTGTATGGTGTGATAGTGAACGTGTGGTGGGAAAGAGTAAGTGCTCTCCTCACTTTAAAAAACACAAGTAAATGTGCCTTAAGTCTTGTTTTTTTTTTTAACAGTCCGAGTTCAGGCGGCTCGAGTTTTTTTCCGTTGTTTTTGGGTCTTGCTTCAGACTGCTTTACTTGGTTAGTATGCCCTCACTTCACCAAACAACACACATAAAACACAACCGTAAGCTTCAGAAAGGTGCTTTCAATCGGCCAGCCTCTGCTGCTGGCTTGTTTGGGTGAGTACCCTTGAGGCACTGGCTCAATGGGCTATTGGTCATTTTTTTGGAATAGCCCACATCTTTTGCAGATGTTCGCATGTTTACAAGTAGTTTGTCTTTGTGTAGGACAACGCTCCTTTCATTCAGCACTTGTACTCTTCACTATGCACACACTGATTAATAATTTGAGCTGCGTGGAACCCTGCCTCTCCCTCTGTTCTCTCCTGTTTTTCCTGCTGCTGTCAGAGATGCCCTGTTGAGCCCGAGGAGGCTGCAGTCACAGGCTCTGCAGCTGCTGCTATGGCACTCTTGGGTATCGCTTTGTTCGCCCTAAGTTGGCAGGGTATGCCCAGACGTAGGTCCCTTGCTCACTCTACCACTGGATGCAAGATAGCCTGGCTGATGAGGATTATGAATCCGAAACCGGTCCCAGGATGCTTGTTTCTGGTCCAGGGAAGACATGGCTTGGCAGTTCGGGCTGGACTGTTCCCATGAGGCACAGGGTCAGACTGATTTGCATATGGCCATGTCTGAACTGGGGTGGTGGAGTGAGCTAAAGAATGGTGATGGATTAAACCCAGATCAGTTGACTGGGGGTAAGTGTTTGATTTGCTCAAACGCTCCGTCCATCATCCCCTTTGGTATTGCTATGGAGGCTGCACAGCACACAGACAGCAACAGAGTCCATGCCACTGTCTCAGGGATGCCAGCCTTCTATGGAGCTACAAAACTCTGCTGAATTGACAGCGGGAGAAGGGTTGTGGTAGTGCGGAGTCCAAGAACAGCAGGGCAAGGGGGTACTTTCTGAAACATTTTATGGTCCTGATGTCTTAGGAGATATTGGCCGATGTCTCAGATGGGCACCACGAGGCACCTGTCAGTGCAGTCAATCGTCCGAGAGGGAGCCACACAATGCAGTAAGACAGGCTGGCTTCTTTTTCCTCTGGCTCCTCTTCCTCACCAGACGCCAGACCTTACGCAACTGCATCAGGTGAGGGCAGGCATTTTTAAATAGGCCATCTTACAGCGTGGCCCCATAAAACTCAAGCAAAGATGTTCCACTCACACGATTATTATTTACATAACGTTCAAGTAGAGGTGTTTGCTGGCTGGCTGCATGGGATTTTTAGTAGTGTGACCATATGTTGGGTGTCTGGCCCTAAGATTGGCTCTGCAGGTGATAGTGCCTGGCATTCTCAATGCAGGCATAGGAATGCCTTCTGTTTGCAGTTTCCGTGGTCATCCACCTAAATTCTGCGTTACCACACTGCATAATAGTGTCCTCGTGTTGTTTTAGTTTTATTTCTAATTCGGTTATCCAGCAAAATTATTTACTAACTATTGCTTTTACTTTTAGCTAACTGTGTTATATGTGGTTTCAGGCTGTATCTCCTCTCGATTTGTGATCACTTGTTTCCTTTAACTTTGTGTCTGGCACTAAAGTTTATTTCACTTGATGTCTGCCCACTTTTTCCTTGCAGTATTATGTTTACTCTCTAAAAGAGCAAAAGACAATTGCCATTTGTTTTTTTTAATGATTTTCTCATAAAGGTTGTCATTTCTGGGACCCGTATATGCTTGGCCTCACCGCACCTAAATCCAGACGGTCCTTGTTGCAGCAGATCTTGAATAGAACCGTTTCTGTATCGAGTTGACCAAGAGTATGACATTTAAAGTTTTCTTTGCTCACAGTTTGAGGGGAGCTGCAACATATGCAGAACAAATGTGCTTGTTGCAATAGTGGAAGTTGCAGTAAGTGGCAGCTTCTCTGTCATGAGAGCGATTTTACCAAAGTCTTTGCATGTTCTAGAGACACAAATTCCGAGGCACACGAAAAACAGTCCATAAAATCACTCGTCGGATTTGCGGGAACAGTTTTGGTACAGGCTTATCAAGGCCAGGTATTGGTCATGCCCCACTGTAACTGTTTTGGGTCAACCATTGTTAGCGGCTTGCCTTTTAAATGTTTTCTACATTCTTGTCAGGCCATGAACTTGAGAAGGTTTAAGGAGCTTAAGGAATATATAAAAGTCCCAGGAAAAAATATGAGATTTTCAGTCAGCGATTACGTATGAAGTGTAGTACTTTCTAGGACTTCCAACTACTAATTGTCCCCGCTCGCATTTCATTTTCTCCTCGCTTTCGCCTTCGCCTTCAAAAAGTCCATAGGACGAAACACGTGTCGGCTGCCAGCTTGTTTCACTGTACTGAGAGAGAGATCAGAAAGTAAAAAAAACAAAAACTTTTTGAAATGGACTGCCTCTAATTACTTTATGGTTACTGACCTACACACTTTATGGACTGTTTTCCGTGTGCCTCGGTATTTGTGTATCTATATTATTTGTCTAGAGAGTTCTATTTCTAGACTGTGTATCCTCCAAGTGGCGGGAGGATCATTACCTTGAGAGCACCAAAATATACTGTTTGCCAAATATATTACCCACCCGTCAACATTTCAAGTAGATGTGCACTCGCAAAGGGCATTGCCACCTGTTGCTTTTTCGTTTTGAATCTTTGCATGTTCTCTTCTGTCTTGTATTAATTTGTCTCTACTGATCAGTGTTAATTGAATTTAGTTTGTGTTTTAAATCCGCTCGCCCAAGCTCTGCGTGTTGATATTTTAGATCCTATGTATTTTATAATGATTACTTTCAAATGCGTTTGGTTTTCCAATGGTATTTGAACAAAATATTGAGTTAAAAATGAGTTGCAGAAATATCGAAATTTTAATATCGTGATACAGAAATACATTGTGCAAAAATATCTTTGACAAAAATATGAATTTTTTAAGGTAAGAAATATCTTCTTTTTTAAGTTTGTGTTCAATTCATATTTTAATTGTTTCTTTTATATTGTTTGTGTAATTGTTAATGTTTTTTAATATAATTTGTAATTTTAAGATATTTATATTTTTAATTAAATTTTTTATTGTAAAATAGTAATTTATGGTGTTGGGCTTGTAGGGGTATAGGATGAGAAGGTATTAAATATGTAAATTTTGTAAATGTGTAAATTATATTTTAGGTGCAGGTTGTTGGGTTGGTAGGGGTATAGGGTGGGATAGTTTGGAGCACTGTACTTAGCAGAGTTGATTATTGTAATGCCCTCCTCCTTGAGTCACCCATGGTTTTTACTTGCTAGGATACAGAGGCTACAGTCAACTGCAGCTAAATTAGCACTAGGTTGGTCCAGAAGGTCCTCCGCCTCTTTGGCGTTGGCGGAGCTGCACTGGCTTCCTGTGAAACAAAGAATCCAGTTTAAATCACTCTGCCTGGTTTTTAAGGCCTTGCATGGAATGGGTTCCACCTCCTTGCAACGCAAATTTGAGTGGTATGTTCCTGCTCGAACATTACGCTCCTCTGGGGCAAAACTGATAAAAATAAATCCCTAGATTTAAAAAAGTTAGAGCTGGTGGTAGATCCTTTGAGGCCGCAGCTGCAAAGCTCTGGAACACCCTGCCTCTTGAGCTGAGACAAATCAGCGATCTCCTGCTATTTAGAAGGAAGTTAAAAACATGGCCATTTCCTAAGATCTAGGGCCTCAGTAGGTTCTGAAGGAGGTAGGCTATGTCAACTCACTATTAGCGCCAAGATGCCTGACAGGTGACAGTGCGCTCTAGAAATGTAATAAATAAATAGAGGCCAAATCAGTCACGCAAAAAAATCGGCACCAAAAGAAGACAACCAGGAAAACCTGTTTCGGCCAGATCCTATTGATCCGAAACAAAGAACATTAATAGAGCTACGCAATATCCTGGCGTGGAACTACATTCCGACCCCTTGGAAGAAGACTTCCAAATGGACACCTTTGCCCAGTCACAAAAAGCAATACACACATTGCCAATGCTCAAGGGTGTCATTAAACATGCACCAGACATATCCTGTCAGAACCCCATTCTCAATCCCCGAACTGATTAAAAATATAAGTCTGCCCCTAAAGATCCAATATACATCAAAGGACAACTTCCCTTAGATTCTTTAGTAGTGTCCAATGAAAGAAAACAGGCAAATTCCCAAACATCTGGTGATGCACCACCCCCAAACAAGGAATCTAAATTGTTGGATGCATTAGGTAAACGAGTTGCCTCCCAAGCAGCCAATCACTGGAGGGATAGCTAAAGCGCAAGCACTACTTGCCTGATATGACAAGGCTCCCTACGATGAGCTTGAAAATTTTATCCAACACTTACCTGACCAGTGCAAGGCCAAAGCCAACGATCTGTTCCAGGAGGGCAAGTTAATTACAAACGCATCCATCAAATGTTCCCTCGATGCAGCAGACATTGCACTTAGATCCATTAACACCAGTATCTTACGCCGCAGACATGCATGGTTACGCATTTCCGGGTTTAAACAGGAGGTGCAAACAACTATTTTAAATCAGCCGTTCGAACACCTGTTTGGCCCAGCTGTGGACACAATTCTAGAAAAAAAATAAAAAATTCAGACACTGCAAAATCTATGGGAGCATTACAGATTCAGCCCACACGAGGCTCCTTTCGTTGCTCCTTCTATTGGGGCGGATCCAAAAACATTGCCACGGACACTACTTCCTCATCCTACAAGACTCCTACGCAAACATCCCCCAAAAGGGGATATTTAAGAGGGGGGGCTACAGAGGAAATAATAACAGCGGGAGGGTCGCTGTAACAACCACCAAACCACCCCTACTACCAAACAATTACTTTCCTCCGCTCCCTCCAGACCATTCCACTCCGGTCAGAGGAAGACTATCACAGTTCCTACCTGTCTGAGACTTCATTACTACAGACAAGTGGGTAAGCCAAATTATCCAGTATGGTTACTGCCTGGAACTTACTGCAACTCCCCCCCCCCCCCCCCCCAACTATACCACCCAGACAACGTCCAATGTCCAAGGAACAACGAACACTTCTCAAACAAGAAGTTCTATCACTTCTTCAAAAACATGCAATAGAACCAGTTCCCCTCCAGTATGAAGGCACAGGGGTTTACTCCCTTTACTTTCTCATCCAAAAGAAAGACTGTACACTCAGACCAATACTGGACCTCAGAACACTCAACCTCTATATACAGTCAGATAATTTTCATATGATCACTCTTCAACAGGTCCTCCCACTATACACCCTGCTCACGGGAAATATCTAAGGTTTATAGTCCCTTCCAAAGCCCTGGCATACCCAAATCCAGCAAGGATAGCCAGTATACAAAACCTCATAACAAGATTTCAACCCCAACATTCACTACCAGCTCGGGTATTTATGCAGCTAATAGGAATGATGGCCTCTTGCATTTTCATAGTACCTTATGCAAGACGTCAGATGCGCACTTTACAAGAATGCTTAGCACGTCAGTGGAACCAGGCTCACGGTCATCTTTCATATCTGGTGTTGGTAGACCGCCTCACACATCACTCTCTGTAGTGGTGGAACACACAAAACCTTTCCAAGGGGCAGCCGTTCCTAGAGCCAGTTCCACCGATGGTGTAAACAGCAGACGCATCGCTCACTGGCTGGAGAGTCCATCTCTTAAACCATACAATTCAGGGCAAGTGGATCCCTCAACAAAAAGTGCTCCACATCAATCACCTCGAATTGCTAGCAATATTTCTGGCATTAAATTCCTTCCAGACACCTCTTATCAACAAAACTGTCCTTGTCCGTATGGACAATATGACCGCAATGTATTATATACAAAAACAGGGGGGGGACACATTCTCCACAGCTTTCTCAACCAGCGCAGAACATATGGAGATGGGCAATCCCACAAAGGATACACCTTCTAGCACAACATCTTCCAGGCGTTCACAATCCGATTGCGGACCTGCTCAGTCACCAGACACAGCAGATACACGAATGGGAACTTCACCCTTCATGTTCTTCATCCATTTTTTCAGATGTGGGGCCACCCAGACCTAGATCTGTTCGACCACACACACAAACGCGAAATGCCCAACCTTCGCAGCCAGGTATCCACACCCATTGTCCAAAGGCAATACGATATGGATGAATTGGTCAGGGAGATTTGGATACGCTTTTTCGCCATTCCCGCTCATTCCATTAATAGTAAGCAAGCTGAAACAGCAGTCTCTCAAAATGATCCTAGTTGCTCCAACATGGGCCTGGCAACCATGGTTCACAACACCCCTGGAACTCTCAGTAGTACCACGTCAAAAACTACACCTTACCCGAAAGCTTCTCACACAGAACCATGGAGAGATAAGGCAGCCAGATCCAGCTAAATTGAACCTGGCAATCTGGCTCCTGAAGTCCTAGAGTTCAGTTACCTTAACCTCCCACCAGATTGTATGAACATCCATAAAGAAGCAAGATGCCCTACTACTAGGGCTTGCTATGTAGCCAAATGGAAAAGATTTGGCATTTATTGCAAGAACAATCAAATTGACCCACTAGATGCTTCAATTCAAAACATTATTTGCTACTTACTACATCTACAAAGATGTAATCTAGCATATACATCCATAATACTACATCTGGCTGCCCTTGCCGCTTACCTACAAAACAGACAACATTTGTCACTGTCTAGGGTGACTGCTATCAAAGCATTCACGGAAGGACTTAAAAGGATAATTCCTCCTACAATCCCACCCTCACCAGTGTGGAATTTAAATATTGTCCTTACTAGGCTCATGGGCCCTGCATTTGAACCTTTACACAAATGCGAATTGCAATTCCTTACATGGAAAGTAGCTTTCTAGTCTCAATCACCTCTCTCAGGAGAGTAAGTGAGATCCAGACTTTAACAATACAAGAGCCATTCTTACAAATACATCATAACAAGGTGGTTCTCAGGAACAAATCCAAAATTCCTTCCCAAGGTAATCTCTGCTTTCCATCTCAATCAATCTGTGGAGCTACCCGTTTTCTTCCCAAAATGAGATTCTGTAGCAGAGAGAGCTCTTCACACACCAGATGTCAAAAGAGCTATACTTTATTACATTGACAGGACTAAACCCTTTAGAAGAACAAACCAACTGTTTGTAGCTTTCTCTCCACCTCACAAAGGAAACCCCACCTCCAAAGCCGGAATTGCCAGGTGGAAAGTTAAATGTATTCAAATATGCTACCAAAAAGCAAATGCACATTCACAATTCCCCCTAGAGCGCACTCAACATGCAAACTAGGGGCTTCCATTGCATTTTTAGGGAACCTTCCCTTAGATGACATTTGTAAGGTCTACAACACACACCTTCACCAAACACTATTGTGTAGACGTGCAGGCAAAACAGGCTTCTGTGGGCCAGGCTGTTCTTAAAAACACTTTTTCAAACCACTGCAACAGATACAGCTCACCACCGCCAAGGGAGAATACTGCTATACAGTCTATGCACAAGTATGTATTCTGCCGCTCATATGCCTCGAACGGAAAATGCTACTTATAGTATGCATCTGTTCTTGGCATGTAGAGCTGCAGAATTCATATGCCCACCCACCTCCCCGGTGCCTCTATCGGTTCCAGTATAATCTTACTTGGATACATTACACATGGACATATTTTCGGTTTCTTACAAACTCCATCATTTCCCTTCATGGCGAAAAAGAATCTGAGGATGGAGTCGATGCCCATGCGCACTATCATCCAAGGGAGGAGTCACCTATCTCGTGACCACAAAGACTTCTTCCAAGACAACAACAAACTGCAAACATCCAAGCCCCTGACCAGATGGCGAACTGTGCACAAGTATGAATTCTCCAGCTCTACATGGTCTAGAACAGATGCTTACTGGTAATTAGCATTTTCCTAAACTGTACAGTGGTCTTTACATTCTTCCGTTTTGACCAACATTATCAGGTTAACATTTGTACAAAAGCACCATTTATACCTACATGGGGAACCAGTTCATTCTTCCATGCTAGCCAAGGCCCCAGCTCAACCACTCCCCTCATCTCTTTAGCTCCTGCCCTGCTGGCCCCACCTCTGCATTATTCTAAAATTGAGGGAAAAACAGTTAGAGCCTGATTACGATGCGAGCCGGAAAGCCTCTGACCGCGGTTCGAAGGCTTTCCGACTCTCAACGTGGTTTAATTTTCAACCGCCACATTATGATGGAGGCAGTGGAAAGTGAAACCGGACGGTCATTCCTGCTGGATTCTGACGGGCTCAAGGAGCTCATCTGCCAGTCTGAGGCCTGCACGTAATCCCTATGCACTGCATTTCCACCCTAGGGATTACAATGTCCGACATGGAAAGCCTGTCGGGAAAAGACAGTGAGGGCCTCTATAAGGGCTCCCTTCATCCTGCGGCCTCCGGTTGGGGCCAAGGGGGCGCCATAGGAGGTGCGTGACATGATAGTCGGATCGATAGGAGTATAAAGCGTTGTCAATGTTATTATGATGATGTATTGGAATGTGAAGCAATGTTACTTTTACTAGTCTTACTGGCCTTATGTGGAATCACTGTTGCCTCTATATCAATGTACTTTTTGATAGATGTCCTCCACGCGACGGTTGTTTCTGTTGTAATGATATTGTGTTTGTTCTGGAAACTGAAAATAATAAAAAGATATCTGGCAAAAAAAAAAACGGCTACAGGTAAAAGAGATGCGTCTAACTTTGTAGGACCAACAAGAAACTAACTTTGTAGGACTAATTCACAACATTGATAAATATCTGCTCGAAGTTATCTGAACAAGTGCTACTTTACTTAATTTTTAAATTCACAAACGTTGCCAGTACTCCTGAAAAGCTGCATTGGTCACAGATTTCAGGACCATGTGCCATTTTAGTAATGCCATGTGACATTTTACACAATGCAGAATTTTACACGCAATATAATTCAACATTGGAGTAAGTTAGCCTGCTGGGCAATATACATTTGTTTTCACTATGGGGAAATCTTTTTCCGTACACTCTCTCGAATTTTGGGGTGGTCAGTTATTTTCTCACCTTTTTCTAGCGTGGGAAAGGGTTGGAGAGGAGCTTTTCACAAATTCATATGACAAACCACCCCTTGATTCACCAGCATCTCCTCCTTGTTTTGAATTTACTACTGTGAAATTGTGCATTGCTGTGTCATATAATTAGGCAGTAGCCAATGCATTTAAGCCGGCTTGGAATTCTTTTGTGGATATCTGACCGGCATAAATCCAACCATTTTCATAGACAAACATGCTTCTAGCGGAAAATGACTTTGTGAATCAGACCCTGTGTGCATAACCGGCTCAGCATTCACACTTTACCATGCCCTTCCTCTATTATTAAAGCCATATATGCTGCTTTTGTGGTACAATTTGACATCCTAATGCAGATAGCTTTCTAGGCAGCTGCAGCATATTGCCTTTCCACTAAACCAGCAACAAATTGGTCAGATCTCTCTAAATCCCTTTTCCCCATTTAACTTGGTGTGTTAAAATGCATTGACTTTAGTTTGCATTACACTTCAAAAGGAATGTGTTTCAGACAGCCTATTTAAATCTTCAAAATAAGTTAATTTGAAGTAAATGTACCTTTCTGCCCAGTTATTCCCGCTGATCATACCAGACCTACGAGGATGAATCTATAAAGGTCTTAGTTAGAACACTTGTTCTCGATTGCTACCACTTTGTTCCCTCATATCGGCAGAAGATACACTATCTCGGGAGCTCTTTGACATATAAGATATTGTACGCTACACTACATTAGTTGAGATGCCTATTTCAAATCCAGTACATAAATTACATTACTTCACTAAGACTATATATACCACTTGAATTCCTGCGTTCGCTATAAAGGACCCCATCTTTCTGCAGAGTCACCACGTCGATTGATAAACTAACCTAAACCCAGATTGCTTTTAGGATGAAGTGTATAAAACTGCTAGCCCCACCTATCTGTGCTTAAGAAAATTATTTCAAAATTAAAATTCTCTAGTAAGTTGTAGAAAATATGCCCCAGTAAATATTGAACAAATATGAACAACAAGCAACTTTTTCTTGGCGTACTTAGAAGGGCATTCACTAGTCATATTACCATGGTGTCTGTTGTTTTGTTTTGAGAAAAAGCAAGGAATTGCCTGGAATTATAAACTTTCAGGAAAAGAATAGTGGAACCAAATGTGTGTGCTTCATAAGTAGAATTTGGGAGTAGGTGAACTCTGTTTAACCCTAGAGCGAATTGCATGTTCTTTTCTTAAGATAGCCCTTGTTTGATCAAACCCATGTTATTGTAAATTGCCTTCTGAATATTTTCCAAGCCTTTCATTGGAGAAATACAGGCACAATAAAATTAGTTTGAGTTGCTCCAAGCTTGTTGGTGGTATTACCTTATTTGACTTTATGCGCTCTACATTTGCTTTTCTCTGAAAGGTTTAATCAAAGGAACTCAAAGTAATTACTCTTTAAATTGCTTATTAGTACAAGTTTCTGACCTTTGATAAAAACGTTCTCCTGGTTTTAATTGGATCCACATTGGATTTCACTAGTGCTTCATGTAAAGAAACAGTGGTTTGCTGATGTTTTTCCACACTACCTTTAAAACTGTTTTAATGTTGCTTCTTAAGACAGCAGAGATAGTACAATTCATGCATTTACATCCTAATGCAGAGCCAGCAACCTGGTTGCTCTTTTTAGATTGACACACTTGGCCAACTATCTAAGGAAATGAAAAAAACACACGCTTTTCCAATTTACCAAGATACACACATTCCATTTAATTTAAAAATATCAATTTTATCTAAGATGATTTGATGCCGATTGGTATCCACATGGTATTTTATATTTTTAGTATGTTTTGTATTTTACTCCCCTGTTGTTAGAACAGTTTAAGTAATGATCATTGTTGGTACTAGAATATCCCCTGCATGGTAAATTGGCATGTACCCCTGCCCTGAGTATACCAATCGGATATGAAACTCACATCCTGACTTTTCTTTGGCCCAGATGATTCTGAGGCTCAGAACGTGTTCTTTGACCTGGCAAGATGCACCAAGCATACCCTCTGGCTGTGTATGGGACTATTGTCTACGCCCTAGGTTGTTGACATTGATTGTGGTAGCGTACTGTTTTTGAATTCTAGTACTGAACATACGTTTTTCTCCCGGGTTAGATGAGTGCACTGACCACAGGTAACACTTGTGTGAAGTTCTGTTTATATGTTGCACCTAGATCCTTGAACTGACGTGTGCATGTTGACTGGGCAAAATGTAGATGGTAGCAGGACTTTGTTTTGCTTTTAGTGTATGGTTGGTGAGTAGCCCTTTCTTGTCCAGAGGGACTAACTCCCAAATGTAGATCTAGTGAACATCTCTTGGAGATGGTTGCTATCTTTGGTGGCACAGAATACTGCTTTATTTTAATAGAGCTGATCACGTCATTCCTTTGTTTTGTCATATCACTATAGACTGAAAAGGAATTAAACGTGACCAAAACACATTATGAATGGGATATTTCATAAACCAAAGGACAATTTAGATTCCATAATGATTTTACCAACTGCTAGTATGTTTCTCATGTGCAAATTCTATCTGTAAAAAGTTATTCACTTGCTGAAAGAGAGCTTCTCCTTCCACATCCTCATGTACATCAATCACAAGTAGTTCCTGAGATTTGTGGTAAAGAGAAAATGCTGTTCGTTTACAGTTCACCCACATAGAATTATGCGTGTAGGGGAGTCCCAACAAAATGCCATATAGTGGTTGCTGTATGCATTCCCACAAATTCTGTTGTGTGTAGATATATTTTGCCAATTGACTGTTAAAAGGAACTAATTTCTTAAGTGCGCACCACACCAATCAATTGATAACTGTTCTGTTGACAAGAGCTTCACTGTTAACTTGAAAAGGTTGTATCAGATCGCCAGTTACTAACACCCCTCACAGAAGAAACATACCACTTCTATGGACATTATTCAAGTTTACCAGGCATCCAAGCCTGTGACACTTTTGAAGACTGAAATGTATTTTTAGGGACTGTGCAAATAACCATTCTGCTGGTTCCCAATTCACAGAAACCATTAAACATTATGCTAGAATGGCTCCACGTACATATTTACTATATTATATATACTATATATATATATTTGATTTATTTTGCATTTGTATTGCAAAATCAAGCCACAGTGGTGGAGCATTGTACAAGATTGAACAAAGATCTAGTGTTGGACAACTGCAGTGTTGGGAGGCATACGGTTTGTTGAGCATCAGAACACTTGCAAACCCGCACACCTTGATAGCCATAACAATTGATGCAGTGATAGTGGAGAGGTGAGCTCATATGCAACATGACCACCTAGAGAAAATGATATGTGGAAGACTGCTTATGCAATGATCCTCCTTGCTCCTGAATGGATAATACATTGTCTGCCACCTACTCTTTAATTAGGCTTTGCATTACATATGTAAATACTATTTGTCTTAGCTTCTGCTTTGTCTCAAGTTTTTTTAATACCTGTGCAGCAACAAGAAAGTCTGGGTAGATGTAAATCTGCTGGAATCTCAATTCTTTTGGCCCATGTTGGTGTCAGCAAATTAATGCAAGCTCAGCAGGTGCGTGATTATTCGCTTAGGACACTGACTCTTCTTCAAGGCTGAAGCAGTCTCTAGTGCTCTACAAAGAATTACATCGGAAATCATTGTGGTAAAAAATTGACTCACAGCTTTCCAAGAAATGTCTCCTTGTTACAAATTTGTGTGGTATCTGAAGCACTTGTAGTGCTGATATTATTGCAGCCCTCTAAGTGCTGATTCTTGAAATATTGGTAATCTCAATGAAAATAATCCAAAATGAATGCATAACAATGGTCAAATATAGAAGTCTGATGGGGCCAGGGCTGGTGATGGCGGTGCGCTCTATGCGAGCAGTTGGCCTATAATCCGTCTATTATCCGGCCCGCCACGCTGAACTAGAGGATAGCTGGACCACCCACAACCCGGGTATCGGGACAGTGGCAATTGGCAGCGGTTCTAAATGTGTGGGCTGCCAGCTGAGGTGTGGATCCACAGGCGGCCTAGCACCACACTCTGGGCCTGGTCGGTGCACAGTGACTTTAGGGAGGAAACGGCCGTGCTGGAACTGGGATATGGCACCCTGGAGTCACTTGGATCTGGGACCTGAGGTGAGAGGGAAGACCAGTGAAGACCTGTTGTGGGAGGCGGATGGGGCGCGCCGCGACAGGACTTGAGGAGGCCGGGTCTCGGGATCTGAACAGGCCACTCACAGCGGCGCATAGGAGGAGCCGGGCCAACTATACCTGTGTGCGATGCTCCAGAGACAGTGGGGGCTTCTAGGTCCAGGGCCTGCAGTGAAGAGAAACACTGATGGGGGCCCTCAGTGGGAGACAGGTGGGTCAGCCGCAGCACGAACTAAGGACACTGGCATTGGCCCGGTCTGCAGAAACGGCAGTCAGGTTGGGGCAAGCCCTGCCTGTTGGGGACGTGCGGGCGTGGCTGGCAGCAACAACTTCCCTCCCCTTTCTTCCTTTGGGATCTCGAGGCTGTCTGGGGGGTAGTGAAAGTGTGGCGCATCGGGCCAGGTGTCAGTTCCTGCTGCTACATCCCCCACCCGCCCCCTCCTATCTCACTCCCTTCTCCTATCTCACTTCCTTTTCCTGAGAAAAATAGGCAAACGTAGGAGAGGATTTTGCGGATCTGGCACCGCCCACTGGCGGTGTAGTGAGAGTCCTCCCCTGCAGTAGACTTGCGTTGATGCTTGGAGAGATAAATCGGTTATGGTAGTGGTTAACACCGCTGGAGCTGCCCTTTTGGCATGTGGACACAGCCCCCACCCTCGCATCTTGTCTTCTCATTACATGGGCCAGTGGCAGTGTGGTGGACCAGACCTATTTCATGTGGTGGTGCTCAATTAGGTGGCACCGCATCGCAGTCCGCCTTTGGTTGCGGAAGAGGTCAGGCTAGGTCCTGGTGCAGCTTTTGGCTGAGGTGGACTGGGCTTAGAGCGGCTTGTCAGGGTGCAGCCATTGCTGTGTGTCTGCGGTTTCCGGGGCAGGAGAAGGCCTTTCTTCATTGGCTTGACGAGGACGTTCCCATGGTGTCCTAAAACATGTGCTTCCTCATGACATCTAAGGACAAATCTTCATCCCCGTCCGTCAAGCAGAGCACTATGGACCAGTAAGCGAGTGCCAATCTGGGGAGCGCCGATCAAGCAAAGCCCCTGTCTCAGTGCCCAGACAATACTGCTCTGCTTACGCCTTTACCCAGTCCAGAGAAGGATTGGGGCAGTGGGTTCCGCTGTGGCACTGTTGCTCTAGGATCTACGAAAAGTGGTGGACCGCATCACGGAGGCAGAAACAAGAGAGTCTGGGGTCGAGGACTCGGTAGCGGCCCTACAACATAAAATCAGCACCTTAACAGCCACAACCACGGAGCTGGCAATATGCGTTGAAAATGTGGAGGGCCGCGCAAAACGGAACAATCTGCAATTTGTGGGCTTTCCGGAAGGCTGTGTGTGTGCCTCCATGGACAAATTCCTGATGCAGTGGTTGAAATCGGTTGTCCCAGTGGTTGAGGAAGCCCACCGTACCTTGGTGAAGAAGCCTCCACCTGGAGCACGGCCTTGACCTATCATTGCAAAACTCCTCAACTATCTGGAAAGGATGCTATCCTTGGATACGCTCAGAGCCAAAAAATAACTGCATATGAATCGGCCCATATCAGGATCTTTCCGTATTATACCAAGATGGTCTAACAACGACACTCCTTCCTTGTGGCAAAATAAAAGTTACAGAACCTCAAGATCCAGCACATGCTGCTATATAAAGCTCGGTTGAGGGTGGTCTACAACTCCTGTACATTGTTCTTCGATACTCCAGAAGCCGCCTTCCAATGTATGCATAAGTCAGTGGTGAGCAAACCACATACTCCGCTCAGGATTGACTCCGACTCGTCACAAAGTGACCATCGCAACCATCCCAAGAAGTCCACATCCAAGCGCCGCAACAGATCACAATCGTCCTGGAGAAGTTCACGTGCGGACGATGAACATTGAACAATACCACCTGCTCATACTATTATGTAGCTGTATTACGTGAAGCTGTTTTGCTGGTTTTCCATAGTCAACTGATAAACTGATATCAACTATGGCTTAATACCATGATGGGATTGCATGCTTTCCTTTCCTCTATAATGTATTCATGCTTATTGTGCTCTTATAATCCTCATTACGCACACTGCTGTGGGGGTTGTTTTTCAACTCGTTCTAGGTGTAGGCTATTTGGGCACCTAAATATGACTGCTACTGTAGACAGACATAGCCAGGTGCCCCCTCTAGTGATCATGTTCTATAGGTGTTGAGGAAGTGCGATTCATTGGTGGTGCTCTGCTCCGTGCCTTTCTTTGGGGGTCGGAGAGATCACAAACCGCAACACATACGTCTTGTTTATTGAAGGATGAGGATTGGGCGGGGGGTCAACTGGTTATATCAAATGTTGTTTACATATGTTTTGATGCGGTTCCATTGCTCACGCTCGATCAGAGATACATTCGACAACAATGCACACATGTCTCCGACACTCTTGACTAGCTCTGCTCCTAGATACACTGGTGGCCTCCTCCGAATCCTCACATGGAATATTCAGATGGGTTCGAGGTCAAAATCAAACGTGGAGTAGTTCTCCACCAGGCACAACGTTGGGAGCGGCCATTGTGCTGCTACAGGAGATCCATCGTCTGGGGACTAAGACTCCATGCCTCGCTTGACATGGTTACACACAGATATTCCACTCAGGGTTCACATGGGGTACGGGCTTTCTAGTGCACTGCAGGGTTCCTTGTCAACCTCATAATGTGGACAGATGTGGACAGATGCCTATGGTCGCTTTAAGGTTTCATCCGTATGTGGGGTGAGTTGCCTAGCAATTTCTGCCTGACTACTTTAGGCTGGACTGACACTTGGAGGGCCTATCATCCCGCTGACACCAGCTATACATATTATTCGTCAGTTCATGGGGCTTTCTCCAGATGAAACTATTTGTTCATTGCCAGTACATATCTACATAGGCTGTCATTGACCCGTATCCACCCATGAGGACTTTCGGATCACTCCCCCGTGTCACTGGAGTTTCATGTTGGCGTGAGCCGTTCTAGATTTCGGTGGCACATGTCGCAGCTCCAGAACCAGACATGTAGGGCGACTCTTCGGAAAACAATTGAAGAATACTTTACATTAAACTTGCCTACAGCTCCTTCCAAAGAATTATTATGGGAGACTCTTAAACCGACTCTTAAAGGAGCCAACATCAGTTTTTGTGTGGGGGAACATAGGCGTAGTGCTCTGGAGTAGGTGGCCCTTGAAGCACAGATTGAGAAATTAGAGGAGCACAGTCTGGGATGGGGAAACGAGGAAGCGTAGCCTGACCTAGCAGTTATACCAACAGCATCTTCTTAACGAGGTGAAGACAGCATGGCGACACAGCACCGAATATACCAATGGGGCGATAAATCTGGCCGTATGCTCCATGGACTGTGCCAGGCGACCAAGGCTGAGAGATGCCAGTGCTGCTGGATCCCTGGGGTGGGGTGGGGCTGGTTTTGGGTCCTCTTGATTTTTCAAATACTACAAGTCACTATGGGCCATATGTAGGTGGCCAAATACCGGTCGGTAAAATCGAAAATCGGTAGATTTCGGCTTTACCGACCGGTATTTAGCCTTGTGAGATGTACGTAATACCGAATGGCATCAATAATAACGAATCGGTAAATAATTACCAATTCCTTATTTACCGATCGGAGAATACCGAAACATTGAATACCGAAACGGAAATAACGATTCGGTAAAAACCCCAAAATGCGATGTAGCAAACATTGGTATTACCGATTTTGGCCAAATTCGGTAATAATGATTCGATATTTACCACTTATCCTGAGCAGGTGGTAATCAGGTGCAGTGCATAAAAACAGCCCCAAAATGCAACAGTGGGAACGCAGTGGCGGCCCTCTACCTCATAGCAAGGTGGCTACGCTTGAGAGCAGCAGGAGTGAGGATCTGGAGACGGGAAGAGCGGGTGTACAGACTGCGCATCACATTGTTTCAATTGACTGAACCTGAAATCCATGAAAGGTACAGACTGCACCCACACACCATCCTTGACCTAATACGGGACCTAAAACCCTATCTGGAGCATCAGACACCAAGGGCCCACGCAATCCCCACCCATGTCCAGGTACTCTGTTGCCTGCACCTCCTTGTATCAGGAAGTTTCCAGGGTGTGATAGCCGCAGTGGGTGGTGTGTCACAGAGCTGTCTATCCCATTTCTTCAACACTTTCCTGGATGCCATGATGGACAGAATGGAACATTACATTACCTTCCCCAGTACACAGGCGGAGCTGCAAAGGACCAAGCTGGAGTATTACCAACTTGCGCAGTTCCCACACGTCATTGGCTGCGTCAATGGGACCCATATACCTATCTGCCGACCTGCAGCAACTGAATACATCTACAGAAACCGGAAATCCACCCACTCCATCAATGTTCAGGTGATATGTATGTGATGCCAAGTACATCATAACTGACATCGTGGCCAAATTCCGCTGGAGTACCCACGATTCGTACATCTTCCGGAACAGTGGGATCCATACACATCTGCTTGCTGGTGAATTTGGAGATGGATACCTACTAGGTAAGTCAATGTGACACACCCTGATGTAAACCCTGGCTCAAGCTGTTGGTCACACAAATTAATGGCACTTTCTTCTGTACATAGGTGACAGTGCATATGCCCTCCGGCCTCCTCTACTCGCACCATATCTCAACCCAACCACCTCAAGGGAGAGGAGATACAATGTGGCACATAGGAGCACACGCAACGTGGTGGAGCGCACATTTGGATTGCTTAAAAGCAGATTCCGTTGCCTCCACAAAAGTGGAGGTACACGTCTGTACAGCCCCATCAAATGTTGCAAGATAATTGCTACATGTGCAATGCTACACAATCTGGCCACAAAAAAAAGGAACAGCAGTGGAACTAACTGACTCTGAGGACAAGGACAACCCTCAGCCAGAGCCCTGCACAGCTGGTGTTGCAGTTGAACATGATGGGAGACAGAGACGGGCAGAGATAACGTCAAACTATTTCTGAGTGAGTAACTAGACAGAGCCAGTAACAGTTTCATGTTAAGGTGTTTAATTAGCACACCACCAGTATTGTGAGCTGTGTCCAATCGGACATGGGTTACATCACCCATCTAATGTTTGGCAATAGGCAGTGGTCCCTACTTCCTGCGTCCACGCGCTGCATGCCCTGGCGACACTGTCTGTAGTGTCAGACTTTTCCTGCGTAGCGCCGTGGTGTTCGCTGCGCCTCCTGCCCTCGGTGGGAGAGGGCGTAATGCTACCACGGCCGGTAGCCTCCTCACTGTCCCCCCCCCCCTTCCATTGTGGCCGCCTTTGCATTCTGCAAGAGCTCTAATGCTGCGGTCATAGAAACCATGCCCCTGGCCACACCCCTGCTGCAAGGCGCCATCTCCTCCTGCATGGCGATGGACCTGCGACACATCAGTGAGGTTGCAGTGGCCAGCCGGTTCACGGTCTTGGTATAGGCCTGGAGCCTCTGCCTCTCCCTGTGCCTGCCAAGACGGTCCTGCTCAAGCTGGTTGCAGAGGTTGTCCACAGAGGTTGCTACTCTATCCATTCCCTCACACAAGTTGTCTCCCATTGCACTGATGCCCTTTTCCATCCTGTACATGTGCTTGTTGATGTGTGCCACCTCCCTGTGCAGTGATTTCATCTCCCTCCATTGCAGGCGCTGGACCTTCAGCATGTTGCCTTCCAGTCCAGCAAACACACTTTCACCCTGTTCGGATGCTTCAGGCCTGTCCGCCTTGCCCTGTGGCGTCGGGATGAACTGTGGGCGCCCTCGGATGGAGTACCAGCCCTCTCCCTGTTGCCTCCCTCATGGATTGGACTTTGTTGGCCCCCTGTGCCCTCCTCTGACTCCTCCTCCATCTGCTGGAGGGTGGCCACGGCATGCCTCCTGCGTGACTGTGGTGGTGGTGGTGTTGGTGATCGTCGCAGTGGGGACTGGGTATGAGGGGATGGCGGCGTTCCCTAGCGCTGTGGTGATGCCTGTGATTGGGGATTTGGTGGCTGTGATTGCGCCGAGCTTGTGGTCGCTGCAGGCATGCTTTCCTCCTCATGTTGCCTCTCCTCTGGCCTGGCTGACTTTGCTCTGCTCCCCTCTGCATTACTGCGAGATGTCTCGCCTGTAATGACACAAATGTAGATATACTCACTGCTCTGTCTGCATTTGAATTACATTAAACATCATGCCTACAGATCACAGTGGTTGTCCTGACATAGCCAATTACTTTAACATGCTATTGTGTTTGCTAGCCTGACTGTCCTATACATCAGTTCCCTATAACTACATCTCCCAAAATGCATAGCAGGTAATGAGTAAGACATGGAGTGGAGTGGGAGCCCCTATGCCACTATGGGGATTGGGTTTGGGGAGGGAGTAGCACAGCATGCTGGGCATGCTTCTTACCTTGTTTCCTTGCTGCTCTGGGAGAGCTGTCTGCGTCTCCCACGCCACTCACACTCTCCGGCTGGATGGTGGACTCCACCATCAGTTCCAGTGGTGTTGGTGCTGGTGTTCGGTTCTTTCCTCCACCTGTTTTGGCAGCCTGCCTCTGCCTCTCTGCCATCCTTGCTTTTGCTGTCTTCCCGAGGTCGTACCACCTCTTCCTGATGTCCTCAATGGTAAGCTGGGTCACAGCTATGGCATTTATTTTGTCCCGAATGCCACTCCAGATTTGCCTCTTCTGTGATTCGAGCACCTGGTGGGACTGCGGTCCAAAAAGCCTGTGATGGTCCTGGCTGACATCCTGGATCAGTACCTCCAGCTCCTTGTCACTGAACTTCAGTTTTCTCTTCCTCTCACTTCCCTCCTTCTCCCTGTTCTGGCTTGCAATTTCAATGCTTGTTTCCCTTTTAGTTTTCTTGTTTGTAGCTGTGAGGCTCTGTTGCTGCTGGCTCCTCAGCTCACCTGCCTGCCTGCCTCACAGTGCACTCCAGGTCCTGTGCAGCTGCCTGGGTGTGGCCACTTCCTGTTTGGGAGGTGATTGGGTGACACAGGATTGGCTGATTCATCGAATTACGAATTTTTTAATTATCGAATCTGTATTTACCGATTCGGTAATGAATTCTGTAATTCCGATTCGGTATTGGAATTTCCGTATTATTTTTTTTACCGATTCGTTCCTATTTGGTATTTGTTACCGAATTTTTACGAATCGGTAATGTTTACCGATTTTTTTAATCTACATCGCATATACCGAATTCTTAATACCGATTCGGTAAAATTCGGTATTAAGGATTCGAAATTCTTGATTTACCTACATATGGCCCTGTATGTAGAGATTGACCGAATTAGTGCAGACTTGGTTCAGTAATTTCTTACAGATATTAGGCTGCATACCCTGTAGACCGCAGCTTGCACACAGCTAGATGAAAGAATCACAAGAAGTTCGCATCAGCACTGGCTAAAATTGCGCACCGGGCCCAACGGGTTCCCGTGTGAACTTTTGAAGCTCTTTATGCCACAACTGGGCAGTGCTCTGCTGGAGCTTATCCAGGAGTCTTCGGACAGAGCCATACTCCCACAGGACTGGCGACATGCTGTAATTGTGCTTTTCCAGGGCACCCACTGGATATACACTCTGGCCAATAGACTGCTGCAGCATATGCCAGATCTTATTCATCTGGATCAGGCAGGCTTAATGCATCAGAGATCCATACGTCACAACATACGGGGCATTTACAATGCTTCGGCTATGATGGACCGCACGGGGAAGCCAGCTGCAGTGCTCTTGGCCGACATGGACAAGACCTTTTGTTTCGGTCAGTTGGCAATATTTGTTCGCCCTACTTCGGGGGAATTAACATTGGTCCGCGCTTCCTAAACTATGTCCAAATTCTACGCATCGGTTTGAGTCTCTGGGGCGATCTCGGACCCCTTTGACATATGCAGATGCACTAGACAGGAATGCCTCTTATCCCCCTTATTTTTCTCCCTGGTGATAGAGCACCTGGCGGTATTGGTGCACTCGGACCCTCTAGTGAAAGGGTTTGAGTGGTCACTGCGACTGTCGGATAGGGTCTCCTTGTATGCCGACGATGCACTATTCTTTCTTACCCGATCCTCTGGCCCTTGACTGTTGCAAATACTGCGTATATTTGATGAGATCTCTGAACTGCACATGAATGTGGAAAAGTCTGTTGTGTTCTTTACGAAGGAGACAGCCAATGACATGGCCTGGGCCTCTGGACTGACCTTAGCAGTTTCGGGCTTTAAATATCTGGGTGTATACATTGTCCTTGACTCATCTACTTCTTGGGCTCACCATATAGCCCCGATCCTTCCTCGTGTGAGACTAGATTAAACTATGGTCCCCGCTGCCCCCCCTATTGGGCCACTCTATGATCTTTAAGATGGTTTCCATGTTACAGATCTTATACTATCTGCAAAATTACCCTTTCACTATCCCTCAAACATGGTTCAGTCAAGTAAATACGGCTGTCACGCAGTTCCTCTGAGGTGGGGGGTGGTGGTGCATATTGCCCTCCAGACTGGTTTCCAACCTACCTTTAATGTGGGCAACGCTGCCCCAGATATCTACTCCTATTATGCCGCGACCCACCTCCCACTTATAAATGAATAGTGGTATACGCCACAGACAGACCCGGCATATGTGAAAAAGTGTTGGACAATGGGTGCCTTGACTTCTCTACAGTGGGAGTTTAGGGAGCCACATTCCCCCGTCGATACAAGTTATACTTCCCCTATGGAAACGGGCACTCAAGCGGATCGAGTGGTGGGCTCGGTTGACTCAGATGATACCATTGTGGGGCAGGAATTTCCTTGGCCAGGTAGCATCTCTGTCGGGTTTCGGCAGTGGGACGCAGTAGGTATCACTGCACTAGGAGATGTTATGCGCGGCTCAGTCCTGCCAAGAACTGCGGGTAGACTTTCAATTACACATACATCAATTCTACAAATATCTACAATTTTGCCACGCTCTAACACCCTTACTTCGTGATCTCCATGAACTACCAGAGTTCAGCCCTCTGGAGGGTTGACTATTGTTGAGTGACCTGGGTACACTTAAAATTGAGCTGATTTATCAGACCTTAACAACACCAGTGCAACCACACTACCGGACCTACGACGGACATGGCAGGGGGATATGCCCACACTTGATGATGACTGGACCGAGGCCCTCCTGGCACCACGTGAAGCAGCAATATTGTCAGGACTCAGTCTTCTTCAATTAAAATTCTTGCACAGTTTACTTCACCCAACATAGTCTGTGGTGCATGTGTGCCATTACTTCACCGGTGTGCCTTAGATGTGGTGTGAACGAAGGCACCTTTATGCACACGGTGTGGGAATGCACAGCACTATCAGGCTTTTGGTGGAGTGTAGTGACGTGCCTGGAGCAGGTCCTGAACTGGGATGTTCCATTTAACCCTAAACTGTTTTTACTCCATAGTACGGAGGGTATAGGTGTAATATGTAAAAAAAAGACACCTACTGTTTCTCGCCTTAACGTTGGCAAAACTGGATTTTGCAAAGCTGTGGAAATATGTATCCCCACCCACAGCAGGCACCTGGAAGAATACAATAGATCATCGTATGGGAATGGAAATTGCTGTCTACCGAGCTAGGTGGTGCCCAAAAAACACACTAAGATATGGCAGCGGTAGGCAAACCATAGAGGCATAGTCTTGGCCCCGGTCTTTACGGTGGACTGTCTCCTTAATATTGAAATACAGCAATATAATGGTGAATCGTCAAGCCCCTTGGCGTCCACATCGGGCTGGTGTACATGGTGATGGGAAAATTGGCATATTGATCGTGAGTGGGATGGTGAAATTGTTTAATGTATTTTCCAACAGTGTCACTGGAAGTGGGCAATGATTTACTACTGCACTGCATGATTTTATGGGCCATATTGGCCAGAATCTAATGACAAAAAAATCAATTAAAATTTGTTGTGAGAAAAAAATAAGTCTGAAAACAACGAAACTGAAGATAAGGTAGCCTTAATTGTTAAATAAGCCCTTATTTATTCAAGCTTGTAATCAAAAGGTCTACTTACTACTGCGGTTTCATCAGTATCCACTTCTCTTCTGAATGTAATTAATAGTTTTCTGTTAAAACACACATTTTAAAGCAGATTGAGGTATTTTCACACTATGCATTACTTTTACTAACTTGTTAGGAGTAATTAATCAAGCATTGAAAGGGTGCCAAACTCTGATCTTATGAAGTCTATAGAAGTGTTACACAATGCTTTTATATTTTTTTGCACTTCCCACCTTGTGTGGGTTGTTGTCATCTTCAGTAGCAGATCTGCACCTTGTTGACCCAAGATGGCTTCCAAGTACTTAGTTACCTCCTCAGGAAGGCCACCTGTCTAAGCCAGCTGCTCTCAAGCAAAAATTAAAAAAGATAGAGCAGCACCACCAGTCCTATAGGCACAGTCAGCATCTCACTCTTATCCATTGGCAACACAAGGAACTTGAGCTGATCCGTCCTCCTTCACTCTTGGAGAGCAATAGGGTATCCATGGAGCAGCACGCCCAATGACTCCCCCGACCTCCAAGGGTAGTTACACTGACGGGCACACTATACCGGTGCTCTCCTTTTGTTTTTCTGCTTTTAAGGTGCATTGGCTTCTGGTCAAGTTCCTGCTGCTGGTGCCTGACTATTCTGTAGTACTTTGGTCGTTTTCAGGCCCTCATATCTCCGACTTCTTGACAAGAACCCAAAGAAGGTGTGAGAAAAGGAGGCTGGGAGAACAGAGTAAAAATGAAGTGCTCTAAAACTACCAGCAGACTTGCCTCACTTCACCAATTTATATCTTTCAAACTACAGCTATGATATCCGTGGGAAAAAAACTTTCTAACCAAGAAGTTTAGCAAGTTACTACTTCTGAACTTTAATTAGAGGATAATATTTTACCTCCTAGATAAAGTTCCTATTTTAGTGTGACAAATGCACAAGTTTCCAATGTTCTCTGTAGTATAGCAAACTTCAGTTCATTACATCATGAATATAATCTTGGTAAAGGGTCCTTGGTCTGTTATTCCCTGCACCTATCATAAGGCCAAGACTTGGTCTATATGTTGAGGCACAGCTATGGCAATCGTGTAATTCTTTGGGGTGTTCTGAATCCTGAAAACAGAATTCCTCCCATACAAATTTTCCAATATTATCTGACCCATAATTTAGTAATACCATTGTTCAGGAAACTACGAACATTAATTTTTGTACCACTGGATTCTTTCTCAAGAATATTTTCCACTCTTTGTAGGAACCACCAGGTAAATAGATGCTGTCAAGGTTCCCTATTTTCAGCACTTTTTTAGACCGGCGCACTTATAGATGTTGTTAGTGTTTTTGTATTTTGTTTGGTAATCTTAAAAGGACCATGTGCTGTACTTTTTGTAATCTACTTACATTCAAAGAGAACCTACCACACTGCCCAGAAGCACACAATTCCATAGCAATAATGACACAATATGTCCAGTTCTAATTGTCCCACTGTTAATTTAAGTCCCATAGTTATGCTTAGGTCTTTAGTAGGTCAAAGTAAGGAGGGATAAAAATACCTACCTTCCTACTTAAAATAAAAACAAAAAAACCCTTTCCTTTGCTCATTATTGCTGCAGTAGAAAAAGTATTAATGTGGAGAGCGTTGCTTGTACATAGGGGGGCAGAATCTAGTTTAGCTAAAGTTAAGCCTTGCATGGCCTCACTAGAATCCCTGTTTGATTTGAACACATGTGTATACACTTCCTGTATGGGTCTCTATGAAATGTTGGATGTGTCGGAAGAAAGGACATTTCTACCTTTGCCTATCACTTTAATTACAAAGGTTTCTTGTTGTTAAAGGGTTCAAAGAAAGTGCTGAAAAGATGGTCAAAAACAAGCTGGAAGGAAATGACAAACTGACTCCTTGGGAAAAGTATTTACAGAAAAAGAAAGAAAAGAGAAAACTGAAGAAAAATAAAAAGGTATTAGTTTGATGTGTTGAATTGGTGCATGAAGGAACTTTTCTCTGCATTGATTTGTGATCATGAATCATTTTCCTCCTACTTTCTCCTATTACCAGCGCCATGGGAACACCACCACATGTTCATAGAAAGAAAAAAATATTACTCCGATATTTAAAAAATAAGACTCATAGACTGTATTTATTCTTTCAGTGCAGCACATAACCTTTCCCTTTTACAGTGCTGGTATGCTCACACTCACATTTTCTAATCGACAAGGTCCACTTTTAACTGTCATTCCTTAAACTCTTCCCTCATTTGTGCTGTTAGTGTCTGCAAATTCAGATTTTCTTTATTTATGTTTGTTTAAGCCACCACATGCAACATTATCTTAGCTGAATTGGTTGCACTGGTTTCAAGGAATGGCTAGAAATTTCCGAAGGAATCACAGCAGATGGAACCGCGAGTTCTTCTAGCTGGAAAGAGCTTGACCTGGTTCGCATGAATGGGAGGCCATCTTTAGATTAAAAGGATCTTTGATACAGCCTCTAACAAAGATATAATGAGGACCTTAACCATGAGGCTTTGCATACATCTATGAAGTTAACCCAACCTTGGAGGATACTACAAGTTGATTGCCTGCTAATCAACCCCCTAGATGACCATTTCCAGGCAGTCATTATTTGGACAGAAGACTAGTATCCCAGTGCTTACAGCTTTCCCTAAAATTGATTAGGCATCAGCGATATCCCTTTTAAAGGAGAAAGGAGCTTTTACAAAATAATTTTCCTAAGATACTAATGCTTTTAAATCCAGACCCTACTCTGGTGTTTTTCATTTCCCTATCTGTCAATATATATCAGTTTCCAACCTAATGCCTTAGTCTCTGGAATTAATGATAATGGGCTTTGCTCTTCGTTGTCTAAAGAGAAATGAAAAGAGAAGAAAAAAGTCCTCATTCACATGAGGTTTTTCCAAAACCACTTATGCTCTAGCACCTTTACAGAGCATTACCTTCCTTGCTATTACATTGACAAAGGATCCATTGTGTAGCACTTGGGACTCTAGTAGTTATAGTCCTACCAGACACTTAATATAAACTTCTTTACACTGATACACTGCTTATACCACTACTCTTGTACTTGCCCGACCATTCACCCACTCGTTCTGGGGAATATTCAAAAGATGAGGAATCTGCAGCTGGATAGTCTTGACCAGAAAGAGCGTTACCGAAGGTAAATCACTTGTTCTTCTGTACCCTCCCAAGATCTGTTGTGGGGAGCCTTGATGCTCGCATTTCAGTTAACATGGAAGTTTTCACTTCACTATACATTTCCTCCCATACCCTTGATTCCTCAAGTTCTGAGGAAGATTCGCCATGACCAGGCCTAGGTAATTCTCATCATCCTGATACCAAGAAGGTACATCGACCTATGGGACTTCACTGTAGCAGCCTCTTTTTGGCTAGCGCTTGGATTACATCTGTTATCCCAATCTGGATGGCAGAGCCTACACCCCGATCTTAAACGTCTACACCTTCGTGCTTGGAGATTAAACAAGGCAATATAAGCACCTTTCAGCTTCAACCTGAGGTGGTAGAAATAATCCTTCCTGTATGTCACCCGTCCAGCAAATCATTTTAATCAGGTAGGTGGAACAAATTTGTTTCCTGTTAGTGATTTAGGGGTCAGTGGTCTCAAAGCATCTTTGTGCAGCATGCTGTAGTTTGCCCTGTCTTTAACTCAGCAAGACGGTGCGATAGCTACAGTTAAGGTGTATCTTTGTTTACCAGATCAACGCTCCCTGTACAAATCGCCTATGATTCTAAGATTTCTGATAAGGTTGACAAACCTGTATCTGGTGGTTACATTCATCATGCCACAATGCTTCTTAACCTTGAACTAACATTTCTTATGGGCACTCTGTTTGAGCCTCTGCACAGTTGTGACTTGAGACTACAAATCCTCATGACAGTTTCTTGGTAGCTATTACTTAAGCTCATTGTGTTATTGAGCTTCAAGCCCTCTCTGTTCGCCCCCTTTCACATGCTTCATCCCAAGCAATGTTGCCATGCTTTCCTTCCAAAAGTTGTGTCCCCATTCCATTTGGGACAAGCCATCACATTACTCACAACCTATCCACCTCCACATCTTTTTAAGGAAGAAGAAAGAATGCACAGACTGGACCCTAGAAAATAAGTCAATTTCTAGAACAGCCACACAAAACACATCAGATGACCATAACTTCATTTGCTATACTGTTCGGAATAAATGTAAATGTGGGATACTTGTAAAGCGCACTGTTACTCTACCCGAGTGTCCTGGCGCTGTAGACCGCTGGGGAACCCGTCCTGGTTTTCCCTGTGAGATGGTCCCTTTCTGGGTATCTCCAGGGTGAAACGAGGCATCCCCGGCGTCTGTGGGGGGGCCGTTGTAGAGATGAGGCAAGCTTAATGCCCAGAGTTACCGAGTGTGTTCCCTGGTTAGAGTAGGCACTGAGGCGAGAATTATCGAGTCCGTTGACCCTGGTCCAAGACCCTGCCGCGTCGGGAATTGAACCCTGGTCCCGGGCCGTTCTCTGTTTACAGGACTGCCGCCTCTAACCAGTGAGCCACACCTCTCCACACAATAAAGATCAAGCAGTTCAGAAACAGACAATCTCTATATGAATTATCTTTTCTATAAAAATCTGTTGTGTATTGGCTTAGAAAGAAGTACCTGAACAAATCGGAGAGGAGTCTACCAGATCCAAATCTTCTACAGCAATGTTAGCTAGAAGTGTGCCTGTGGCAGACATATGCAGGGTGGCTGAAAGGTCCCCGCTCCACACCATCGCCAAACATTGTTTGAATCACAAAGTGAGAAGAGGCGCCCACTTTGCCCATCCTGAGTCAGTCATTTAGTTCTTTCAAGATTGCCTAGTCTAATCTTTCTCCAGGTCCTTCTTCTTCCAGGTATTGCTTAGGAATCTTTTCAAAGGTGAGGAATCTGCAGGTTGAAGTATCCATCATAAGAATAAGCTACTTCCCTTTGATAACAATCTTTCAGGTGAATACTCTAACTACCTGCAAATTCCTCACTGATCCTCCCACCATCCCTTCTTCTAGAGAAAGTGTTAATAGCCTTTGTAATAAAATGGCAGCTTAGTTACGCACTGCACCACCATATAAGTGTCACTCTTTTCTATATGCCTTGAAAGTAGTTACAAAAACATAGTAGAATTAGTGTTAGGCGCTGGTCCTTTTGCAATATTTCTCCACTGAAACCCTTACAGTTCAGTTCAATTCAAATTAATTTATTTCGGCCACCATGTCAAAAAAGTAGGAGCATTGTAAAAACATGTAATTTATAAAACATTCATATTTCATCGTCAATAATATATACAATCACCATATAGTGCTGGGCCCAAAGCCTTTGCCTCATAGAGCTTCAAAGCTGGTTGAATGGGTATAGTGTACAACATAGAGTTCCTTGAGTATCACCCGTGAGAACTGCTTGAATTTAGTGGTTGCCTTACTTAGATAAATGTGCGATGACATGCCCTCTGCAAATGTGACCCCTAGATATGTGAAAGAGTCAACCCTCTCAAATGAATCACCCCCTAGACATAACCTACCCTTGTAGGATCTGTGCTGATTGAAACTTTGCCTTCGTGTTATCAGTGTTGCTGTCCAAACTGCGTGCGACACAAAACTTGTTAAAGTGAGTTATTAATTTCTGAAGCCCGCTCGGGGTCGTGGAGGTCAACAAGGTGTCCTCTGCGAAGAGCAGGATTGAAACCCTCGCAACTTCATGTGTGAAGTCAAAATGGAGTCAACACCGCCTACTGGTGGTGAAGAGCTATTGCATGGGGGAGCTATTGCAGAAGTTTTCCATATCAGTCTTTCACCTAGGGTAGTCTCAGATGAGGAATCTGCAGGTAGAGTATCCACCAGAAAGATCTTTACAGAAGGCAAGCAACTTTCTCATTCCTTTAAAGACGATTTACTTCATCAGATATTTACAGATACAAGTCTTACAAAAGGCTTTTTTTCTCCAAAGTGAGTGCTAGCTATTCGCCAAACAATCAAAATCATTGTTTGCCCCAACCCAAACACCCCTCCCGTTCCGTTCCTTAAATAGGGGGGAAAACAGAAAGTGCTTTGTACACCATCTTAAATTGGGCAGCTCCCTTCAAACCTGTATGGAGAGTGGCCAGTTTGGATTGGGAAGTTTTAAATCTTCCCAAAGGCATGAGTGAAGCACTCTCAGAAGAGGAAGCACTGAGGAGGTAACTCTGTCCCCCACATGGCCTCAGTTAAAGGAATGTCGATCTGGATGGCAGCACTAGCGAGCCAGCCACTGTGAGGTCAGTTTTATGGAAGGAGGTGGCGGCCCGCCAGCACGCTCGATCTCCCTATTGCCCCCAGGACTGAGGGCAAGCCACAGGCCCCACCCGCAGCGGGCTTCTCCCACTGATTGCAGCGGGCGGGGCGCAATGCGCCGATGCGAGCACCTGACCGATGCCAGCCTTCATTGCTGGTGCCAGCGAGCAGGTGAACAAGCACTGCAACAGTGCAAAACTCCCTATCGGTCCCCTGTTGCTGCTTGCCCTACCACCCGTCCTCTATATTGCATGCCCTCCCTCCCCTCCTCTATATTGCATGCCCTCCCTCCCCTCTTCTGCTTGCCCTCCCTCCCCTCCCCTGCTTACCCTCCCTCCCCTGTTTGCTTGTCCCCTCCTCCAGTCCCATGTTGCCACTTGCCCGACGCCCTTCTGCCCCTCTCTGTAAATTTAATCTAAATACATTTGACAATATAATTATATTTCATACAAAATTATACATTTTTTTTCAGTAATCCTGATGCCGCCCTCAAAGCGTGCCAAGATACAACAAGGTCTTCCCAGATTCTGCTGGCAATACAATGTTCCTCCTGAAGACTGACAAATCTTTTCAATAAAAACTGCTTGAAAAGGGGGATTGTTTCACAGCTCAGCCTTAGCAACAACCCTGCAATCAACATAGCTACAAAAATCAATTTCCTTATGAGGAAATCTGACACTTACCTGTGATAGGTCATATGGCACCTGCAACAATTGCCTTTCAAACTAACTCTCACACAAGTGTAAAAAAACACACACATTCTATCATGTTACAATCCATTATAGAAACAACTACACAAATCACACATATTAAAGACGAGGCCTATTGGTTCTGCCAATGCTTGTTAAAAAAGTAACTGATGAGGTGCGCCTACATGCAAGGATATTGAGCCTACCTATGTCTGACTTTTATAATGCACACACACACACGCATGCATATGATGTACCAGGCTTACAGAGCATAACAGATATGTAACAGTTTATGTCCCTAAGTTACTAATAGCCACTTCATAATGAGAACAAAACTACAAGCCTAGGAATAACTAAGCCACCATAAAAGAAACCCTGACCTCCTTACAGTGAAAACAATCTTGCATTGTAGCTGTAGGTTTCAACAACTGTCCAAAATCATCCTTAGAATGTCTGACCATCCTCCCTTGCAAACACTTCAACCCACAACTAGCTAATTAGTCAAACCTGGAATCTTTCTTTCCGTTTTTTTGTATATATAAATATAAAATCATGTGCAAACTTTTTGGGAGTTCCAGGGCAATGAAGGGTTATGAGGTTGAGATTGTGTCAATCCCTAACACTTACCACTAATGTCCTGGTGCTTAACCGTATTATCGGACCCTAAACTGAACACCAAATGCATGCCATCAGCACTTGACCTTCAAGGTAGCAAAGGCAGGCGGTCCAAGACTTACTCAGGGAGGATGTGTGGGGTTAGATACTCAAAAATTCAACATTGGATAACCACCAATACATTATTGCCCAGTAAATGCTTTGGTTTTAGAAAAAGAAAAGTCCTTTTATTCTTGGATACGTTTGTGTAGCAGACCATATCAAAATTGTTGCTTCTATGTTCATATAGATGCCATTATAGAGGCTTGCGCCTGCTACTGATAAGTACAATAAGTGCCATGTGTATATGTATGTATGTATAGGTTAATTACAGTTATTTGAAACCATTAAAAAGCACCTCATGATAAATGTAGACAGCAGACCATGTAAATATTGCAGCTTCAATGTACATATTAGTATTTATATAGAGGGGTTTAATCAAGCAAACATTTAGATTTTATAAAAAGAAAATCCTTCTGTCCTTTCCATCCCTTCTCCCTCTGACTCATCCCAATCCATCTGACTACTATGAGCTCCCAAACATCATCTTCAATCTTTCACTCGACCATTACTTACAAACAGCTCACTGCTTCCCCTTTTCAGTTTCACTCCTATCCTTCTGTCCTTACCCCCAACTCTACTAAACACACAAGAAATCAAGAGCACTATCCTAACGCAACTAATGCATAAGAAAATACAAAGAGAAAATTGTACTAACTACTAATCTTGGGTCCTGGAGTAGCCTACTCCTTGCTGAACAAAGGCTTCAATGCCTCGCCAGGGGCTGTAAGCACTATATAAATACATTTACAATTACAGTAATTATTGTAAATTATCAGCAGTGGTCCTTTATTGAGGGTAACTAATGGGAAACTGTACCCAGGATAATTTGAGGGTGATTCTCAGCCGGTAATGTACATTGGCACATGAGCCATCGTAGTCTCGTGGGGATGCTCAGGGGAGTTAACGGCAGTCGGGGGAACACCCAAATGACACAACTTGTTTGAAGCACTTGCACAGATTCTCCTTCATTAATGTTTCCATGAAGCAGTACCGTTTCTGCCCTGGATGCATTTTCTGTACATGCTGCTGGCTGTACTGATGTCCACTGGATGGAGTGCGCGGCTCAGCGTCGTGTTCACATCACAGCCCATGGAGTGCATGAATCTGTGATCCCGCCCCAGCCCGACTGGATGGGTTGTGAGTGGTGTCGCGGAAATGAGATGAGCAGAGATTGTGCGAGGTTGAAGCGCTCACAGCTTATCTGCTGTGGTGGACCGGGATTTTCATTGGGCTCAACAAAAAAAGAGCAGTTGCCAGACAAGCTAGCTGCCCACCCTTTGTTGTCTTGGTGAGTGCATATTCCGTGTTGGAAGCCCCTTAGCAGATGTGACTATACAAGCGTTCTTAGTCAAGTGGCTTCTTAATGCTTTAAGCACAGGAACTCTGATGGGCACGTATTCCTCTGTACCCTCAATTCACAGGGTTTATGCAGTTCGGCTAATTGCACTGTGGCTCTGGGATTCCTGGGCCTCAGCTACTGTTAACCTGTGGTGGTGGAGTTCACATCTTCGGTCTGGGTTCTTTTCAACCTTCATCGTATTTTTAGGTCTCGCGTCAGCGAAAGACCTATTGCTGCCCAGTT
This sequence comes from Lissotriton helveticus, assembly GCF_964261635.1. NCBI lineage: Eukaryota > Metazoa > Chordata > Amphibia > Caudata > Salamandridae > Lissotriton > Lissotriton helveticus. The sequence goes on along the minus strand of NC_136067.1, from coordinate 1,699,299,193 downwards.
AGCTCGGAAGGGACCACAGACCGGGGCACGAGCGCCGATTGCACCTCGTGGACGTGCATGCCCAGCCCCGCCTCCCGAGCCGTGCACATCTCAGTCAGAGTCAGCCATGCCTCTCAGTCGCACATGCACACACACACACACGCACACGCGCGCGCGCACACACACACACACGTGCCAAGCCCCCAAGCCCCACTTACCGCATCGGTGGCCTCAGCCGCCACTCCTTCTGCTGCCACCGGTCCTCTGCCATCCACTCCGTGGGCGCGGGCTTCTCCGAAAGACAAAAGTCCCGCCCCACGACAGCCGTGAGCGTGCACATCCCGAAACCGGAAGTTCGGGAGTGTTCCCGAAACCGGAAGTTCGGGAGCGTGCACGCTCACGGCTTGTTTAATTAGCCATTCACGCACGCAACACTCCCGGGCAAGAAATCTCAGCATTAGTGAATGTGCAAATGTCCCGCTCATGTTCCCTGCTTATAGATCCATGTGAAGCCCCTCTTTCAATTCACCCATTGTCAGTGTTGCCTTTAGCCCCTCCTTCCCCTCCTTAAGCAGGGCTGTAATGATAGTGGTTTCCTCGAGGGCACATGTCAACTGCCCCGGTCCTCTTCTTCCTGGCCACACACTCTAGCGATCTGCTGCCTGCTCGTTCACCAAATGTGGTGTCGGATCGGGAGTGCTGGCTCCTTTAAGAAATTGTCTTGGCAGTGAAACTGCCCGCTTCCAAAACGCCTGCTGTGTCGGATAGTAAACATACTGACGCTAGCTGTGTCCCTTCACGCTCACGCCAGGAATATGGAAGGCCACTCGGCAACTGTGAGTGGGCAGATACATCTGCATGCGCTGTGTTCTGCCCTTACATTTGTAAGCTGCAGTCACTTCTCTAATGTCATTTAAAAATATCTGCAAAGTAGTTGTATTATTGAAGTTTCAATCAATATTATATATGCAAATTGCTGGTTAGTTGCCCATTGGGTTTTTATTTTGCAGAGGAAGATCACTTCATAATCACATTGCAGTGGTGTCCCTTTTTTTTACTTGGTTGTAGGGCACGAATATTTTCATTTATTTCTTTTAAACTCAAGGGAGTGTTTCTTGGTCACAAGGCACTATTTAACCTCCAGAGTTCCTATAGAGCCCTGCTTGAATATTGTATTGTTTTTCAAACGGTTTGCGGCGGGATCACACGTGGCCCGACGAATTTACACTTCCCAGTGTCCTAATAGGAGCTACTATTTGATACATTATCTGGTGATGTTTCTTTATGGCATTAAAATCTTAAGTTATGTTCAGTTGTTTTAATATTACAGCACTTTCAGGATCAAGGATTTTATTATGGAGCATGTTTAACAAGGATGTTTGTAATACATCGTAATCATGGGTTTCTCAAGAAGCTTTTGGATTTAGTCACTTGTATGTGGGTTAATGAATTAGTTAGGTTGAATATTTTTTTTTTACTTTACCAATCTTTTACCACTGATCTTTGTAACCGTTTTTCGCACCTGTGATATAATCTACCTAATTACTGCCTGCAGCATTGGTCCTGTGAATGTTTTGTTTAAAAAAACACATATTTTAGAGGTAATTTTCCTATATTTAGGAATCATCAGCTGAAATGTTTAGCAACCTGGCGTGCGCCTTTAATTTCAGATGCACAGGTTTGATGGTAAAATAAGGGTAGTAATTTTTTTTAAAAATATAGTAGATGTGACCTTTTCGCCTCCACCCTGAAGGGTGTGGACATGCAGAGGAATAGCAAGGTGAAGTTTTCTGAATTTGCCTGATTTCAGACTCAAGCATTCCCAGCCTGCAGGGGAGACTCACTCGGGCTGTTTTTCAGCTATAGGATAATTCACTTTTGGAAGGAACCGCCCCCTTCAGTTGTTGACAAAGCAACCATACCCAGAAATCTACAACTAGGGTGCTTACATTTAGTGAGCGTGGGTCTGAGGTTCCTACATGTGCGCAAGAGGAGTGAGGGAGGATGAATATGGGCAATGTGACCGATTTTTGTCAGAGGGATAGTGGTGTCCATGACCACAAGTGGGGTGGTGGCTCCAACTTGGATTGTTGCTGCTTCGTGTCACCATGATCAGCATCCTGCTGCTGCAAAGGTCTCCTTAAACAGGCCCTTTTTAGGTCTCGCATCTAGCGTTGCAGTGCGCAGCGCTGCCCGCGTAGCGCAAGACCTCTTGAAGGGGGTTTTGAAAGCTGCTCACACGCTTATGCGTGTGATCAGGCTTTCGCCGCCCACCATTGGCTTTCGCGTGCCAACTCTGTGGGCAAAAATCCTCCAAGTAAGGCATTCCCCGTCTAGATTGTCAAGTCAACTGGTCATACCACATGCTTCCACGACGATAGCAACAATTCAATATTAGTCCCTTTCTACGTTACCTTCCTTTTCCTTCACGCAGTCTACCTCGCGGCAGCTGCTTTCACTCACTTCCTTAATTCTTCTCTCACAGCACCTGCACACTAACAATGCGTGCGTTATTTACTTCTATTTAGACCCGACCGCATGCCTGCAGCCTGCCGGTTTCCTCGCCGGCTTGCACCCTAGGCATCACGACCTATTAGTAAGTAATATCACCAATACCGAGTTGTTTCTGCTCCTTTACAACCCGGTTCAGTTAATGCTCAATTAATCTTTAATAATTTCCATTATTGTAGTAGCCCTGCTCCCCTCGGTGCATCCCAGCCTCTGACGTCCACTACAGAAACAACGCTGCTGTCAGCTTAAATTACCTGAGCTCACACTGACCTTAGTAGTAGCCTCAGTTAGTGCATTGTCTTGTTGTAAGTTGCCCTGTCTTTAGCTGCCTTGCGAGTATTGGGAGTTATTGCATCCGTCTATGCTATGAGAAGTACTGTGCTCTTACTTGGCACTGTGCTCATCCTCATGTTCTCTTTTAAAAAATGACTGATGTGTATACTTGATCTGGAAGGGCAAACAGTTGATATGACTCGGCAAAATGCCCAAGAGTCTGGGAGAAGCACAGAGGTCTAGCTGCAGCCACTCACAGATCTCTACAACACATTGTTTGTTGGTATGTGACTTGGCATATAGTGTGTATGTCCATGTCTCTTTGCATTTTGGTGTATAATTCAACTCCATTTTTTCACATACACCAAAACCCTTTGGGGTACAGTGTTTAGTTACCTTCAACAGAACTTGTTTGCTGTGTACACTTTGCAATGCAGTTCAACAAAACAGGATAATACCAGCTCCTCACCCTCTTTTTCTACGTTCATGATGCCTGCTCTAAACAAAACTAACATTTCGTTTTTTTAAAGGCTACATTTGGAGAAAAAAAAAGCTGGCTTTATTTAACAGAATTCTAAATCAACCTTCCATAATTACGTTTCAATTTGTTTCTCGAACACACCCACTCGTATATCTCTATACTAAGCACAAGAAAAGCATTTACACTAGGAGTTAGTGTCACGCCCTCTCTCTATGCATCTCTCTAAATTAATTCAATGAATGATGAGGCGGGGGATGTCATCAGTTTCTTCTCACCCTGTCTCTCCATCTGCCGCTGGGGTGGTGCACTTTTCTCACCGTAACCTGCGCTCAATAATGTCCTGTCTCTTTATTGTAGGCGGTCTCTCCACTTGTACTCTGTCTCTTTCACCTTGCAGACTTTCTCTATCTCGCTCGATACCCTATCAACCATGAACTCTACGTGTCACGTCAATCTAATCATGTCAGCCTGCCAAAACAGAGCGCTAGTCTCACCTCCTGCCCCGACTCTCCATCCAACACAACTTCCCTGTGCCCACACTCACCACATGCCCCTTCCTGTCCTCTCCTCCAGTACCTCCATCACGTTTCAACTCCTTCTCACTCTGTTGTGCGTTTATGGTAGGCTGTCATTCTATCCTCGCTGCCCCTTCGGTTTTCATCATCTTTCACCATGTCCCTTTACTCTGTACATTCATTCACTGGCCCTCCATTCTCCAAAGGCACTCTCTGCCTTCCCTCGTCCTGTCCGTGCATTCCTTGCAAGCTCTCTTCTACTCCTTACCCTAAGCTCGCTTAATTCACCACAAGACTTCTTGCTTCCCTTCCCCACCCCATCCCTCCTTTTATCTTAGGTTTTCATTCTCCCCATCTTACACTCTCCCAACTGCTCATCACAGGTTGGCTGTCATTTCGTCATTTTGTCCTTCGTTTCACCCAAGGCTCTTTGCTTCTCAAGTGCGTGTGCCATGATTCATTTGCAATGCAATAGGTCTCCCAATACTAAAAACTTGAGTTTTTGCCATTGCATTATTATTGGCAACGCCAATAGCTCAAACTTTCAGTAATGCGAGACCTATTGCATTGCAAATGCTTGTTCATTTGGCTACAGTTAACATACAAATGGAAATGCGGTGTCCCCATGTACCACACATTCCACCCACTCCCTGTTTTTCACGCTTAACAATTTGTAATTTCATGGAGTATCCATGTTTCGCATGCAAAGAACAGTTGGACTGACAGGCTGAATTTTAAACGCAAGATTTATCTGTAGACAACCTTCCTCCCAGAGGCAGATGGCAAGTCCTGCTTTGCCAGTAAAAGTGGTGTAGCTGGTACCTCTATCAGTCTTATGCAGCCCAGTAAACTGGCGGTAGTCCTACTCGGCAAAAGAGGGTGAACTTGGTGTGCCACATATACCCGCTCTCCGTCGCAAAAATTACCTCGTGGGCACACGGATGCTTGTTGTGTGTGCTAGGTTGGGGATCAGAAACTTGCTTGCTGAAGTGGAGCATTCAAGGCAGGAATGCTCATTTTCACAATGAATGTGGCAGACCTTTACTGTGCCCAACATTGCATATGTTGCTAAAATTAAAAAAATTAAGATCTTCCTAGGACAGACCTATTGCGTTTGCTAATATTTATTTGTATTATATATATATATATATATATATATATATATATCCCATTCACATGCTTCTGGTTTTTTCCCTTTAAAGTGTGCCTTGTCACTGTAAGAGTTGTTCAAATATTTCTGTACATACTGTACAAAATTCAAAGTGCCTCTATAAGAAATGATTGTTCTCCTACCAAAACAGCCATCTGTAACCTAAGCTGGCTTATTTTCTTCTCCAACTTTTAATTCAGGTCATGCATAAAATTATTAACAGTAAGAGGCTCAAGCATCTGAAATTACTATATCATTCGACACACTCCTTCTGCTGTTTTTGGCCGGTAGGACTGTTAGCCTGGCAGGATTTAAAAATTGACACATTGGGAAGTATTTTGTCTGTACTAGGGTAAAAAACCTGAATCAGGTTAAACTTTGATTTGAGAGTTCTGTACCACAGCAGAAATTCATAAATTGCTAAAATTGAACTATATCTAATAATCCATTTTGTTTTCTCTGTGTAGACCTACTTGATTAAATGGTTTATCCTGTGCAAGGACTTGAACGCGTATTCAGTTAAAGATTTATATAAATCACAGATACAAAAACTCAATGTTTTAATTTATTGGGATCATACACGGAATGTTGTAGGCTAGCAAACTTTAATGCTACACTGCTAATTCCTTGGAAGTTGGAGCCAAAGATATGGGCCCTCTTTTTTACCCCATGTTTATGCTTAGCCTGCAGCACATATCATGAATAGTGGATTTTGAAGTAATAATATTCGCTGGAATGATTGAGATTCAAGGGTTCTTTTGACAAGACAAACACAGAATTCTCCATAGTAGAACCTTACAACTCACCCAATCTTATTATGAAAAGTGATATCAGACTTTCACATTAACCAAACCCTTTCAGTGCCTTGATAGCATAAGCCATACATTCATTAAAATGCATATTTGTAATTTCTGGCTTTTTCTGTGCTGGTTTGGCATACTCAATGCAATTTAAAAAAAGATAACGAAGAAAAACTAGGTTTACACACAATTATTTCTTATCATTTATCTTGATTTGTCTCCGTACTCTTGTAAGTTGGTTTCATAATTGCAATTATTTTATTGTAAATCTGGCTTGTTTTAATGCAAATAGTATGGTGTGTCTAAAAAAAAGCAATTTCACCAAAGGGCTTTGCATGAGTATTGTGCACATTTGTGTACACTCCGTGTATCTTTCTCTGCTGGATAAAAGTCCTAGTAGACATAAAAAAACAATTCATGTGTAGTTTCTGTGACTGATAATTTATCTAACAGACATCCCATGAGGATTTTAGATTTTGCATTCTGTTACAGAAGATTAATCTTAAGCATTTATGTATCCAAGGACAAGCTTTGCTAATGTGTAAGCTGAATGTTGGTCTTGTGGCAGATATAACTGTGCTGTGTATTGCCTGCATATAGGCTTAAAAGTATAGACTTCTTCACCTATGCCAGTTTTTATTCACTGTGAAGACTGGCCATGTTCTTATTTTGAACACAAGTCTAGTATCTGATCTAATCCTAATGCCAGCCTTTTAGCATTACCATTAATCTTCGCTGTATTGTTTTTAAAGGATGAAAGCGAAGATGAATCAAACGAAGATGAGCTTCCTCCAGGTGTGGATCTAAGCGACCCATTCTTTGCTGAGGAACTGGAAAAAACAGGTAATAAATCTATCCAGTAGCTACACTTTCAAAACCTGGACCTAAAGTGTAAAGAAATCTGCCTAAGTGTAGTGAGAAAATAATGTAAAAACAGACTCTGAAATTAGAGCTGAATTGCATTATATTATAGAAAAGTGTTCTTGATGTGCAGGTGTAGTGATTTATGTAATCAAGATTTCCATACATTGTTGCCAATCTTTTTCTTTACATTTCTGACATGGTCTTATTATAAAATGTAGCTGAGGGCATAAATTAATTTTTTTCTTAACATGAAACATTCTACTTTTGATTGAATTTTCTGTGATAATGGAAGTACCTCACCCAGAGTGGAGAAATCCCACAAATTACGTTCATCACTGGTGACTATCCTAGTGATTTAAAAAAAAAATGTAAAGACACACCTGGGCAAGGTATTTGACAATTTGTGCGGGCAAAAAAACTCTAGAACAATGACAATTTAACCAAAAAAAAACTGTTGTACCGTAACTTATATCAAATAGTTCTTTATTTTCTCAGTTTTTCTCAAAATTGATCAAAAGCATTTCTTTTCTTATAAATAAATATATTTTTTATATATATGAAATTTTGTTAACAATTTTTTTAAGCGTTCTATGCTGTCATACTTCTCAGTGAACATATGCAAGACAGTAATGCGTAATACAAGCATATATGCAAAACTAGTAATTCATTGCATCATGGAATACATAATCATTGGTCAAACATGATATATCATCCAGATATCGAAGTGATGTGCAGAGAGACCTTCTTTAGGACAGCGTCACAGTAAGCACTGTTTGTAATGGTACACTTTTAACTCAGCAAGGAGAAATGGAATTAGCTAAGCGCAGGAGGGATACTACAGAAGTTGTAGAAAGTAACCCATCCTTTGGGATCTCTAAATAGAAGTTTGAAGTCAATAGTCCCTTATCTGGCAATGAATTAGGTAGGATGAATTAATCTTGAAGACGCTGCCTGGAAAAAGGAAATGGATATGCACAAATTGCTGGCTTCAAACGATACTTTCTTTATTCTGACCCAACATGTTATGAGCAACTGTTCACTGAGCAATTGTTTTATCAATTTATTTTAGGTAATATGTCCAACACTTTTAAGGTTTCTCCAGAACTTGTATGGATCACGCAGTAGTGTCCCGGCAGCAAGAGCAACCTCTAATCAGACCACAGGATGGGACTTAAAAGACTATGCAGCGTCCGCAGTCAATACTGGGCGCTCCCTCCGGAGTATCCTAGTGATTTACACACTGTTTAAATATTGTCTGGAATGGGACAAGTTATGTCTATACACTAAAGCCCGAAGAAAAAATTATTTTGCACAGCAATGCGCACCTTTTTACCCTTTTGTTGCTTCCCTCCAGTTATCCCTCCTTCTAGCACTGCCAGTGTGCCATTTCATACTGCATGTTCTTTGCATGTCAGTTTTCAAGAGTGCTTTTTTGACATACTTCTTTTAAATTAAGCTGTTTTCCTTGCTGCAGTTTTGCACTAGTTGTAGACTGAGTGACTGGGTGTTGTTAGAATGCTACCTAGGAAGAAGGAAACATACTTATTTAAGGCAGGTAGACAGTGGGTGGAGAAATATTTCCCAGGAATGTGTGTGTTGCTTATATGCAGACCATGATGCCACTGAATGTGGAATACCCATAATGCATTTCCTCAAGGTCCGAAATCTGGAATGAAATGAAGGTGAATAATAAAGGAGAGAAAAAGTGGCTCCTAAACAATTCTCTTCAGAAACTCTAGATATAAACCCTACCGCTAAGCCTTCCAGTCGATATCATGTCATTACTGGCTTACTCTGTCACAACACCATTGTGAACCTTTAAGGCGCTGTGCTTGATATCCATTACGATATCGACATCATTTGTGACAAAAAATAGAATTTCAGATTACTAAGCAGTCACTTGATTCAGTGACGTAGACTTGAAAGTCAGTGTCCACGACATCGAATCTTTCAGAAAGGAAAACCAAGCCAGATGTGACAGTTGAGGCTGAGGGCTAAGAGGAGAATAAATATAGAACAGTCACCACCACCCACTAGTATACCACAAAGGGGAGTAAGAACACTATGGAGACCAGCCTCCCACAAGAAAGAATATATCGGGAAGGAGGATACGAAGACAGCCTCATCACCATTCACAGGCTAAATTTCTAGCATTACCTCGATGTGTGCTTTCAGAATTCAGCTAACCATGCACGCTGAAGCTGGAGCCTCAGCACTGTATGTGCTGGAGCTGAAGCCGGGGAGAACAGTGCTGACCCTGCCTCAGTTGCTACACATTTGGAATAAGGGCAAAACCTTCTTTGAGAACCCAGGCCTAGATACTGGTGATTTTGTTCAAGTGAGAATAGAAATACATTGCTCAATACTTGGCCCAGTCTTGCCTATGAGCTGTGCCAAGCAGGGCTTTATTGTGGCCAAAAGTGTCCAACAAGGTCCTTGAAACCAGTCCCCTTCCTGTCTGTGCTTCTGTAAAAAAGGAAAGCAAAAAAGTGGATGGCATTGGCAAGGAAATATCCAGGACTGCATCCCTTACCATATCTGCTGCAAACTCAGGGTACTATGTATCACATATGATCTGGAACAATTGGAAAAGATGGTGAAGCAGTTTCCATTTCTTCTAGATAACATGTACGGGAAATCAAAGGAGGTTGTGATGGAGAGCAGGTTGACCTTCAGACTTAAGGATGAACGAGTTACAGCATGATGAATATGTTAGTGTCTGATCGGGGCATACATTTTCGAGGGTTGTATGCAGAGGTTTAACTTTTTATCATCAAAGGCACAATAGAATCTTTACTGAAAGAAACAGAAGAACCACTCTAGGCCGCTCCAACTGCAGATTAAGCACCCATTGTAGACTTATGCATCATTAACAAACATCTACCCCTACCTGATTGATTTGCTGATGAAGGCGCCATTGAAAGAAGAGGCTGCGGGACAGAGATGTCTTCACCTCTGTATAGATTTAGGACTGTCATTGAACTTCCACAAATATCACCTGGTACCCTATAAAGAGATTCTCTTTTTAAGTGCACAGCTGGACTCCAGTTCTTGCAGGAAACTACTGTCTGCATACTGGGCACATGTCCTTTTGACTGAGGCCTGCACTGAAAAAGGCTGCAAAGGTGAGAAGGTCACTGCCATACAAGTCATGGCTCTGCTCTACATCATGTTGTCCTGCTTTATTATGATACTGCTCTGCAGAATCAGAATGCAAGCCCTGCTGGAAGAGATTAACCAACTCAAACACAGGTGATCCAAGACTGGTAGGATGAAGTTGACGGGAAGGAGAATACGAAGACATTGTGGAAGAGTCACCCTAACTTGACAGCCAGCAGCCTTTCCGTCCTCCACCTCCAAAGGTCATAATGGTTCCTCGTACAAATTTGATTCACCTGGGCTCACTCATAGCCAAGGACTGTTGCCCAAGAAAGACTACAATGTGCAAATTGTATGCTGAAGCTGTAGGCTGTCCGGTATGCCTAGCGGTTCCCCATAGTTAGTTAGAGTAAAGATCTTTCAAAAGCGCATAGCCAACACCAGTACAATCAATATCCTGAAGGCAGGTGGCCCATGTATGCTGACCCTGTCTAGAGATCCCAGGATGAGTACTACTAATAGACAATTTCACTGCCAGGAATAAAGAACAACATGGAACATGGCAGATTAACTCAGCTGGTGAGGCACTGATTCGTTACTTATCCCAGACAGTGATGGACAGCCAGATCAGCTACTGAGATGCTTTGAGAATAGCTTTCTTCAGAGTAGTGTGTTAAAATCTCACACACTCCAGGTATCAAGAACAAGGAGCATTGGGTGATTAATTTTGCATTGACTGGAAAGTTGAGTTCCTTTTTGCATTCCCACAGACATTTCACCTACCACTGTGGACTTATTCTTGGAGCTTCAAATTGGGAATAGCAGATTGCCCAAATTGCTAATAATTAATTACAACCACATTTTAAATTACTAGCGACAAGCCTACTGGCAGAGGTGCAGGCATAATTCTACATTACTTGGATCCATGCCAAACATTATTTCTAATGGATAGATCTAATCCCAGATCCCAAACCTTAGAATACTCTCCAGGCACCAGATCGGATCTGGAATACCTTTCTGTACCAATACTCCAGTGTGTTGCTTGGTTGGCCTGTGCCACTCACCATTGACTCTATGCCACCTGTAAGTGACAGGGAAGAGCTGCTTGCCGATACCAGTTCCTTTTTTTCACACCTTCCGGAGTGGATCTGGAGATCCGTTCCCAAATTTTTCAGCCTTCCAATGACTCCAAAAAAGTGAACAAGATCACCTCCTAACACTACAGGTTTCAAACCCCGCCACAACCATAGACTTATGTCAGTCACCGCCCGCACAAGGAATGTCTCTGGTGCTTGGGACACCACTCGAAATCATCCAACATGTATTCCCATGTGAACCCAAAGGCGATCTGGCACAGAAAAGCGAAGCTGTACATTGCCAAACACATGAAGACGTCGCATGAATCACATAGGTCCCCCTTCCGAGGGTGCAGTAGTCCACTTCACAGTCGAAGTCCTTTAGTAAGTGAAAGTCCAAATGTAAGTACAAAAAAGCAAAGCAGGACTCAACCCCATCCCGTCACCCTATCCAAAGAGGAGGCGCAAGAACTTCTGAATGTTAGTCAGTCTTTTGTACCTTAATGGGTGCCTTGTCAAACCTCTGGTTTTGCCCACTGGTGAATGGGCAGGTGACCAAACATCACAGACCAGCACCAGCAATCCTGATTGTCTCACTGAATATTGTACTCCAGAGAGTCTAATTGTTCAGGCCTCGACCAGCAAGGCTGAACTCCAATTCATTGCCCACAACTCCTCTTGACAGAGAGTCTGAGGAATTTCGAAAACAAATGTACTCGTTGGGTGTCCCGACATTGATATTGGTCGTTAAAGGCATTCAGCTTATTGGGCCAGAATATGCTTGTCCTCTGAGATGGCCAGCAAATTCTGCTGGTAGTTCTAGAGGAACTCAGAATGATCAGAATGCATGATTTGTGTCGGCCTTTACACAACTAATTGACTGGGAAGGGCGATTGGCACCAGTGTGTTGCTCCACCATCATGCACAGATGTATTCCACAGAATTTTCTGGAGACATACAGGCCTCTCACACAGATATATCTTCCGATGGGTCACACCTCTTCTGCAGAAAATCTGATTCTTCCTTAGAACTTTTCAAAGAAAGTAGATCCACAGCACGCTCCCTGATTCTTTTGACAGTTGTCAAACAGTTTATTTACCAGTTTAGGAAATGTTGAGGTTTCCCTAGGGGGCTGGCATATACGCAAAATCTTTCTCCCCAGACGCTGCTGTAATCCTACCAGTCCTTTTGAGGCAGGGTAAGCAGATCTGTCAGGCATTCTGTAGGTTAATAAGGGCACCTAGCCCTTCCAGTCCCCTTGTCATGCGGCAGTAGCCACCTAGCTGCTTAAGCTTGTCATTAATGGTACACATCCACCCTGTGGGGGGAAGGATCCAACACTTTCTTCATCATATCCAACAGATGGATCCTTCAGTCTACCTATAGCCTACAACTTTTTTTCTGCTCTGCCAAAGCTTATTCCCTTTGGCATCAGAGTGAATCTCAAAGGAACACCGGCCAATTCTTTTGTTGAGCTGTAGGTTTTACTTTTTAAAAGAGCTATTGAGAGTGCTCCGGACTCTAAAATAAGGCAGTTGGATGGGGATGTTAGGGAATGCTTTTCCCTCTGAAAGTCTTCCAGCACAAATTTAAAATGCTCATGCTGGCCCAGATCCTGTCTGTCTAGACCCAAGTGACTAGACAGTGCCTTTGAACATGTAGGATGAGAATTTTCATATACCTGCCCTGCCGGTCAACAGATGTTACCTGCCGTTGAAGGTAGGCCAGAAAGAAGAATTTGAAGATGGCGACAATGCACACGAACACAGGCACCTTCTGACGTCATACATGAGACGGACATACCACCAAATGGTGGTCTATGACCCCATTAAAAACAAAAAATTACAATTTTCGAACTAACCACTAGATTGCAGAATAATGCACAGCATGTGATCCAGAAAACCCTTCAAGTTGCAAAACTACTCCTACTGGTAAGTAACCATTGTTTACTTACTGGTAATTGTAGCCCATTATAAAGCAGTCTCTTACAGGCATTGGTGCAGTGAAACCAACACTAAGATTCCATAGGCTAAAAAAATATAACTTTAGCCTCTTTGGTTGTTTTACAGGAATCTAAACAAGTTGCTTTCATAGTGGATAAAGAGAGAAATTGTTCCTGTACATACAGAAGGAGACAATCCAACAAATCTAGTTGATGGTTCAGGAATGCAGCATAAAGAAACATAGTTGGAATAATTGAACCCTTGACAAGACCAGAGGCCCTCGAGTTGAAGTCAACAGTGCCAGCATTAGAGGTTATGGCTACATAGGCTTTGAAAATGCAGACAATGTTTAATGAGGTTAATATTCAGAGAAAGAAAGGTGTAGATTTCATTGCTTGAACCTGTTCCAACTAGAAGTAAGATTTTCAAGGTGAACATGGATACAAATTTGTTTTCCAAAAAATATTTTTCTTTCTTCAAGGCCTGAAGGACAAGTCAAAGAAGAAGAAGAAGAAAGCAGATCTAAAACACTCGGCTTCAGACGAAGAACCTGATGTAGAAAAGCAAAAGGTAACCATGTTTGTGTTAGCACCCTGTTAAATCAACCTAAGAGGTCTATTAACATAATAAAACAATGTGTCAAATGCCTTCAAATGTTTTTCCAAAAATGTGCACCGTAGTATGCAAAGGTCTTCCTGCCTTGTGCACCGTAGTATGCAAAGGTCTTCCTGCCTTGTGCCAGGATGATGGACAGTTTAACAAGTAGCCGACCCCCCCCCCCCCCACGCGCATTTCCGCCGATTTTGGTGTGGCTTTCTTGACGCCAAAAGATTATGAGGATATTTGCACCAACAAAGAAGCACTTGCTTCATATAGTTAAGAAAAAGGAACCTTGTTTGATGGGGATTTACCTCTGTGTAGTCTTATTGTCTTACTCTGTAGGAAGATTCATATTATCACAAATTTATGGTTAAAGACGCACGAGGAACATTCACATTGCCAAACCACACGCAAGTTCACTGATGACATCCTCGTGCTCCATTATGCTGCTGTAGTGTGGAATATGAACTGGACATTTACCTAAGAAGGTAGCACTTAGTAATCAACCAGTAGAAAATACATCTTTTGGGTAGATATTTTGTGCAAAACTGTGGACTCTTGTTGGATAAAGGGACATGTGCAGTTCTGTTGTGGCCCAGTCACTCACACGGCAACTGACACACCCACATAGACACTTAGACACCCAATCACAGACCTCCTCAGACACTCTCACACACACTCATAGACCTACTCAAACACTCTTGCGCCCACTCACAGATGCACTCAGATACTCTCACAGCCACTCACAGACCCCTTCAGACATGTACATCTACTCACAGACCCACTCAGACAGACCTTCATGCACCCGCTCACAGAACCATTCACACTCATGCACTCACTTACAGACTGACTCACAGTCATGTATGCATTCACAAACCCACTCACAGACCCACACAGACACTCATGCACCCAGTCACAAACCCATTGAGACACTCATGCACGTACACACCAGAGACACTGATTCACTCACTCACTCACACACTCACTCTGAAAGGTAACCAATACAATTTTTGAAAAAACCTTAAAAAGTCACTAAAAAAACAAAGGTTAAAGGGACGTTAAAGTTATAAAATAGCATGGAAAAAAAACCTTAGAAATTAATTGAAAAAATCTAATGTTACAGGGACGGTATAGTTCAACTCAGATTTCACTCCTACAAAACCAGTGAAATTCAGCAGTTATAGTTACCTGAGCTAACTAGAACTTCTTGCACCCCGCAAGGCACTGCTCATGACCTCACATATTACATCACTCATGACATGGTCATTGACATCACTGATGGCATCATCCGCAAAGCCAATCACACATTCACGAACCTCTCATACACCCAGTTACTCATCCACAGAGACACTGATACACACAGCCACTCACCGATACACCTACTCATTCAGCCACTCACTCCCCCATACACCCACCCACCCACTCACCCACTCACCCACCAATATAGATACTCACACATCCAGTCACTCATCCATACAGCCTCTCGACAGAGCCACTAACACAACCACTTACCCATTCAAGCATCCATACAAGCACTCACACTTCTATTCACGCACCCATATAGCTACTCATACAGTTACTCTCCAATACAGCCACTCCCACACCCACTCAGCTAACCAAATAGCCACCCACTCACCAATGCAGCCAGCTACACACCCACTCACCGTTTTGTTTCTGCTTCTCACACTGCGAGAAAGCAGTGGGGCGAAGCTCCCCTGCCCAAATGGAGGCGGGGTCCCGGGATACCTTAGTCTACACTTAACTACACACCCGTCTCTTGACACCCCAACATACTTCAATACTTCATTCACTGCTGGTGTAATTCTGCATAGATAATGTAACTAGAGCAGTTTACTGGATATCATTTCTCTTTTTATGGAAAGCAATTAAAGGGATGACAAATTGGTAATCGTGTGCATGCAAATTACATCAAGTTTTGATGTACATGTACAATTACTTGCACCAAAAGCACACTTCTAAAATGATGGAAATTGGTTGTATGGCTTTAGTGAGAATAATAATTCTGCACTTTTCCAAGTTATCTCTAACCCAAACATGCGCCAAATGAATTAATTCTTGTTTGGTGAGGTTCCCAAAAGCGTAACCTGGACAGTGCTCCATAAAACCAATGCTGTAAGTTATTAAGAAACAACTATTTCCTGTTTGAATAGGAGCTAAGGTTTCAGTGGATGCAGATGCACCACTTAAAAGGTCACAAAAAGGCAGAAGAACCTCAGTTAAAGGGTTTAAAAAAATAAAAAGGTTTGCATTATAACACTACAAAAACTTAGCTCACGTAAATCACACATACAAGATGGAATGCGATTATTCAGAATGGATAATATTTTTTTGTAGTGTGCAATTATGGGATTTTCTTTAGGAAGCACTCTAGTAGATGCCTTTCAGAATGTTTGATGCTCAATAATGAAAGTGTTGTGTTCTCCACTGTTTAAAATGTACTGTTATCTCCGCTGTAGTCCAAATCGTGGAACTAGACATGTTATATATAATTTTGCAGAGCGTGCTTGATAATAATTCTTATTAACAGTGTGGTGAAAGGAACAACCCTTCCTGCATGGAGATGTTTTACATTGATACATTTGTTTCATTACAGGCTGAAATTGCCCTTCTTATGATGGACGATGATGAGGATAATAAGAAGCATTTCAACTATGAGAAAATTGTAGAGCAACAAAATCTGAGCAAGAAAAAGAAGAAAAAGCTGATGAAAAAGAAAGAATTGCTGGAGGATGATTTCCAGGTAAAAATCACACAACCCTCTTTCCTCCAATGTGCATGCATTTGTCTCATTTGTATGTAAACAATGTGGTACACTGCAACAGGATTTTGTGGTGGAAGTTGGTTCTTTTTTACCCACTCTATGATGTAGATACCCACACATTTGATGAATATTCGGCCTGATGTTCAGCTAGAATTCCCTACGAGTACAGCTCTCCACTGATCAAGAGATCTTTTAGTTGCAGAAAAAACATGTCACAGCTGAAACCACACTGCTATGCACTGCGTCCCATAACACAATAACCTCACCTCGTGGTCATCATGAATGACATGGAACACTTCCTGCGTAGGATCAAAATAAAGACTGCATCTTTCCAATCACACACCCTACACAGTGTTGCGTATGACCCACGTAGGCTAGTGCTTCCTTACCCCACATAAGAGTAGTAAGCGGTACACAAATGCTCCAATACAATACATAAATAGTTGATTTTGGTGGAATTTCTGGCCTTTCTAAATAGCAGATAGTATATAAAGGTAAGTAGAATGACGTTCTTATGGTGCTTTAATTAAGGCACTGCCCGTTTAAGGAAACTGGTGAATTCATTTGAGGTTTTTTTCAAGTCTACATGCAATTTTTATTTTATTTTGGCATCAGGGGAAGTCAGTAAACAACAAGTAGTGGTGCCGCAACTAATACCCTTTGCTACCAATACTTGTTCAATGGTCAGCTTATATTTCGAACCTCTACTCCGGTAATCACCCCTTGATGAGGATGTACCTCCTTTGGCGGTTACCTCCTCTGAAACAGGAGATTTAATAAGCTTTTCAAAAGCCCAGATTAAGGAGATTATACTTCACGCAAGATCTTCAATTGCTAGACGCCTTGACCAAATCCCAATCCCTATCATAAAACTGGAAGCAGACCTCTGGGCAGGTTATTTGGCAGCTCTCTTTAATTATTGTTACCAACATAGATCAATTCCATCTTCATGGAGGGGTAGTATCATTTTACCAGTTCATATGAAGGGCTCTCCACCCCTCCCTATTAACTACAGGCAAATACTTGTCCATGATTCAATAGGCAAAGGTTTTGCTAAGAGCCTTTTAGATCATCTTCAAGATTGGTTGATGTTAATAATACCATACCGGTGGAGCAGGCTAGGTTTAAACCTAACGGTTCTACCTTAGGGAATACCACAGCTCTTCCACTGAAGTATGTGGTGCTATGTAATATGCCGGCCTGCTCCTCTCATATTGACTTCTCTGCGGTTTTTGACCTTGTAGATCGTCCAACTCTATGGCAGAAGCTCAAACATTTCTGACCACCTGCTGAACCTTACCCCCACACCTTATTCCCTTACCTGGTTCCAGGTACTGTTCGGATGCGACTGTGGGTTATCACCTAAAATAATGACGAACAACAGTCTTAAACTAGGCTGATTGTTAGCCCCTCTGTTATTTTCATGATGTAGTTATGATTTACTGATGGTATTGACTAACTCGGGAAGGGATGCCCGTAAGCTAGATCATCGTAAAATATCTTCATTGCTTTATGCAGATGATATTGTGATTTTGCACCTGATGCCTGTAGGGCTTCAGAGTCGGTTGGATTACCTGTAGAGGTGTGCTGTTAGCCACTATTTAAAGATTAATATCAAAAAGAGAAAAGTGATGATCTTAACTGTTAAAGGAGGTAGAAAACTGAGAAATTTTAAGTGGAGGGTAGGAACCCTGGTATTGGAATGTGTTATGATACCCTTATTTGGGCAAAATATTCTCAGGCAATCTCACAGTGAAAGAACACATTTCGCACTTATCTGGGAAAGTGATGGCACATGCCAACACACTCCTTACAATTTATAGGGCTGTTGTTCGCAGTTTTTTTTCCTTTTGCTTTCAGTACATAATGTAAAAATCCCCCCAACTTTACTTTATGCAATTGAAATTATGGTTTTGAAATATTGCAACTTTCTGCATAAAATGAAGGGGAAAGTACTTTGTGGAATTTGTAATTGAATTACCCTTGCGTTGGTTGAAGCCTTATGCTTAGAAATGGGGCTCCCGAGCATCTCTGTTAAGGAACTGGCTGCTGTCCTCCGATGCGGCCACAAGGTTTTGCTTAGCAAAAAAGAATTCTCTCAGAAGCACTCAGCAAGGTAGGTCCACCAACTCCTTGCTTAAGAATTTTAACAAAGCACTACAGCACTTTAATCTAAACAGGGTTGAGTTTACGGCAATGTGTAGTTTTGCAGCGTGAATCTTTCTGGATTCACTATGCTGTGCATTATTCCGCGGTCTTGTGGTTGGGTCCGGATTCGTAGTCTTTTCTTTGGTTTTTTTTTTTGTTTTTTTTTTGTAGCCCAGGTGGGCGTCGGCGTCACACCCCTTTGGGTGTATTTCCGGTGACGTCGGCATGCTTCCTGCGGAAGCTCCCACTCTTGGGCGCCATCTTCAGATTCTTTTTTTCCGCGGTCGGGTCTGGATCGTTCCCGTTTGGGCTCCAGACATTTTTGGAGAAAGAAGAAAGAAAATACAAAAAAGACGAGGAGAAGTCATCTGAAGACTGCAGGGGACTTCATCGCCGAAAAGCCGGCAAGGAGAAGGCGTTTTTCCATCTAGATCATCGACGACCATCGACGAACACGCGACCAGAGAGGCCCTGGACGCTCGATGATGGACAACACGCCGTTCAAGTTCTGCCGTAACTGCCACCACAAGTACGCGCAGAAGGACCAGCACCCGGTATGCAACCTTTGCCTACCGGTGGACCACCGAAGCGGAGACTGCAACGCCTGTTCCGCCTTCGCCCCGAAGACCCTTCGTGTGAGAGAGAGGCAGAGGGTAGCACACGCCACCCTGCAGGGGAAGGCCCCGACTCCGTCCTTCTACGAGCTGGGGATGTCCTCCGAGAAAGAAGACAACGCTGCCGCCGAAGACGACAGCTACACAGTCGTAGAGACCGATTACACGAAGACTTCTGACAAGGTAGGAGACTCTTCGGCCCCCAAGAACCCGAGAGACTCTGAGTCTAGAAAAATCGAGGGCAAGACCCCGAAAGCGCCGACGCCAAAAAAGGCGGCGTCCGCGACTACTCCCAGGCCCAGCGGATCCTCCGAGAAGGAGTCCCCGGCGCCGAGGGCTGCTGATCAGCAGAAAACGTCGAAAATCGTCCCCGAAAAGGATCGATCGACGCCGAGGGAGAAAGACCCAAAACTGACGACGACGACCAGAGACCCAAGATCCGGTCCGACGTCGACAACGAAAACTTCGACGCCGAAAGGTACGGCAACGAACCATCCGCCGAAAAGAACGGCCGACCCATCCGACGCGGAACACGCTGCAGAGATGGAGAAGAAGAGAAGGCGCCTCGAGGCCGAAATGGAGAACATCATGCAGCGGAAGAAAGATTTTGATGCAAAGATGAAGGCCTTCACGATCCCCCACAAGACCAAGCCACCGGTGGTGGAGGCAGTCGAGGAGGAGGAAGAGATCGCCGAAGTCGTCGAGGAACAAGACCAGGACGTCGAGGTGATCGACGACCAGGAGGAGTACGAGAATCCCTACGATAGTTACAACTATGGGGAGGAAGAGGAAAGCAGGATGGACGCGGACTAGACACCCTCTGACCTACAGGAGGTAGATTACATAGATGTCGACACCGACAGCCCGGAGGAGGTGGTCGACACTTACCCCTCGAGGCCCTCGCCGCCGGACGACATCGGGGCCTACAACTCAGTGATACAAGCTGCCGCAGCAGCTTTCAAGCTCAAGCTTGACGAAGAGAAGCAGAAAGCAGACTTCCTTCTAGAAACATTGCTCCCAACACAAACGAGGAGCCAGTTCCTTCCAATGCTCGAGAGCGTCTTGGCTCAGGGGAAGGAAGCTTTCAGGGAGCCCGCAACATGCAAGGCAGTAACTCCCAGAACTGAGAAGAAGTACAAGCATTCCACAAAGGACCCGGCCTACATTCAGGGCACGGTCTCTGCAGACTCCATTATCACGGCCACAGCAAGGAGGAGGGCTAACGTACCCACTACCTCGGGCCCACCACCGGATAAGGAGAGCAAAAGGATGGATCTGGTGGGCAGAAGGATCGAACGGAATGCCGCGACCGACTGGCGCATGGCTAATTCCGACGCCCTGATAAACAGGCACATGTACCAAATCATGGAGGGACTGGGGCAGTTGGTGAAGGACTTGCCCCAGGATGCCAGGCAGAAGGCCAAAAAGCTGGTTGAAGAGGGAAAAAACGCGGCAAATTCTTGCCTTAAGACGGCCCTGGATGGGGCAGACTCCGCCAGCAGGCTCATGATGATGGGCGTCACGGAAAGGAGGCCCGCCTGGCTCAGGATATCCGGTTTCAAACCGGAGGTGCAACACAGCATCCTGAACACACCGTTCAACGGCAACACGCTTTTCGGAACAACAGTTGATGAAACGCTCAGTCAACTGAAAAAAGATAACGAAACAGCAAGATCCATGGGAGCATTGCAGTTCAGAGGGAACAAGAGGGGCACCCCGTCACGGAGGCCCGGCGGGAGAGGCGGAAACCAGCCAGGTACATCACACCAGGCTTTCCAGCAAACGCACCAGGCAGACTCGCAGACTCAGCATGGTCAGCAGAAGCAGTCCTGGCAGTACCAACAAAGAGGCCAGTCCTTTCGAGGGAGAAATGGACGGGGACAAAATAGAAGAGGGGGGCAGCAGCCCTCCTCTAAGTGACTTCAAAAAACTCCGTGTGCCCGCCCACAAAAAAGATCCCAGGGGGCAGCACGTACAGATGGGTCAAGACAAACTAGACACCTACGACCACATGACACCAGTGGGAGGAAGATTAAGATTTCACCTCCGAGAGTGGAGAGAAATCACATCAGACAAATGGATCCTCCACATTATCCAATTCGGATACTGCATAGAGTTGGAGGGGAGACCAACAAGCAGAAAACCAAAAAGAAAGCCACTAGCAGGCAAGCAGCTGCAGTGTCTGCAGGAGGAGGCAAAGGAACTCCTGCGGAAGCAGGCCATAGAACGGGTACCCTTCAAGGAAAGAAACACAGGAGTATACTCGACGTACTTCCTGGTACCAAAAGTAGACGAGACAATGAGACCCATTCTCGACTTACGGTTCATGAACAAATTCATAAGAACGCAAAAATTCAAAATGACCTCCCTGCAAGAGGTGCTCCCACAATTGCAGATCGGGGACTTCATGGTCACAATAGACCTCAAAGACGCATACCTGCACATTCCAATGAACAGAAAGCACAAGCACATGCTGAGGTTCACCATCGGAGAAAGCCACTACCAGTTCACGACACTGGCCTTCGGTCTAAAATCAGCACCAAGAGTTTTCACAAAGTGCCTCGCAGCAGTCGCAGCGCACCTAAGAAGGCAAGGAATACACGTATACCCTTACCTGGACGACTGGCTGGTGAAAGCAAACTCATACCAGAAATGCAAGCTGCACGCACATACAGTGACAAGCACGCTCATAAACCTGGGGTTCTCCATCCATTGGAAGAAATCATCAATGGAGCCAGAACAAGTGAAGATCTTCCTGGGAGCACAGATCAACACCTTACAGGGCAAGGTGTTCCCCAGCGAGAAGAGGGCGAGGGCACTGGTGAAGGAAACTCGCCTCTACTGGAAGGGACAAGCTCGGACAGCGAGGACTGCGAGCAAGATCATGGGGATGATGGCATCATGCATCCACCTGGTACCGAATGTACGACTCCACATTAGACCCATTCAAGAATGGCTACAGGAGCAATGGTCACAAGCTACAGGCAGTTGGGAGGATCTAGTGGTTGTAACGCACGCAGTGCAGAAGGAGATGACATGGTGGACCATGGAGAACATAGCAAGGGGAAAGCCTCTAACGCCCCCAACGCCAACAGTGACCATCACCACAGACGCATCCCTGAAGGGATGGGGCGCTCACATGGAGGAGCTCAAGGTGAGGGGACTGTGGACACCAACAGATGCGACAAAGCACATCAATTACTTAGAATTGAAGACAATCTTCCTTGCACTGAAAGCCTTTCAAACAAGACTGTACAAACACAAGGTGTTGATACAAACAGACAATACCACTGCGATGTTCTACATCAACAAGCAGGGGGGCACACAGTCAGCCCCGCTTTCAACGCTGGCGCAGGAGATATGGAGATGGGCCATCCCTCTCAAGATAGACCTGCTAGCCATACACCTGCCAGGGAAGGACAACATACAAGCGGATTGGCTCAGCAGGCAGACATCGGCATCCCACGAGTGGGAGCTCAATGCTCAGGAGACAAGGCGCCTATTCGACAGATGGGGAACTCCATCGGTGGACCTGTTTGCCACACGCCAGAATGCAAAATGCCAAAACTTCGCATCCAGGCAGCCCGAGGAAGGGTCACTAGGGAATGCCCTATGGATAGATTGGTCAAGGACATTTGCCTACGCCTTTCCCCCGATACCACTGATGCACAGAGTACTGAGCAAGTGCAGAGCGAGCAACATGACACTGATACTGGTCGCACCACAGTGGGCGAGGCAGACATGGTACTCGCAGATCATGGAGATGACACAGTGTGCACCCCACAGATTCAGCAGGAGGAAAGACCTACTCTCCATGCAGAACGGAGAGGTGCTACACCCAGAGCCAGAGAGCATGAGCCTAGTAGCGTGGCTCCTGAGGACATAGAGTTCGCACATTTAAGATTGCCAGAAAGTACCCTGAGGGTCCTGCGGGAGGCAAGAAGGCCTAGCACTCGGAAGTGCTATGTTGCGAAATGGAAAAGGTTCACAATATGGTGCAGACAAGAAAGACTTCACAATAAAATGAAGAAGGACTCCACAGTGCTAAAGTACCTGACGCACTTGCTAGAGAAGAACCTTAGCTCATCCTCTTTGAGAGTTCACTTGGCAGCGATAGTCGCCTACACAAGGGGAGAAACTTGCAGGAGTTTCTTCACATCACAGGTGGTGAAGAGATTCCTAGAAGGTGCGAAAAGGATCGCACCACCCAAGCGGGTGCCGCCACCTGCATGGAACTTGAACATAGTCCTAACGTAACTCATGAAGGAGCCCTTTGAACCGCTCCACAAGGCGTCCTTAAAGATGCTAACTATGAAAACAGCTTTCCTGATTGCAATAACGTCCTTACGCAGAGTAAGCGAGCTTCAGGCACTGACGCTACAAGAACCCTACATACAAATACACAATGATAGGGTTGTGATGAGGACTGACCCACACTTCATGCCGAAGGTGGTATCTAAATTTCACATGAACCAGTCTATACAGATACCGAGTTTTTTCCAAAAACCAACAACTGCCGCAGAGCGAGCTCTGCACACCCTGGACGCCAGAAGGGCAGTCATGCACTACATTGAGAGGACGAAGGGACACAGGAAAACAAAACAGTTCTTTGTGTCATTCGCCAACAGTTACATGGGAAAAGCAGTAACCAAAAAGACCATTGCACGATGGATCGCACAGACAATTCAACTCTGCCACAAGCGTGCAGGACAAGAGCTAGCAGAGGGGACACGTGCCCACTCCACTAGGAAAAAGGGTGCTACAATAGCCTTCCTGGCTAACACACCCATACAAGACATATGCCTGGCGGCAACATGGGCTTCGGTGCACACGTTCACGAAGCACTACTGTGTGGACATACAGATGAACAAGGAAGCTCAAGTTGGACAGAAGGTGCTACAGCACATATTCAATACCCAACGCTCATCTTCCATCCAACCGCCACAGAGATGAGAAACCGCTACAAAATCTATGCACAGCATAGTGAATCCAGAAAGATTCACGCTGCAAAACGAATAGTTTTCTTACCTGTCGGTGTAGTTTTGCAGCTTGAAGATCTTTCTGGATTCACTAGCGAACCCACCCACCTCCGCCAGAAAGATGAGGCTGGAGAGAGAAGAGGTGGAAATAGAAAAAGTGGAAAAGACTTTGAAGGTACAAAGCGGTAAAATATCACCTGAATAGAACATTGCCATTACTTCGGAAACGAAAGAAACACGGAAAAAAAGAACCCGAAGATGGCGCCCAAGAGTGGGAGCTTCCGCAGGAAGCATGCCGACGTCACCGGAAATACACCCAAAGGGGTGTGACGCCGACGCCCACCTGGGCTACAAAAAAAAAAAAAAAACTACGAATCCGGACCCAACCACAAGACCGCGGAATAATGCACAGCATAGTGAATCCAGAAAGATCTTCAAGCTGCAAAACTACACCGACAGGTAAGAACACTATTCGTTTTACACTTATGAACTTTTTGAAAGCTATCATAAGACTGTTTCCCTTCGGATGCTTCGAACACACCGGGCAGAGTGTTGAAATTAAACTTCGGTGCCACCAGTTCCGGTCAGAATCTGCTTATATCTCAACTCTCCCCCCCCCAAATGGGTGTGCCAGTTTGTTCCTCCTCTACAACAACTTCGGTGGTGCTTCTGAGTCCGCTCCAGACTTGGGGTTCCTTTCGACCCGGTCTGAGGCTTGCTCATTCCCCAGCAGCCCTTCTCCGCCGCAGAAAGTGCATCCTCTTCAACGTACGCTCCCTCCACAGACACGCCACAGAGATCTGGGACCTGCTCAACACCCTCTCGCCAGACGTCGACTTATTCACTGAAACATGGAGCAAGATACAAGATCCAAAAAAAAGACCGCCCCCACCACCCAGGAGGAGGACACGCCATCGCACACAAGAGCTGCCTCTGACTCTCCACCTACAGCACGAACGACCCCCTCTCCGACACTGAGCACCTCCACTTCCAGATCCAAACCAGCCCCAGAACCACGCTGCGTGGGACCCTCGTCTACAGGCCCCCTAGGCCCGCGCCTTTTCCGCTGCCACCATTGCTGACCTTGTCGCACCCCACGCCATCGCCTCCACGGACTACATTCTCATCTGAGACCTGAACTTCCACCTCGACAACCGCAGTGACCCCGACTCCACCACCCTCCTTGACAGCCTCTTCAACTTCGGACTGAAGCAGCTAGTCATCACCCCCACCCACAGAGCCAGACACACCCTCGACCCCATCATCGCAGGAGGGACCAACATCCACTTCAGCCACACCACGCAGCCCCTCTGGACAGACCACCACTTAGTACACTTCATCTTAAACCCCACCACAGCACCCAAACCCGCCTGTGTCTGCCACAAAGGTAATGGAACAAGATCGCAGAGGAACACCTCAAAACCACCCGCCTCCCCGAGCCCCCCTCCGCCACGACCGGTGCCAACTCAAAAGCCAAAGAACTACATTGCTGGATCTCTAACTGCGCAGACAAGCTCGCACCCCTGAAGGCCCCCTGGTTCACCACCGACCTCCAAGACGCCAGGCGCTCCTGCAGACGCCACGAGAAAGTTTGGCGGAAGAGGAAAACCACAAAGACCAGAACGCCTTGAAGGAATACCACCAACGCATAAGAGCCACCAAGCGGACCTTTATCAAGAACAAAATCCTCAACAACGCAAGTAACGCAAAAGAACTCTTCATCGTCATACAGCAGTTCACCAAACTCTCCAGCGAAGCCACGGACGTGACACCATCTCAGGACTTCTGCAACAAGCTCAGCTCCTACTTCCACCTGAAAATCAAGGCCCTCTACGACAACTTCAGCAAACACACTCCAGACACCACCCTCATCCCCACCACCGACAACCAGCTGACCATCACCACCTGGAAACCTGCTACCACCGAAGACACCACTGCGACAATGAAGAAGACACACTCAGGAGCCCCGATAGACCCGAGCCCGCCGCACATCTACCACAGAGCCTCTGCCGCCATAGCACCCGAACTAGGCCGGACCATTTACGCCTCCCTCGAATCCTGCATCTTTCCCGACGACTGAAAGTAGGCAGAGGTCAAGCCCCTCCTCAAGAAACCCTCAGCCGACCCAGCAGACCTGAAAAACTACCGGCCCATCTCTCTCCTCCCCTTCGTAGCCAAAGTCACCGAGAGATTCATCAACACCCAGCTGACCACCTTCATCGAAGAGAACACCATCCTCGACTCCTCCCATTCCGGATTTCGCAGCAACCACAGCACCGAGACTGCCCTCCTCGGCGCCACTGACGACATGCTCATGCTTCTCGACCAGGGCCACACTGCGGCCCACATCCTACTAGACCTCTCTGCAGCCTTCAACACCGTTTCTCACCGGCAGGACCCAAAGGATAAGACTCCCACCATTCCTCTCCGAACCCACAGAAATCAACTGTGGAGTATCCCAAGGATCCTTGCTCAACCCCACGCTCTTCAACATCTACATGGCCCCGCTTGCCGCCATCGTCAGACAGCATGGGCTCAGCATAGTATCCTACGCGCACAACACCCAGCACATCCTCTCCCTCACGAATAATCCCGGAGACACCAGACTCTGCTTCAAGGAAGGAAGGAAGGAAGGACATTGCAGCCTGGATGAACGACAGTTGCCTGAAGCTCAACTCAGAGAAGACAGAAGTCCTCATCCTTGGACCCTCCCCCACAGCCTGGGACAACACCTGGTGGACATCCGCCCTCGGAACCCCTCCCACTCCAACGGGCCACGCCCGAAACCTCACCATCATCCTGGACTCGCCAGATCAACGCCGTCGCCTCCACCCGCTCCAACGCCCTCCTCATCCTCCGCAAGACCTTTAAGTGGACCCCCCCGCCCCTAAATGCAGAAAGACCGTCACCCATGCACTCATAACCAG
Source organism: Lissotriton helveticus (assembly GCF_964261635.1). NCBI lineage: Eukaryota > Metazoa > Chordata > Amphibia > Caudata > Salamandridae > Lissotriton > Lissotriton helveticus. The sequence continues at coordinate 1,699,272,452 of NC_136067.1, read as the reverse complement.
CAGATTAAACAATGGTAACGCCCTCTACACCGGAATCAACAGAACCCTGCTACACAAGCTCCAAACCATCCAGAACACCTCAGCCAGTCTCGTCCTCGGAGCCCCATGACACGAGCACATCCACTGGCTCCCCGTCGAGAGGAGAGTAACCTTCAAGCGACTCACCCACACCTTCAAATCACTCCACAACATCAGACCCAGATACCTCAACGAGAGAGAATCCTTCCACGTACCCAAAAGGAACCTCCGCTCCGCCAACCTCACCCTGGCAGAGACCCCACATATCCGCAGAACCAGAGCAGGCGGAAGAGCCTTCTCCTACGTCGCAGCAAAGGCTTAGAACGAGCTCCCAGTCAACATCAGACACTCACCTACTCTGCACACCTTCAGGAAGAGCTTCAAGACCTGGCTCTTCGACTGATCTGGAGCTGCTACCTCCCCACCCCCCAAGCGCCTTGAGACCCTCATAGGTGAGTAGCACGCTCTATAAATGACTGATTGATTGATTATCATTTGGTTTACCTCAAGGGATCCAGATATACTCTCATGAAGGGGAAAAAATATAAGGTTTGAGATAATAGTATCTACATGCTTTGGGGCCCGTCCTCAACCATATTTAAAGTGGAACTTGGAGCATAGCATTTCTCAGTTTGTTTATTTATTAACATTTATTTTCTTTTTTTATTGTTTTGATTGAATATTTTGCCATTAAAGACTATTAGAGAAGCATAGTGGGGCGTGTCCCTGGAATTTAGATTGTGTAATCTCTGCTTGGTCTCCAGACAAACTTTAGAGCATGTTCTTTTTGGGTATCCTTTATTGTGCCATAATCGTCGATGTTTGTTGAAACCACTGTTTTTGAAATATGGAGTGCGCTCCTCAAAAGATGCCATGCATTTTTTTATTTACTCCAGTAAATAAAATTGTGTTTTAAAAAAAAATTTTTTTTTATAAATGTTTCTTAGATATATATATTGATTGGGTTAACTGTATTCCATGTAAAGTGAATCTCATTGTAAATCTGTATTCTAAAAAATAAAAAAGACCGGTTTCTTTCACCATCCCAGTGGTTAAAGATTTCCTGAAAGGCATTGACTCTTTGGTAGGCCTGTATACTTTTGTACAAATTGTGGGCCCATTTAAACTCATGCATAGGTCTGGGCCTCTAGCGAGGCTCATAGTTCTATCTTCAGCTAAAAGGGCAAGTCAGATTCAAATGGTGTATGCCGAATAGCAATTTCACCCTATTTAAGGAATTTATACCCACAGTGCCAATTAGTGGACCAGCACCCAAGAATAACCATGTCCTGGCAAGATATATCAAACTTGACCACGAATCAGGCAGAAACCAAAGTCTACTCACCGGAAGAAGCGGAAATAATTTATGCTTTAGTTAAGGAAGTGAGGGAATTCGGACCATCAACAGGAACTACAATGCAGCAACTTAAACAACTAGAATATTTAATGAAGAAAGAAGTGAATCAAAGATTACACGCTACAACGCTGATCGAATATCACAAAGTCAAGCGTATACCTCGAGGCTTAAGGGTGGCTCTACGCCCAATGCTCTTTAAATACAATAAATCCTTTATGGCCCGTTGGAACGCTATTTTGAACAAATGTTCGCTTGATTTAATATTACTTATTATAGAGGAGATATCGACCTTGCTAAGCGAATTAAGTTTTGATATCAACAAATTAAAGAATGAAATAAGCAGCAGGATGGAAAATGAGAATTGGAATCAAGTACTTGATAAGATAAATAAGAACCTTGATATACATGCAAAGGAGGTACATGAAAGGAAGATCCGCAAGTTCCGAAGGGACACAATTGATTACAAGTTGGACGAGGTCTATACCTGGGCTGAGAAATATGCACAGAAGAGGGTTTTCAAAAAGCCTGATACAGCTTCCTCAGAGGAGAGTATAGTACAAGATGAGGACTTATCCATGCAGAGGCCCCCTGCTACTGTGACACATCTTACAGCACCAAACTTGGAAACTTCTGCTACCACCTCCAAAGGAAGTGGACCTTTTTTAGGAGAGGGCCCCTTGTTCAGAATTCCACCAGACAAACCATCCCCACAGCAAGACGAAACACTAGGCGCGGAAAAACCAAAGGCGCACAAGGAACAAGGGAGACCACAGCGCACTGTGAAGAAGTGAACTCTTTGGTAATCAACATTTCATCAAGACAGTTAACCTCAGATGAGATCAAAGTACTTAACAAAGGAACCTCTTTTGTTCCGTCTTACACATCCAATGCACTAGAAACAGAGGTAGCCCTCTTTAAATTCATGCGTAAGCTGAGATTAAGGTGGTTTTTCACAACCAATCCCAGTCAACAAGAACTGACGCTTGAACAGAAGAAATTCAGACCCAAAAGTAAATTTTTATCACCTATCTCCCACAAGACTCTTGATATCTTTGAATCCCTGGTCAAAAAGGATTTGGAATCGATAAAGTATGGTTCACAACAACACCAGAACTTGAGTCCGAAAGAACGACGCACTCTCAATAAGCTGAGACAAGACCCCTCAGTGACATTTCATCCAGCAGACAAAGGAGGAGCATTAGTGGTGCTTGACACCGATTTTTACAACAAGAGCGTGATGGAACACATTCATGATAAAGACACTTACCTGCCATTGGAACAAGACCCTACAAATGAGTTGCTGAGAGTATTGGACGAGTTTCTGTCTAGAGCATTAGAATCTGACATCATAGATGTAAACACAAGGAATTTTCTTTTCAACTCTGCTCCTAAGATTCCGACTCTGTATATGCTACCAAAGGTGCATAAGCACAGAACTCAACCGCCTTTCCGACCGATAGTAGCAGGCTGCGGATCCATCCACGAACCTCTTGGATACTATCTTGACTTTTACCTACAACCGTTGGTCCAATCCTGGAAGACATACGTTAAAGACACTACAGACTGTTTACTAAAACTGGAATCCCAAAAACATCTCTTTGCTAATGACATCTGGCTCTGCACAATTGATGTAGTCGCTCTTTACACCTCTATCGCACACAAAGAAGGAATGGAGGCAATAGAATGGCGATTATTAAACTCTGAAATTGATCATGAGAAATCAGTATTCTTACTGGAACTACTACATTTTGCACTCTACAATAACTATTTTGTTTGGATGGATAAATTTTTCATACAACGTACCGGAACAGCAATGGGTTTTCCCGGAGCCCCATCGTACGCCAACACCTACATGGCCCATTTCGAGGAACAATATATACTTTCTAATGAGATGTGGAAACAACATGCAGCAGTTTTCTTGAGGTATATAGATGACATTCTGGTCATTTGGACAGGTACCAGAGAAGAATTGGAAGATAGTATTTGCAAACTGAATGATTGTAACCCTCGTATTCAATTTACACACAACATTGAAAAACAGAAGATTCATTTTTTGGACATTGAATTGAGTAAAACACCCACAGGCCTATCGACGTCTGTATACAGGAAGCCAACTGATGTGAATAATGCACTGCTTTTCTCGAGTGCTCACCCATACAGTCTGAAAAAACATCTTCCGATTTCGCAGATGATGCGAATCAAGAGAATAACATCAGATGACTTACGGACTCAGGAAGAAATTACAAAACAGATACAACAATATAAAGAGCGGGGTTACCCAGAAAAAATACTGAGTCAAGCTGCACAGGTTACCTCAACGAAAACACGCGATGAACTTTTAACGCCTAAAGAAAAAATCCCCATGCAACGTGAGGTATTTGTTCTCAAGAATTCTACACAAGCAACACAAATCAAAACTGCAATCAGGAACCGGTGGGAACTTATTGAAAATGAACCTGACTTTAAAACAGTTTTCCATGGCAGCCCCCTTTTTGCACACACTAGAACTAAGAATTTAAGGGAACTCTTGAAACCTCCAAAAAAAACCACCCGACAAAGAGAGAGGGGCATGATGAAATGTTATAACTGCGGACAATGTGGTAACGTCATCACAGGAGATCAATTTCCCCACCCGCATACAGGGGTGAACATTAAGTTAAGACACAATGCAGATTGCAACACAGAAGGAGTTGTATACGCGATTAAGTGTCCCTGCGGATTAGTGTACGTAGGACGCACAAGTCGTAAAGTAAAGACTCGTATGGTAGAGCATAAAAGTAGAATCAGGAATCGTACCACAACTTCCCCACTGGCCAGACATTGGGTAGAAGCAAGTCACACAATTCCTCAATTAAGGTACACAGTTCTAGAACGTATAGAGCGCTCCCCAGGATTGGATTTGCACACACTTCTAGCCAGAAGGGAAACACATTGGATAAAATTTTTGGGAACAATTCATCCGAATGGTTTAAATGACCATTATGAACTAGTGTGTTTTCTTTAAACAACTAAACAGTACGTATGTTAGACTGTAAGAAGGAACACTGAGTCTTTAAATTTAAACTCATTTTATGTTCCCCTCTCTCATTTTTCCTACTTTTCTTTAATTTCCATCTCTGGTTGCACGTGATATGGAAGAGCCTGTAACAGTTAGGCGTCTCTTTACCTATGAAGCTTGAGCTTAAACGCTTTTGCTCCACTTTTCACAATAATTTCAATATATACGTTTTTTTCACAGTGGTTTCCCTTATATTCACTATATGCGCATAGTGCGATTTTTCTGAAATTAGGTGTGAGTTTTTACTCTTTACAATACATACAAGTTTAGACCTCAACTGTTTCTTTGTTTTTAAGAATGAGGTAATAACTTAACAATAAGAATTGAGGTTCAAAAATAGTGTAGTAACCGTCTACAGTATGTAGTAGGCAGTAAGTCATAGTTCGCCATTTAAAATGAGGAGTATCCCTGTCGGGTGGAGGTAGTCCCTCCTTTGTGTTTGTTAAGGCAGTAAACATCGGGCGAGTTCCGCACCATGTGACATGCAGGGCGGACTCGCACAGAGAAACCATTCAGGACGCCGTCGTTGGAGGCGCCAGGTTAGAGCGAGAATGGCGAAATGAGATTGTTAGCAGGCGAGGCAGCCGCGTAACACCCTACTCACCAATAGTTTCTCTTTAAATAGAACGCAGCAGGGGGACTTTCCTTGAACGTCGAGTGGACCCGCATCTACAAGTGGCGGTAAGACTCGTTACACAGTAGGAATGTAACTGGGGTTTAAAGGATTTCGTAAGGAAGTGGCTTCTGACTGGTATTTGTTTACCGTTCAGGTGTTGGATCAAAGAGGGAGAGTTTTGTTGGAGTCGGAATATGAGCACATTAGTTGTTCATAAGTCTGTACGTATTTTTTGAATTGATAGTATACTTGTTTGGAGTGAGGGTCTTCTGTTGAGCACAGTAATTAACTAGGTTCGATTGACACCAACACGTTGTTTTAGGATGGCATGACAGGGAGCTTTCTTCTTTCTTCTTTTCTTTTCACCCTAGAGAATGCACATATACTTTCTTTCATTTTTCTGTATTAAGGGCTGGTTTTCACAGTTTTCTTATTTTCAAGATTGCACTTAAACAGCACGGGTACATTATGGTGGTGTGTACTATACGTTGTTTTCCCTCAGTGTTCACTTCAGTAAGCTTTTTGCGATATGATACTTTGTATATATGTAATTATTCATTACAATTCGGTATGTTGTTGTATTTTAGATCCTGTTGAATCAGCAATCTGAGAGAATTAAGGCACTTATGGACCTTTGAAAGCCGATTTTTTGAATTCTGTTTGGACACGTTTAATCCCCTGAAGAAGGGAGCTAGATGCACCCGAAATGCATTGGGTTTTTGTTTGTGAATTTGAATTGCACTAATTGATGAATCGCTATTACTATGTTATTTGTATTGAAAATATGATGTGATAATATTTTCAAATGCCGCTTGTTTTGAATATGAAAAATTTGAAAAAACACGAATGTACATAATTATTTTTGACATATACTGTTCATGTGTAAAAATACTATATTATCCTTTGAGAAAATAAATGTTAACTTGAGCATTTGAATACATGTGTTAAATTTCGTTGAAATTGCAAAGGCGTTCTGCCCATTAGCTGTGCGACTAGCAGCCCCGGGTTACCCAGGGCTCATACTTACATAACTGTTACCCAGGAGGGTGTGGGCACACAACCCTCACACTAGTGAGCACGCGAAAACTATTAGCATCCACATAACCTACGTTCACCTTTGAGTACAGGAGTGCGGTTCCACCCTATTTAAGGAATAGCAATTTGCAGCATTAAAGTGACACTAGTTACTCACTCTTCTTTTTTTCCTGAAAGGTTGTTGGACTAGCTTAGCAGTCTTACTGTTTTTGTTGCATTTTTTCACAAATTCAGCCACAGCAGAAGACTCTGTTAATACCTTGGATATTAAAATGGCTTTGAGAGAGTATTGTGATAAAAAACATTTGACGTATGTAAATCAAAAAACATTTGTAAATTATAGGTTTGTCCGTACTGGCTTGGCATTCAAAAGAGCCCAAGGAAACATGAATAGTTTACCACAGTTCTAAATATAATCCAAAAATCAACAGACCCTTTCATGGTTAAATCCTCCTTCCACGCTGTATACAATAAAATTATATATTCAGAAATATTCAGATTCAACTATCTAAAAATGACTATTTTTCTGATTTCAGAAGTGTTGATTTATTTGATTATCTAATATGTGTTGTTCCCATTATTAGATCAACACTGGAGATACCAGGTTTCAAGCTATGTATACTTCTCATCTGTTTAATGTGGATCCATCTGACCCCAATTTCAAGAAAACCAAAGCCATGGAGAAAGTCTTGGAGGAGAAAGCTCGGCGAAGAGAACAAGAACAGGCAAATCATACAGAGATCCTAAAGAAACCAAAACAAGTAATAGAAGAAGGAAAGAAGCAGCAAGCCTCTGTGAAAAACACCCTGGATCCAGCTTTATCGATGTTAATAAAATCTGTAAAAAATAAAACTGAACAGTTCCAAGCACGGAAAAAACAAAAAGTAAAATAGACCAAACATCATAATTTTGTATCCTACTTCCAAAATTTGGGGCACTAGCACTTCACTATCAGCTAACTTAATCATGGATTATTTTCCAAAATGCTGTCAACATTAGTTGTAGTGCTAAAGAAGGGACGTAACCCGCAACTGATTTAGTAACCAGCTGCAGCATCTTCATTACACTTCTGTGAGTGGCTTAACAAAATAAAGCCACAAGGATACCAGTTTTTCTTTTCCCAACAGATATGTGACTGTGAAACAAAAATATATTTTAAACTTTATTAATATTTGAAATATCTATTTGTGAGATATATTTACCCAATATAAACTCTTTGTCATAAAAGGTGTATTATTTATCTTTTGTTACCCTCAAAAGAATGGGGAGCGGAAGTGAACCAAAGTAGAGGACATGGTGTATTTGAGCAAAGATGATTGCCTAAGCTTGGTTGTGAATCTTTTCTTGATTCATATGCTGTGTATTGTTCTATTCACTAGTGCTTTGGTCTGGAATTGCCCTTATTTTTTCCTTTTTTGTTTGTTGTTTCTCTGTCAACTAGTGGGTTGGTACAGACATCCACCTATGATGTCGGAAGTATGCCCACAGTGTGTGTGTGGTCTCTGTTTTCTTTCATTAGGTTCAGTTGCACAGTCCAAAGTTCCAGGTCAGATCACGGAGGAAGTGGAGATGACACTAAGGAACATCAAGGAAAATGGCACAAAATGGCTGAAAACTCAGCAGGCACTAAGGAAAACTGAAAATCACAGAGAAAGACTAAAATACAAGTTTTTTCATTTCGACTTTGTGGGTCAAAGATTGTATATCTGGAAGAAACAGTTAGTTATAGATTCATTACCTTAGAATTACCTGGATCTGGAAAGTTTTCGTCAGCAGTACCACTGCGCGTCGGTAGGTGGCATTGGTTGACTCTGCGTCAGGCGTTGTGGTCGTCAGGATGACGTCGCCGAAGATACTTGGGTGCCGCTCTCGCACACTGATGGCAGTTCTTTCTTTTTCCTTACCAGCAAGCGCAGATCCGAAGAGAGCGGTACCCCTAGTCACTTTTTGACTGACTTTTTGCGACTTCTCTTCGAGTCTTACATAGACTCCTGGTGCACGAGGGATGCCCGGTTTCTTGGCCTGCTGCTCCTGTACTCATTTCTACAAAGCGATGTATGCCATCTTTTGGCAGCCTGACTCCGCCGTGCACCTTTGGGCCCGTGGCCTCGGCTGGGGGTCCTAGGCCTTTGACGCCGGCGGCTCCGCAGGGCCCCTTTGGATCCAGGCTTGGATCCGGAGTGGCTCGGGCCGACCTCATTATACCTCCACCGGCGCTGATTCCACAGGCACCACTTCCGGTGCCGGCTGGACCTCCAGCCGGTGTCGATCCTGGCTTCCACCCCAATGTGGATACAGAGCCAGACCTGCGTCGAACGACGGATCTGGCACCGATGGGCACTATTGTGCCTGCATTCCACCCTGCCAACGTTCAGCCAGTTTGGCAGCCAGAAGAGGGTGAGTAAGACTGCTCAGCTGGAGTACGATCAGGACTGGAGAGAGGACTTGGGGGATGCCAGGGGTCTGGACACCTCGCTAGACCTTGGCATGTTGTCTCCTCCTACCGTGGCTACGGAGGCGGGAGCGTCTTATGCAGTGGTGTTGCGCAGGACGGCCAAGGCCCTACACCGTGAGCTACTACTGTGGGCAGACCGAGGTGCTTCAACCAGCAGCGAGCTCTTCGAGCCCCTGCTGCTGTTTAATGAAGCCCTCACAGACATCCTTTTGGGCACCTGGTCCAGGCCCACCACAGGGGCTCCTATAGATTGGATGGTTTCCCGAAGACACCGCCCGGGCGACCCCTCTTTCCTCTCCCAACACCCCACCCCCGAAAGCTTGGTAGTCCAAGACTCAGCATCCCAAAGCGCGTTCCCTACCACACCACCGGATAGGGAATCCAAGAAGCTGGATCAGTTTGGGAATAAGTTGTTTTCTTCATCTAGCTTAGGGCCGCGGTCGGTGAACACTGCATTCCTCTTGGGCCGTTATTCCAACTCCATGTGGGGTACAGTGGCGCAAGTGCTGCCTCAGCAGAGTTCGCCATCCGATGTGGACAGGACACTGCCGACTCACTGGGTAGGACCATTTCAACGTCAGTGGCGCTTCGCCGTCATGCCTGGTTGAGGACGACTGGCTTTTCTGGGGCTGTCCAGATCACCTTGATGGACATGCCCTTTGATGGCGGTTGCCTATTTGGCGACGGGGCAGACAATGGATTCTCGGGCTACGGCCAAGTCCTTGGACGTCTCCACCACGCACTCTGCACGGTCTGGTTTTCGCCCTTTTCGTGGCCACAGAAGGGGTGCCCCAACACATTCCTTTCAGAGCCACAGGCAGCGCACGCTGTTTAACCTCAGCGCTGCCGGGGACGTGGGAACCACTGACGTGGTTCTGAGGGCCAGCGGGCAGGCCAGTCCACAATTGCCCCCTCTGCAGCAGTCTCCAAACCTTCTTAGTCAGACCTTTCAGGCCCATCAAACGCCAGCGGGCGGCAGCATTCGCCATCACCTCCCCCACTGGCGCACCATCACGTCGGACTGGTGGGTTTTGCTGATAGTCCGAAGGGGCTACTCCCTCCCCTTCGAGACTATCCCCCCAGACATGCCACCCCAGTATCATCGCATGTCGGGGGATCATCTGGCCCTTCTCCAACAGGCCAAAGGAGTCATCAAGCATGTTCCTGCCCCAGAAGTTGGTTGTGGTTGCTATTCCCACTGCTTTCTGGTACCCAAGAAGGACAAGGGCCTGCGTCCTATCTTGGATCTCAGGGACATCAGCCGCTTCCTCCGGAAGGAGAAGTTCAAAATGTTGACCCTGGCTCAGATCTTGTCTGCCCTAGACACTGGAGACTGGATGGTAGCGTTGGACTTATAGGACGCTTATTTTCACATCCCCGCCGGCCCACCGGCGTTACCTGCGGTTCACGGTAGGCCACGAGCACTTTCAGTTTACAGTGCTCCCCTTTGACCTTACCAGCACCCCTCAGGTGTTCGCGAAAGTGATGGCAGTGGTCGCAGCTCATCTGCGCAGATCAGGGGTTCCAGTCTTCCCCTATCTCGACGACTGGTTGTTGAAGGCGGGCTCGCCCCAGGCAGTCGTTCCCCACCTCCAGACTACGGCCATCCTCCTGCATTCGCTGGGGTTCTCCATCAATGTGCAGAAGTTTTACCTGACCCCCTCTCAGAAGCTCCTCTTCATTGGAGAGGTTGAGGACACGTCGCAGTTTCCGGGTGTATCCTCCTGAACAGCGAGTCCGGGATATTCGGGCTATGATTCCGATCTTTCAGCCTCTATCCCAGATTTCGGTCAGGATGACCCCGAGGCTGCTGGGCCTCATGGCCTCCAGCATCCTGCTGGTCGATCATGCCAGGTGGCATATTCGGGCTCTGCAGTGGGACCTGAAGTTCCAGTGGGCGCAGCATCAGTGGAATCTGTCCAATTGCGTCTAGATCTCGGAGGGCACTGCACGACAATTACAGTGGTGGCTCACGAACCAGGATTGGGTCACCGGCAGGTCGCTCTCCCTTCCCCAACCAGAACACTCACTGGTGACAGACGCATCCCTTCTGGAATGGGAGAGGCTGAGATCAGAGGCCTCTGGTCTCCGTCAGAGTCCGAGCTCCACATCAACCTTCTGGAGCTTCGGGCGATCTGTCTTGCACTAAAAGCATTCCTTCCCTGTCTGGGGATGAGTAGTGCAGGTGTTCACGGACAACACCACCGCCATTTGGTACTGCTACAAATAAGGCGGGTGGGGTCGTGGACCCTATGAAGAGGCCCTCCGTCTCTGGACATGGCTGGAACATCAGTGCATATCCCTGGTGGTTCAACACCTGGCAGGTTCCCTGATCGTCAGGGCAGAAGAACTCAGCTGCAGGTGCATGATGAATCACGAATGGCGTCTTCACTCTGAGGTGGTGCAAGGTCTCTTTCAACAGTGGAGAGAGCCTTGGTTAGATCTATTCGCCTCCAACAAGAACGCACAATTTCAGCAATTCTGCGCGTTGGAATTTCTTAGGCGGCACTCACTAGGCGACCCTTTTTGACGCAAGTGGAGTTGCGGTCTTCTATATGCCTTTCCGCCTATACCACTTCTGCCCCGATTGCTGAAGAAGATAAAGTGCAACTGGGCCCAAGTCATTCTTGTGGCTCCGGATTGGGCATGAAGAGTCTGGTATCCTGAGCTGCTCAACATGGCCATCGATCCCCCGATCCGACTCCCTCTTCGGGAGGATCTTTTGTAGCAGCAGCAGCAGCTGGGGACGGTCCTCCACCCGAACCTGTCCAACCTCCACCTCCTTACTTTTCTGATGTGCGCTCCATTTGAGCCGCTACATAACTGTCCTCTCAGACTTCTCACTTTGAAAATTGCTTTACTGGTGGCCTTCACCTCTGCACGCAGGGTGAGTGAGCTACAGCTCTGTCTTCCAAGCCTCCTTTTCTGGCTGTTCATCCGGACAAGGTCGTCCTCCGAACTCGACCTTCCTTTCTTCCGAAGTTGGTCACTTCTTTTCATATTGGCCAAACCATTACTTTGCCCACCTGATTTCCGCCTCCTTCAAAAGAGGAAGAGGCTCCATCGTGTGGACCCAAAACGTGCGCTCTCCTTTTATTTGGATCACACCAAGCAATTCTGGGTGGACGACCAGCTCTTTGTTGGTTACGTGGGCGCTAAGAAAGGTCGGACCGTGCACAAACTGACCATCTCCAGGTGGGTCGTTTTTTGCATCAAGGCCTGCTATTCTTTGGTAAAGAAGGAGCCTCCAGTGGGGTTGCGTGCCCATTCCACCAGGGCGACGGCAGCTACTACTGCTTTGGAACGGGGAGTTCCTCTAACTAAACATCTGTCAAGCAGCTACGTGGGCATCGCTGCACACGTTTACCAAGCACTACTGCCTGGACAGCCAAGTCCGGAGAGACAGCTTATTTGGCCGTTCTGTTCTCCAGGACTTTCTGGTGTGAACTTGGTTTGCAGACCAACCTCCGGGGTTGGTATTGCTGGGGTATCTATTCTAAAGTTAGGAATCTATAACTAACTGTTTCTTTCAGATGAACAATATATCTGTAAGAAACATAGGTTAGTTATAGATTCCTTACCACCCCACCCATCCTTCCCCTTCTGTGAACTGATTTCTAGGGTTAAGGACATCCTTTCAGGGCCCTAGTTTTGTGCACCAGTGGTCAGTGTCTTGCATGGCTCTGCGTTCCTGGGGCAGAAAGTCGTGGACAGAACTTGAGTCAGCACTTATCGGTGGCGTCTAAGTAACTTCCGTGACGTCATCCCGGTGATGGATGTGGAGTTGACTGACACGTAGGGGTACTGCTGACGAAACTTTCCGGATCCAGTCTGACGCCTGGGGGTAATTTTAAGGTAAGGAATCTATAACTAACCTATGTTTCTTACAGATCTATTGTTACCGAAGTTAAGTAACTTGTTCGACTGGGGCATGGGAAGCTTTCTGAGTGATGGAAAAACACCTTTAGGTTTTGCCACCACAAACTCGCTCAAAAGGACAAACAGAAACTATATAAGCTCTGCCTGTCCAAGGATCAGATGTCCAAAGGTTGTAAGACTTGCAAAGGTTTCCTCCCAGGGGGTTCTTATAGTTATGGAGAAACAGAGGTGGAAACACTTCACTACGATGCATTTTCATGCCAAACAACACTCCCTCTGGCAATTGTGACTGCTGAACAATGAGGAAACGCTAAAAGAGACTGAAGTGGTGCAGGGAGCTGGGGCTGATATCAACACCTATCTCGACCTTGAAAGGGAAGACATGCTGAACAAGCATTGGCATAGCCAATAGGTCTAGGCTTTGGGACCTTATAAGTGTTTAGCCATGCAACACTTGATGTTGTAGCACCTAGGATACTGTGCTGGATAACTAAACACTTATAAGGTCCCAAAGGTGAGACCTATTGGCTATGCCAATGCTTGTTTGTTTTGACATGGTCATTTGACTATATACATTCTGAGGAACAAGTAGATCCTGGTTTCAATCTCAAAGTTCTCCTTGACCAAAGTTTGAGATCCTGGACAATATATATTTCCCTATGCTTCCATGACCTTATCACCACAATTGGCTGCGCCCAAAGACTGGGTAAACCAAATATTAAGCAACATATGCAGAGTTTTACATACTATTTGTGACACTTCAGTTACGTACCCTACGATGTTGAGGCTTTGTCATAACCATGCATGCACTTAATCTTTCTCTGAATGTGAAAGAATCGGGTGGATTGATGACAAAGAACACAAATGGTAAAAAGCACACAGAAAATGATCTCTATCGTAAAAGCCAGGACAGTTTAAGTGGTAAACTACAATGCAACTATTGGCTACCGAATGACGAGAATACTTGCAGAAACCAGGCCACCGAAGTTTCGAGTTGGACAGGAAAACAACTGTAAACTAGCAGAAAATATCGCTATCAAAATGTTGGAAGCATGGTCGCTATCGGATACAAACAATTGATATTTGCCAAAGAATATTGTCAAATGGTGTTCTAAACCACTGGAATAATTTAGCTGAAAGTTATTAGAAATCAAATCATCTCAAATTAAAACTATAATGAAACCATTCTGTCTGGACAAACGCTTACCCCTTCTTCCCGTCATTTCTTTGCAGCATAAACCAGCCTACAGTGATTAAATGAATGGATTAATATGCATATAACTAACAGAAAAGGAACTACTGCCCCAGTACTGCTCCACTCACCCTGATCCAACTGTGGATTATACTAATCTATTCCAAGAATTTCAGATACACGAGCAGAGCTTCTATGGTGTTACAAAGCGGTACAAAAGGGGGTGGTGATGGACGGAGCATCTGAACCAATCAAACACTCACACCCAGTCAACAGATCTGGGTTTAATCCATCTCCGTTCTTTAGCCCACTCTGCCACCCCAGTTCAGACATGGCCACATGCAAATCAGTCTGACACAGTGCCTCATGGGAACAGTCCAGCCAGAACAGCCAAGCCATGCCTCCCCTGGACCAGAATCAAGCTTCCTAGGACCTGTTTCTGGCATTTCAGCCGTCTTCAGCCAGGCTTGCTTGAATCCAGTGGCAAAGTGAGCAAGGGACTCAACGTCTGAGCATACCCTGCCAACTTATGGCGAACAAAGCGGTATAAAAGGGGGTGGTAAAAAAAGCTTGTTTCCGGTCCAGGGAAGGCATGGCTTGGCAGTTCGGGCTGGACTATTCCCATGAGGCACAGGGTCAGACTGATTTGCATATGGCCATGTCTGAACTGGGGTGGCAGAGTGGGCTAAAGAACGGTGATGTATTAAACCCAGATCTGTTGACCGGGTGTGAGTGTTTGATTGGTTCAGATGCTCCGTCCATCACCACCCCCTTTTGTACCGCTTTGTTCGCCATAAGTTGGCAGGGTATGCTCAGACGTGAGTCCCTTGCTCACTTTGCCACTGGATTCAAGCAAGCCTGGCTGAAGACGGCTGAAATGCCAAAAACCGGTCCTAGGAAGCTTGTTTCCGGTCCAGGAAAGCCATGGCTTGACAGTACGGGCTGGACTGTTCCCATGAGGCACAGGGTCAGACTGATTTGCATATGGCCATGTCTGAACTGGGGTGGCAGAGTGGGCTAAAGAACAGTGATGGATTAAACCCGGGTCTGTTGACTGGGTGTGAGTGTTTGATTGGTTCAGATGCTCCGTCCATCACCACCCCCTTTTGTACCGCTTTGTTCGCCATAAGTTGGCAGGGTATGCTCAGACGTGAGTCCCTTGCTCACTTTGCCACTGGATTCAAGCAAGCCTGGCAGAAGACGGCTGAAATGCCAGAAACCGGCCCTAGAAGCTTGTTTCCGGTCCAGGGAAGGCATGGCTTGGCAGTTCGGGCTGGACTGTTCCCATGAGGCACAGGGTCAGACTGATTTGCATATGGCCATGTCTGAACTGGGGTGGCAGAGTGGGCTAAAGAACGGTGATTGATTAAACCCATATCTATTGACTGGGTGTGAGTGTTTGATTGGTTCAGAGCTCTGTCCTTCACCACCCACTTTTGTACCTCTATGGTGTTACAGCAGACCAGGGCAATGGAGAAACAGTTCATCCCTCTACTCTAGTGGAAGCTGGCGGAGCCAATAGGGGACATGAGACTATCCAATTGCTCCACACTGTTAAGAGTAAGACCTTTCACAATCCTCTCCTTACTATTTCTATTTTACTACGTACCTATAGCTGAACAGTAAACCGTAGCAAGGGAGGACAGCTGGGCTTCTGGGAAGATGTGTTTCAAGTCTTTTAGCATGGCTTAAGGAGGTATGCATACCATGGTAGGGAGGGGGAGGTAATCAGGAGGGCAGTTTTGTAAAATTTTAAGTACAGGCATTCATTGAAATGTGCAGTCATCTATCTCTGAAAGGAAAATAGTGTTGGGATTATAACTGCAGAGCCATTCAATTGTGCCCATTTCTATGCTCAGGGCACCATAACAGAACCTAAAATGGTAGCAACTCAGGCTTGTCCTCACAATGTAAACACCTGTTTGTCTATAACCTTTTTTAAGCTGTGAGATTTAGCCACATCACTCGTCACAAGCCATTTTTCAAAACTTAATATTCTTTCTACAACAACGTCGATTTGATACTGCTGATAATTCTTAATGAATGATCCTGTTGTTTTGCTCTGGAATCATTCTGAAATAATCTCACCATTCAATCTGGAAAAAAAATGTAAATCATTCTATAGACTTAAATCGTACTTAGTGCACTGCTAGCAGACATTTTGACCATGGATAGTAATATTATACATTTTGAACCTACCACTGGGAATAATTTTGCATGTGTGGGTGACAGTTCTTTGTTGAAGGAACACCATGAATGCTCATACTTTGTGCTTGGTTTCTGTGCACATTTCTGCTGATATCTTTTCAAACGTTGTGTTGCATTGTTTGAGGTAAACAAGCACCTAAATACATTAAAAATAATCCCATTGCATGCGAGATGCAACAAAGAGTTGTATAGGTAACAGTGTTACAGAATACAGAATCAGGATTCTATGTGTTAAAAAGCCTGACCAGGAGGTGTTATTCAACGTGATTGGAAGAGAGTTGTAACTTCATGCACTTTTTCAAATATAGCAACTGTATTGCATGCTGGTAAACGAAGTATGAATAGAGCATTAATTAAAAGAACTGTCTACAAACTACATCACTAGATGCTAATTTTCACCACCACTCTTGGGGGCTCGTGGGGTTAGAGCAGGTCTTGTAAACGTTTTTACGTCATATTCGGCAAAAGCCAATTTAACAGCACAAGAGTGTGTTCAAACATGCTACCTGTCAGACGGTACAAAAAAACATAGAACTCGCAATTCCACTCATGCCATGACTACCAGTCAACAGTGTATTAAAGTGTCACACTTGCAATTAATCCTGCTTCCGAAGGAGGACATAGTAAAGTATATTTAATCGGGTCATGTGGAGACCGATGTTAATGGTCCAGTGTGCTTTTAAATTCACTGTTCGCCATATTGCAGAGAAGACTACTCCTCAATTATCAAGCATTGGATAAGACCCGTGAAAGAAGTCACTGCAAATATTTTTACCCCTGTCTTCTGAGAAGATTTTTCCTCCGAGTTCAATATCTAAGCCACCCAGCCCACCCCAAAATGCATATTCCAATTACACCCCTCAGCAACAGGGAGGGCACAGATCCTGTTTTTGCTCTGAACCATCAAATAGTGCTCAAGAGTTGCCGATTTCATAAGTTACAATCCCCAATTTAGACAACAATAGTAAGTTTCCTCAACATTCAAAGTTAGTTAAGAACAAGAGAAAACACACACCAACAGAAACCGGTTACACAGACAAACAACAAGAAAAACAGCGACAGATGACAAAGATGAACACAAGAGAAAGAGAGAGCTAGAAGGAAAAATTCACACGGAGGCAAAGAAAGCGAAGAAATAAAGCGAAACAGAGACACAACAGATGACAGACAACACGGGGACTGCAAGAGAAAGAAAGCGCTAAAAGGAGAAATGCACAGGCAAAGAAAGCGAAAAATACAGCGAAACGGTGAATCTTATACAGACAGAAAGAATGGGAAAAGCAGAGAGACATCCTTGGAAACTCAACTAACTACGGTGGTGAGTGAGCGAGGAGAAAGGCGCGCGCCCGGGAGTGGTGCGTGCGTGTGCGCGCAGTGTGCCCTTTTTCAAAGCACATACTCGTGCTTGTGGTGCGCCGCTGCGCACTCCCGCAAGGCGTATGCCGCCACAAGGGCGAGTATGTGCTTTGAAAAAGAGCTGCACTACGGCTAAAGGTCTACTATGCATGCGCGCTGCGTAGGCTAGACCTAAAAAGGGATGATGTGTACCTTTACTATATACAGTCAGTAGTAATCATAGTATAGGGAATTACTGTTCTTGCTTCTAAATGTCCAAGACCAGTAGCTGGACCTTTCGATGTCCACTTTGGTGCTAGTACACGATAGAAAAGAAAGGAATTATGTTATAGTGACTAATTTATGGTGGTTTATCCATAGGTCACTTGTTTTATTTGTAATTAAGACAGGAGGTTTTAAGGACATATATACCTGTGTGGTAGTTTAGTAATGACAATGCCAGTGTTTATGTGAACACCATTTCATCAAATGGTTTCAATCTGTAAAGACAAGTAATTTCATATTTTATCTAAGCAATGTTTGGAGCAAAATGGTAGGCTATTAATCATGTCCTACTTGTCAAGAGAATGTACTTACATATTGTTCAGTCACCAATTTTCTTTGTGTTTACGTAGCAATTTATATTGAAAGGCTGGTTTCCGGTTCTGAAGTTTGAGGGTATATTAAACTGTAAGATTAATTTCACAGTTTGTTTGAAAAAAAATGGAAGGGAACATATGAAGAGGCCCCTATTTATTAAATGGTTTAGTCCATATGTACTTACTTGGAGTTTGTTTAAAGAGGATATGTAGTGTGATGACAAGGTGTTGACTCAAGGAAAACTCATATTTGTGATTCCACATATGAGAAGAGAATCAGGCACAAGAGTATCCTGAAATATTTTTAAAAATTGGTGCCTGGTTAGATGTCTGATATATTTGTTGGAGAGGAGTTTATAATTCATAATATTATTCTAACGTGGCAATATAATCAATCATGCTGTCATTAGATATAATCCTGCTTAATCGCTTATGTTGTTTGTGCTGTTGGGTGCCACCGACATCGGATCTATTTTTAAAGAAAGACAGTGTTACAGGCGTCCATAGATGCTGGTCGCCGATAACTATGGAAATATATATGCTCATGGGTCTCTAAGTCCTAGATAGATAGTAATTATGCCGGGTGCCAATGTTGAGATGGTTGTATGGAGACCTGAATAATATATAAAGGGCTCCAATATATAATTTGTACGGTGGCTGGATGTATCATTTTCATTTCAAATAACTTTATTCAATTCAAAAAAAGAATCATAAAAGTATACTATTAAAATAACAAGTATCATACATTCAATCACAAATCGTATTTCACAGTTCATGTTCAAAGTACCAAAATTCACAAACAATGAACACTGACGGGCTATACATTACAATATTAAGGTAGATCATTGAATAGTACTGGTTAAAATCTTTCACGTTGACCGCCCGAGATCATTAAAAAGTTTTTTAAAGTGCAGTGCATTTTCAGTTTACAAAATATCGGGGCAGATTTATGATAACTGGCGCATCCCCAGGGATGCGCCAGTTATTTTGCGCCGCTGCTCCACCACCCATGGTGCGCCGCATTTACAATGCGGCGCACCATGGGGCAAAAACGGCACAGACGCGTGACGCATCTGTGCCGTAAAGGTGGCCCATTGCTGGAGTTGCGACGCAGCTCCAGCAAGGCTCGGGGGTGCCCAATCTTTACAATGCTGCGTCAAGACCTACGCCTGCTTCAAGCAGGTGCAGGGTTTTGACGCAGCATTGGCCTGAAAGTGACTGAGTGAAATCTTATAGATTTCACTCGGCCACTTTTGCGAGGCGCACCTGCCCCGGAACGCCCACCCTGCGCCGGAACGCCCACAAGTGGCGCAGGGCTTTACAACGTGACGCATCTGCCTAGATGCGTCACGTTGTAAATGGGTCATAGGGATGCGCCACGTTTACGCTGCAGTTGTGTGACGCAAACGTGGCGCATTCCCATCATAAATCTGCCCCATCATATTTAAAAAGACATAGTATCAATAAAAATTCATAGTTCATAGCGTTTCCTAATAGAAAGTGCAAATCTGATAAAACTAAGCATAGAGCTACATATAACATCCTATGACAATAATCTCAGATACTCAAAACCTTCCATATACGTACAAGGTTTAATATCCTTCAAAAGGGGTTTGATAAAACGATCTCTCGGAGCTTTATAAAGTGAACAGAAGAGGACAAAGTGCACTGTGCTTTGTTGGGCTGCATTATTACTGGATGTATCTTAAATCAAATCAATGGGTAAACTTGCATAAAGCAGTAAACCTACTGACGTTATGCACATTAACTATGCCTAACACAAATGACATTTAGAGAGGATCTAATAATACCTGGCGTTGATGATGTTTATAAGGAATCCAAATCCTATGTCACATTTTAATATTCCTGTCTTTATGGAATTTAGCAAGCAAATTTGCACAAAACAAAATACAATGCTGGCAATGCACGCATGCGTTTAAACTGTCGCTTTTAGTATGTTGCAGATACGATTTATAGCAAGTTCTGTAGTAGGGGATCTCTGTCTATAGTCATAATCTAGGGAATAGTCCCGCCTATGTGCGTAGACCCCGAAGTAAATACAAAATAATCTCTTAAATTGTCCTCAGTGCAGTCCTGCATAGACACTTAAGAGAATATTAAAGACAATAATGCAGCCTATACCTGCAAGGCTACACTGTCCAGTACTTCAACTAGAAATGCAAAGGATATTCCACCAACATCACATTAAACACAGTCTGTAAAGTTTCACCCAGAGAATCTTCCCCTTCCCAAAATCCTTGGAATGATAGAGAGGAAGGGATGGACAGACAAGTCCCCATAGGCTGCCATTATGTGTCTGGAAAAGGGATACCGTGCCTTTAAGGAACTCTCCAGAGACCCTCGGTATCCCATGATGCACAGCAAACTCCTTTTACTTTCAGTTCTTTTTTCCAGCTCCTGCTAGCAGGACCCTGGAGCATTGAGCTCTCCCTTTTTGGGTTTAATTCTAATTTTTTGACACTTTTCAAGTGTTTAGAGTGTTTCACTCGACGTCTACCTACTCCTTCCATTTGCTGGGGGTTTTTGCCAGTTTTTGCCACCTTTTCTGTCGAAAATGCCTGCATTGTTCGACAGATGCCCTGAGTGTGCCAGGAAGAAGGCCAAATCGGATGTCCACAGAGTGTGTATCCTCTGTCTCCCTTCATCCCATGTCCCTGAAGATTGTGAGATCTGTCAGTCCTTTTCCAAGAGGACCAGGAGAGAGAGGGAGAAGATCCGGCTCCAAGGCCTGGAGCTGAGGAAACTTCAGGATCAAGGTGGGTCTGGGCATGGGAGGGCTGGATCTGAGTCCTCTGCTAGTGCTGCGGCCTCTGGGGGGCTCCCCAGTCAAGAGAAGGCCAGAAAACGACACATTTCTCCTTCGACATCGATGGCCTCGGCGTCGAGAGGGTTGACCAGCGTGTGCTCCCCGTCGACCCAGGGCTCTGGGTCGAAGCGGCGTCGCCGTTCGACGTCGAAGGGGCTGACGTCGAGACCTCGGACGAGGTCGACATCGAGAACTACATCAACGTCGAGGAGTCATCGACGCCGTGATGGTTCCAGGCACCGGCGCTCGCCGTCGAGACATCGCCGCCGCTCGCCGTCGAGGTCTACTCGACGTCGAGGAGCAGGCACTCGACGTCGAGGAAAAGGAGATCGCCGTCGAGGGATGTGTCGACGTCGAGGAAGAGGTCGACGTCTAGAAAGGAGAAGTCAACCTCTGGGAGGCGATCCAGGGCAAGGACGGCGTCCCCGGGCTCGGTGGTCAGCCTGTCCTCTGCATCCACGAGCCCCCGGTCGTGGCGGCGCCGGCGTTCGTCTACTAGGAGGTCTGCTTCTAGGACTTCATCGCGAAGACCTGCAAAGAAGAAGAGAGTGGTTAGATCTTCCAACTCAGAGTACTCTCAAACCTACTCACCTTCTCGGCCGAGGTCGCTTACGCCTCCTCCGTTGCCGCCGAAGAGTCCTAATCCTCCACCTCTTCCTAGCACTCCTCCTCCTCTTCCTAGGACTCCTCCTCCTCCTCTTCCTCCCCTGCCAAAGACTCCGCCTCCTCCACATTGCCCTCCGCCTCTTCCACCACGGCCTCCTCCTAAGTCCGTCTCGCTGCCGTGCTTCCCTTCACCACCTAAGGGGACGTCACAGCCGAAGACTCCAGCTCTACCGCCGTAGCTTCCACCCCCGACCAGGCCGGTGGATCGTCCACGACCTCGGAGGTCCAGAACACGATCCAGGTCGCGATCCAGGCGAAGAAGCCGCTCTAGGAGTGACCGTCGTTCATCTACAAGGTCCCGGCGGCATAACAGACGAGATCGGTCGAGATCCGGTCATACGGATTCATCCAGTGCACGGGGGTATTCGCCCACTCTGTCAGATTCACCCCACATGAGAGTGTCGCCAGTGGACGACATTGTGTCCTTTCAAGAGGTGCTATTGCGAGGGGCGGCGAAGCTGGGTATTACCCTGACGGTGCCCACGCCTGCGACGTCAGTGATCTTCGAGACCCTCCATAAGCGGCAGCTGTCTCGACCCCTGTTGCTCTTGGTGACGGGGCTAGAGCAACCGGCGATGGAGCTTTCTTGACGCCGGCGTCAACAAGATTGGCCCCAATCAGGCTGCAGAAGAAATATAGACCTCCAAACTCCGATCCGGCGTTTCTCAGATCGGACCCGGTCCCAGATTCTGTGATCGTCACGGCCGCCAGGAAACAACACACTACTGCTCCATCATCCACGGCACCCCCGGATAAAGAGAGTAGACAGATGGATTCTGCGGGTCGTAAGGTCTGCAGTACGGCTGCTATGTCTATGAAAGCCGCTAGTGCCACGGCTCTTCTGGGGCGATACGACCGATCTTTGTGGGATTCCCTACAGCAGTTTTTGGAGAATCTCCCTAGGGACAAGAGGGAGGATTTTCAGGAGATCATCAACGAGGGCATGATGGTGTCCAATCAAGTGATCAGTGCGGCAGCGGATTCCTCGCTCTTGGCTGCCCATGGCTACTGCCACAGGATAAATTTGAGACGTCATGCCTGGTTGCGCCTGACGTCGTTGAAACCAGAGGCCTAGCAGAGGGTCGCCAACCTGCCGTTCTCTTTGACCCTGTCCTCAGGCAGGTCGCCCCCCAGCCGCCACGCGGTCCTCCCGTGAGGCTACCCCCACTGTTGCTGTTTGCCGCCGTTTTGCTCCTTCCGCTGCCTGCGGTCTCGTGAGTGACCTCTGTCCCCTCTGACCTCTATCCCTCGTTCTCCTGCTGCCCTTGACTCTGGATTGTTTGTATCTGTATTGTATTTTTAAGACCGTTGTGCCCTTAGTGCCCCTTTGCCTTCTGTGCCCCCTTCCCCTGTATTGCCACTGTGTCCTTTCCCCCCCTTTTTTCTTTCTCTGCCACTCTTTCCTGCCGCTGTGTCCCTCCGGCCCCGCCCCCCACCTTGCCAGTCACCGCCCCGCTCCCGCCTCCCAGCTGCTCCTCCCTCCCACTCCCCCTCATAAGGAGGCCGCGCGGCGGTGAAGGGAGCGACCTTTGACCCTGTCTTCAGGCAGGTCGCCCCCCAGCCGCCACGCGGTCCTCCCGTGAGGCTACCCCCGCTGTTGCTGTTTGCCGCCGTTTTGCTCCTGCCGCTGCCTGCGGTCTCGTGAGTGCTCTCTGCCCCCTCTGACCTCTATCCCTCGTTCTCCTGCTGCCCTGGACTCTGTATTGTTTGTATCTGTATTGTATTGTATTTTTTATACCGTTGTGCCCTTTGTGCCCCTTTGCCTTCTGTGCCCCCTTCCCCCGCATTGCCACTGTCCTTTCCCCCCTTTTTTCTTTCTGTGCCACTCTTTCCCGTCCCTGCGGCCCTGCCCCCCACCTTGCCAGACACCGTCCCGCTCCCGCCTCCCAGCTGCTCCTCCCTCCCACTCCCCTTCATATGGAGGCCGCACAGCGGTGTGCCGCTGGCGCACCGAAGGCGCGCCTAAGGCAAGCCCGCCTGGGCACGTCCGCGCCTGGACCGCGCCCAGTGCCAGAACCCCTGGCCCCCACCAGAGCCACGCCACCCAACTGAAATACAACTCCGCCACCCTCAACGCACTCAACACTGGACGAACACCCACCTGCTACCGAGCCACCTAGAAGCAAACCCACAGACCCTTCACCTGCCAAACCTGCAACTACACCTGCCTTCGGACCTGCAGACCACCCACCGGGCCTCGCATCAACAACAACCACCTCAAGTGCATCCTCCTCAACACAAGCTCCGTCCACAAGCACGCCGTCAAACTATGGGACCTCCTTGACACAACAGCGCCAGACGTCGCCTTCCTCACGGAAACCTGGTTGAACGCCTCCTCGGCCCCCGACATCGCCATAGCCATCCCGGACGGCTACAAGATCACCCGGAAGGACCGCGTCAACCAAACAGGTGGGGGAATCGCTATTGTCTACAAGAACACCATCAATATCACGACCAACGCCGAACTCCTGCACTTCCAAGTTCACACCGACCCCAAGACCACCCTTGGAGGAACCCTCATCTACAGACCCCCGGGCCCGCGCACACAATTCAGCAAAACCATCGCCGACTTCATCAGCCCGCACACCCTAGCCTCACCAGAATACATCCTTCTTGGGGACCTGAACTTCCACCTGGAGAAAAACAGAGACAACAACACCACCACCCTGCTCGACAATCTCGCCAACCTCGGACTCAAGCAACTGGTCAACACCCCCACCCACATCGCGGGCCACACGCTCGACCCCATCTTCTCCGCCAGCAACCACGTCTCCTTCAGCCACTCCTCCGGACTACACTGGACCGACCACAGATGCATCCACTTCACCTTCAAAAAGACTACATCCCACCACGGCAAACAACAAATTCCCCGCAGATGCTGGAGCAAAATCACCGCAGACCAGCTCCACTCCTCGCTGAACCAGAACCCGCCAGCCGACACCGCCGACACCAACGACGCAGCCCACAACCTCGCACAGTGGATCACCAACTGCGCCGACGACCTCACACCACTGAAGAACCCCCCAGGCACGACAGGCAACAGGAAAACTTCATGGTTCACAGACGCCCTCAAAGAATCAAAGAAAACCTGCAGAACCCTCGAAAAAACCTGGCGCCACGAACGAACCACAGAAAACAGAACAGCCCTCAAGACCGCCACCCGCAAACACCACCAGCTGATCCGCACCACCAAAAGAACATCATTCAAAGAGCGACTAGACAACAACACCCACAACAGCAAAGAACTCTTCAACATCATCAAAGAGCTCTCCAACCCCAGCGCCAGCAACAATGACATCACACCGTCACAAGAACTCTGCAACTCCCTCGCCACGTTCTTCCACCGAAAGATCGCAGATATACACAACAGCTTCGGACCCCAGACTCCGCCTCCGGTCACCAAACCAGCGACCCCCACCACCACCCTAAACGCCTGGACCCCCACCAGCACTGAAGACACCACCAACGTCATGAACTCCATCCACTTCGGCTCTCCCTCAGACCCTTGCCCTCACCATATCTTCAACAAAGCCGACACCATTATCGCACCCCATCTCCGGTACGTCATAAACATCTCATTCGCGTCAGCATCTTTCCCCGAAAGCTGGAAGCACGCAGAAATCAACGCCCTTCTGAAGAAACCCACAGCGGACCCCAAAGACCTCAAGAACTTCCGCCCCATCTCACTTCTTCCCTTCCCGGCCAAAGTCATCGAGAAGACCGTCAATAAACAGCTGACTGCTTTCCTCGAGTCAAACAACTTGCTCGACCCATCCCAGTCCGGATTCCGAGCCAACCACAGCACCGAGACTGCCCTCATCACAGCCACCGATGACATCAGGAACGAGATGGACAACGGAGAAACAACCGCCCTCATCCTCCTAGACCTCTCGGCAGCCTTCGATACCGTATGCCATCGCACCCTAATAACCCGCCTCTTCAACACTGGGATCCAAGGAAAGGCCCTGGACTGGATCACCTCTTTTCTCTCCAACAGAACCCAGAGAGTCCGCCTCCCTCCCTTCTGCTCGGAGGCCATCGAGATCATCTGCGGCGTACCCCAAGGCTCCTCGCTCAGCCCAACCCTCTTCAATATCTACATGAGCCCCCTCGCCGCCATCGCACGCCAACATAACATCAACATCATCTCCTACGCCGACGACACACAGCTGATACTCTCTCTCACCAAAGACCCAGCCACCGCCAAAACCAACCTACAGGAAGGAATGAAAGACGTCGCAGAATGGATGAAGCTCAGCCGCCTGAAGTTGAACTCAGACAAAACAGAGGTCCTCATCCTCGAACAATCCCCATCCACCTGGGACGACTCCTGGTGGCCCTCCGCTCTGGGCTCTGCGCCAACACCCTCGGACCATGCACGCAACCTAGGATTCATCCTGGACTCCTCCCTCACGTTGACCAAGCAAGTCACCGCCATCTCGTCATCATGTTTCAACACCCTGCGCATGCTCCGAAATATCTTCTGGTGGATCCCCACCGAAACCAGAAAGACGGTCACCCAAGCCCTCGTCACCAGCCGCCTGGATTACAGAAACGCCCTATACGTAGGAACCACCGCCAAACTTTAGAAACAACTACAACGCATACAGAACGCCTCCGCACGACTCATCCTCGACATCCTTCGCCATAGCCACATATCCGCCCACTTGAAAAACCTGCACTGGGTCCCCATCAACAAGAGGATCACGTTCAGGCTCCTCCCGCACCACACATAGAGCTCCACGACATGGGCCCCGAATACCTCAAAAACCGCCTCTCGTTCTACACTCCCACCCGCCAGCTCCGCTCAGCCAACCTCGCCCTCGCCACCGTCCCACGGATTCGAAGAACCATCGCCGGAGGAAGATCATTCTCCTACCTGGCAGCCAATACATGGAACTCCCTCCCCGCACACCTACGTATGACCCAGGACCATCTCACCTTCAGGAAACACCTCAAGACCTGGCTCTTCGAGCAGTAGCAGCACCCCCCCCCTCCCAGCGCCTTGAGACCCTCACGGGTGAGTAGCCCGCTTTACAAATGTGTAGATTGATTGATTGATTGATTGATTTGGAAAACACGCTGATGAGGAGATGGCCCGCATGAAGGCGGAGGCTGAAACCCTGACGGCTGTCGGGTTAGAGAAGCCGAAGGAGCAGAAGCAGACTTTCCGCCCCTTCCAGAGGCGTTTTGGTGCCTAGGGCAGAGGGCAAGGTCGTCAAACTGGCCAGCAGCAACATCAGCAGCAGCAGTACCAGAGGCGGCCTTTCCAGAAGCGACAGAGGCGGCCAGCAGTCTTCCTCGATGCCCAAAGGCCCGGTCGGGTCTAGGCCCTGAGGTGCTACTTCCCCCTCGTCTGTTACCCGCTCCGGTGGGGGGAAGCATCCAACATTACTTGGCAGAGTGGAGAAAAATTACTCAGGACAAGTGGGTGCTGAATATTGTTTGCAATGGATACAGTCTTCGTTTCCTTTATCTCTTCCCTTCTCCATCCTTATACTCCATCCCGTACTCTCCGCTCATCCCAAATGGCTCTTTTATCTGTTCCCAGGTTCAAGAGGAAAAAACACGGGGGTCTTAGGTTTTCCTTTTTGGCTCCTTCCCTCTGGAATTCCCTCCCACTTTCTCTTAGACTTGCGCCTTCATATTCTGGTTTCAGATCACTCCTCAAAACCTTCCTCTTCACTTCCTCATACCTTTAGATTCTGTTTCACATCCTTCTTACCGCTCTCCAGCACAGCGCCAAGAAACCTAATGGTGTTAGCCGCGCTTTATAAATTAATTTAACATAACATAACATAACATAACGCCTCCAGCAATTCCACCAGTTTGCTCGCAGTTCCGACTGCGCGAGCTCCAGGCGGAGGCCGATACCCTGTTAAGAAAAAGGGCTATAGAAGACGTCCCTCTGTCTCAAAGGGGAAAGGGCCTTTACTCACGTTTATTCCTAGTACAGAAGAAGGACAAGAACGAGTTCAGGCCCATTCTGGATTTGCGGCAAGCAAACAAATGGATGTGCAGGGAATAGTTTTGCATGCTGTCTTTGCACCAGATATATCCTCAGCTACAAAGGGGAGACTGGCTTTGCGCGATAGATCTGCAAGATGCGTACTTCCATGTGCCCATTGCACAGAAACACCGGAAGTTCCTGCGCTTCCTCGTCGGCACCAATCACTATCAGTACACCGTACTACCGTTTGGACTGAAGTCTGCACCCAGGACCTTTTCGAAATGCATGGCTGTGGTGGCAGCGCACCTGCGAAAGAACAAGGTGTTTGTCTATCCGTACCTGGACGACTGGTTGATCAAAGCCTCCACCTTCCAGGGAGCGCAACTGCACTTCAACAAGACGGCTGTTCTGTTGAGCCAGCTGGGGTTGCACATAAACATGTCCAAGTCTGTCCTGATTCCTGTCCAGTGCCTGCAGTACTTGGGAGCCTCCATCAATATGCTGTCAGCAAGCGTGTCTCCTTCGGAGGAGAGACGATTATCGATCCTTCGGAAGGCTCAGGCTCTTATAGCTGCTCCATCTACAACAGTGAGGACGGTGTCTTCTCTTCTGGGGTCGATGGCCTCTTGCATCTTCCTCACTCCACATGCGCGCCTCCACATGAGACCGCTGCAGGAATGCTTGGAGGATCAGTGGGACCAGAGGAAAGGGTGCTGGGACGACAGGATCCAATTATCGCGTCACGCCCAACAGTCCTTGAGATGGTGGTGCTCAGCAGAGAATCCCCACAGTGGGGTTCCTTTCCACAAGGACATCCCCACTCAAACTATTGTGACGGATGCGTCTCTCCAGGGCTGGGGAGCGCATTCAAATGTCATCCTTCCATATCTTCTGCATTTAGCTCAGTCTGGACTTAATTTCTCTTCCATTAAGGTTCACCTCGCAGCATTGACTGCATACAGGAAATGTCCTTCGCAGACGTCCTTCTTCCAGATTCCTGTGATAATGGATTTTTTGGAAGGATTGAAGAAGGTGTTCCCTCCTGTTCGGCGTCCTTCGCCATCATGGGAGCTGAACGTGGTGCTGTCCAGGTTGATGAAGGAACCTTTCGAGCCTATTCACAAGGCTTCACTGCAGCACCTGTCGTGGAAGGTGGCGTTCCTCGTGGCCATTACATCCGCCCGCAGGGTGAGTGAAATTCAGGCAATATGTTGCCAGGAACCTTACACTGTTTTTCATGCTGCTTAGGTTGTGATGCGTACTCACCCTAAGTTCCTTCCTAAGGTGATCTCTGATTTTCATGTTAATCAGACTATAACTTTACCTACGTTTTTCCAGAATCCTTCCACTCCAGCGGAAAGGTCTCTCCATTCCCTGGATGTCAGAAGGGTGTTGAAATTCTACTTGGATAAGACCAATGATATTCGTAGGTCAGACCAACTGTTTGTCAACTATGGGTCGGTCAGGACTGGTCTTGCTACCTCGAAGCAATCCATCTCTAGATGGATTGTGTCCTGTATCCAGTTATGTTACCAGAAGGCGAATAAGACCTTAGGAGGTAAGCCTAAGGCTCATTCCACCAGGGGCAAAGCGGCTACAACGGCTTTGCTACGTAATGTTCCCATTGCAGAGATCTGCAGGGCTGCCACGTGGAAGTCGGTCCATACCTTTGCTAAGCATTACTGTCTAGACTCTGATGCCAGACCAGATGCTCAGGTTGGGCAGGCTTTGTTAAGAAAGCTGTTTGCACAGTAGTGGTGTTGTCTTTTTCTCCACCGCCGGTTAGATGGTTGGGATCGGCTTGCCATTCTATTCATTAGATTATGACTATACACAGAGATCCCCGACTACAGAAGGAGTAGTTTCTTACCTGTAACTCCAGTTCTGTAGTAGGGGTATCTCTGTTATAGTCCTAAGCGCCCGCCCTCCTCCCCGGTGGATAAAATGGTAGTGTAATGTCTGCTACAGGCCTTTCTTTATACACCTTCAAAAAGAACTGAAAGTAAAAGGAGTTTGCTGTGCATCATGGGATACCGAGGGTCTCTGGAGAGTTCCTTAAAGGCACAGTATCCCTTTTCCAGACACATAATGGCAGCCTATGGGGGCTTGTCTGTCCATCCCTTCCTCTCTATCATTCCAAGGATTTTGTGAAGGGGAAGTTTCTCTATGGGTGAAACTTTACAGACTGTGTTTAATGTGATGTTGGTGGAATATCCTTTGCATTTCTAGTTGAAGTACTGGACAGTGTAGCCTTGCAGGTATAGGCTGCATTATTGTCTTTAATTTTCTCATAAGTGTCTATGGAGGACTGCACTGAGGACAATTTAAGAGATTATTTTTGATTGCTCCGGGGTCCCCGCACATGGGTGGGACTATTCCCTAGATTATGACTATAACAGAGATACCCCTACTACAGAACTGGAGTTACAGGTAAAAAACTACTCCTTCTGACTCAATGAAAGTACTTACTGGTCTCGACAATATAGCGATTCCCTCAGTAGTGTGTTCGGTTAGCGAAGAAGATGGACTATGGTGAACTCGTCTATTTCATGTGTTTCCGTTGTTAAATGCTTCGCATCTGACGTCCCTCTAGTGAGGAGACATCGCAAGATTATACTACGCGTCACTTTGGGGAATTCATAGACCTAGAAGAATGATTGGGAGAAATAATTAAAGACTACCAGATTTTGCAATGCATGCGGCTGAGTGATACATGTATATCACCCAGTGTTTTACCACAATACCATTCTGAGTGTCATAAAATGCAGAAACGAAAAACGTCAAAGAGTAATATCTCTACTTAACATATAGATGTATGTAAATATAAACCAGCGTTGGCCGCGCGCTAAAGTGAAAGTGGCGGGGAGGGGAGGGGCGGAGGAGCGTGAAAGCAATCAAGTGAGAGGAAAGACAGATGGCGCCTGATCGGGCGCTGAAAGCTGGCGGTTGCGCGCATGACCGCAAGAGCTAGGCCAGCTAAAGCAGCTTGTAGTAGCACTTTTTAAAACGCTTACTAAATGTCTCACAGAGAAGCGCATGCCCTGGCTCAGGCGAGACCTAAAAAGGCAACTGAAGACCAATAATACAAAAGAATTATGCCACAATACCTTGGTGTCACAGCAAGAATGAGCCGAAATCCTTTGACGCTGAAACCTTAGTAGTCGAAGTGAAAACAAAATACAAAGGGGCATATTACCAACAGTTAGCGATATTTATCGCTAACTGAGCTTAGCGCCAATTTTATCGCTGAGATAACGTCCTATTACCAACGTTTATTTCAAAAGCGATAATATTGCAGGCGTTAGCGTGAATATCGCTGGAAAACCAGCGGTGTTCACGCATTAGCGTGCAAATGCTGTTAGCCATGTTATCCACCTCCCATTGGATAACATGGCTACGAACTGGTATTTGCAGGCATTAGCATTTGGCAATATTTGCGCTTAGCGCAAATATTTCCATCGCTTCACCTTTTTTGGTAAAAGGCGATAGCGAGGTTAGCGACTGCTTTCAGTCGCTAACCGGTTGGGTACGCCCACTTTGCATGTCATTAGCGATAAATATCGCTGACATGCAAAGCGGGCCCCAAACCGCTCGCTATCGCCTACAAGCTGTCGCTAACTGGTGTTAGCGACAGCTTGGTAATAGGGTGATGGAATTATCGTCGCTTAGCAGCCGAAAACGGCTGCTAAAGCGGCGATATTTCAATATCGCCACCCTTGGTAATATGCCCCAAAGAGAATCACTCTGACTCTGTTATGAGAGGGGTTCGAGATCAGAGAAAGGATAAGGGGTCAAATTAGAAGGCGAGTCTGAGCGAAATGAGGAAGACTTCCTGACTCACTATGCTGAAAAATGGGCATTTGAAATAGAAGAAAACTTTGACTTGAAGCCAAACTAGCAGCCCTTAAACCAGAAGAAAAAAAAATGTAATCACTCTCTTAAGGGGTGTAGAATCAAAGCAGAAAAAGGCAAGAGAAGGACCTTGGAAGGGGTATAAGGAAAAGTGAGAGCAACCGTGAACACCAGAACCTCACGAGGAAGAGCAGTAATCATTCAACAAAGAGGAAGAACAGTATGAGCAAGGTATGCTACAGCCATTGGGGTACACAGAAGAGGGCTGTAAGAATCTGGACACAGACTCACCAGAGGAAGGTTAGAATCTTCGCCTTCGAGAACGAATTCTCCCGATAACATATCCTTATATAATTGTTATTAAGAGGGCAGGTAACACAGGTGGAGTAGAATTTGCAGAGGAACAAACAGAAGCCTGTTTCCTGCTAGAAAAACTACTCCCATCACAAAAGAATCAATGTCTTCCTATTGTATCAAGCATGCTAGAACAGGGAAGGGAGGCATTCAGAGAACCAATCTACTCTAAGCCGGTCACTCCCAGGATGGTGAAAATGTATAGGAACTCCACAAATTACCCTACATAGATAGTGCCACAGCATATGCCATCACAGTCTCTACATCTTCTGGCCCACCACAAGGTAAAGAAAACAAAAGAATAGAAATGGTGAGAATGAAACGGGAAAGATCAGCCTCCACAAAATTACAAAGAGCAAACCTCAGTACCTAGTTGAACAGGTATGGACCTCAGCACTGTGGGGAAATGAAGGAACTTATAGAACACATTCCAGATTGATACAAGAGCAAAAACTATTATAAAAGAGTAAAATCCAATAGCTTTCATCTGCCTTCGATGCAGGCGACATGGCTAACATGCAGAATTGCACAGGTTCCACCCTTAGAAGGCACGCCTCACTAAGTATATCAAAGTTTAAACAGAATATGGAGGCATCTATCATTAATATGCCGTTTAGCGGAGAAATCCTTTTTTGAGCTGTGGCAGATGACAGCAATAAATGAAAAAAAGATAATGAGACAGCTAATGTGATGGGCACCTTTCATTTTAGTAGCACTACCCCTATGAAGACCAATATGGGGGTTTCAACCCAACAGAATACTTTTACTCCATGAATCAGTGGGCAGAGCAAGGTCATGCAGTGGCAATATCCCACAACACAGAGCCCTTTTGATACGAGGGAAATGTTACCCATAGAGGATCGGCCCCAGCCTCAAAATGACTCTCACATAATGGGCCCACAGTATATAACATTGCTAGAGGGGAGAATAGGAGGCTTCTTCCAGGATGGAGAAAAATCGCCTCCAACATCATAAAGCATGGATACGGAATAGAATTTGGAGTCATACCTCTAAATGTCAAAGTGAAGAAAAGGGCTGGCAAATAAAAAGAATTAGTATTGCAACAGAAGAAAAAATACCTCCAACGAAAAAGGAGTGATGCAGGAGATATCAAAATAAGAACACAACCAGAGTGTGTACTGTGTATACTTCTTCATTCTCTTTCTTTTTTCAATAATTTGTGTTGATTTTTATATAGTGGGACAAAACACAGCATTGGATCCAGACACCTTATCGCTGACAAAACAAAATACATAGACCCCATCATGCAAAAACAAGCATACATCATATATTGTAACAAAAGAAAGAACAAATTAACATGAATATATTAGGGCTGGGAGGGAAATAGGAAGATGTGTAGACGAAGAGCAGTGGCATGACATTACAGCCCTCGTGTGAGTCAGGACCAGTATGTCATCCCATGGTGTCAGTACGGCTGATACTTCTTGATTCCTAAACATGACTTGACACTGAGGTCCATCATCAATCTCAGATTCTTAAACCGGTTCTTCAAGACCCAGAAATCGGTCAATACATGTGTAACCAAACCAAAAAAAGCTTTAAAAAAACAGTCGGAGGTGTTAACCTGGAATCTTTTGGTGTGTTTCTCTTGTCTTTTTGGTTTCTCACCTCCTGTTTTGATGGTATGCTGGACTTTGTTTTTGCTGTATTAGTGACTGCGCACTTTTTCACTTCTAAAGTGTAAGTGCTTCTACTGTAAATTGTGTTATGATTGGTTTTCCATGATAGGCATATTTGATATATTAGTAACGCCCTAGTACAGTGCACTGTGTGTGCCCAGGGCCTGTAAATGCTACTAGTGAACTTGTTTGACATTGTTCAACATTCTATCCATCAATTGTTTTTTTTTGCTTTTGTCACCATGAGTGGGACGGGTATGCCCAGGCATGTTTCCCGTGCTCTCCATGCAACTTGAGTCAAGCTGGCCTGGCTGATGAGGGGTAATACCCAAAAAACTGTCCCAGGATGCTTGTTTTCCAGTCTAGGGAGGACCTGGACTGGCAGTTCGGGCTGGACTGTTTCCATGGGAAGCAGGATCAAGACTGATTTGCATATGGCTGGGTTTAAACTGTAATGGCATGGAGAGAAAAAAACAATGGATTTAGTCCCAGATCTCTGTATTGGGGTGAATGTTTGACATTATCCAGCATTCTGTCCATCAGTTGTTCTTTTTGTTGTGAGCATGCAACACTGGTTGTGTCACCCACACAAGTAGACTTTAACAGGTGTCTCAGACCTGCCACTGCAGTGTCTGCACACAGTTTTTACCCCAGGCCCTAACCTTCTCCTGTCTTACATGTAGGTCACCCCTAGGGTAGGCCCAAGGTAGCCCCCATGGGCAGGGTGCAGTGTATGTGAAAGGTAGGACAAGGGATCAGAGCGAAATGGTTAAGAACTCAGTTGCAGTCCACGCGCTAATTCCTATACAAGCAGGTTTTCCGTATATATATAATGTATTTCTTAAATTACCACCAATGTTTTATGCTAACTCATTTTCGAACAGGCAGAGTATATGTGGCACATCCTATTCCAGGGCAAAGGTTCTAGGGAAACAAAGTGTGTCAATGCGATGGAGTATATGCACAAAGCACTTGACTTTTTGTTTTATGGGGTTTTTGCACCTTTTATAAATTACCTAGAGCACTTTTTTGAATGGGGAGTATTCATTTTTAAACAGTGTAAAATTGCTCTTTTATATTTACAATCATTGCATACCGTACCTATTTGTTAAGCTATTTTTAAGTTTTGTAACTAGTGTTATGAGGATTAGAGGCAGCTGCTGACAAATGAAAGTGATGGGGCAATATTCTAACCCACTGACGGGTATTAATAAATCCCAGCAGTGCTCTTAGACTCAATATTAAAGCTCACAATCGGGGTCCATTTCAAGCAGTATTTGTAATGGTCCTTGATTGAACACACTGGAGTTGAGGATGAAGGCAGTGCGAGTTTCTCACAGTGCCTGTCAAAGGTTCAAAATTAACTTTTAAGTAAAAGATTAGAAGTGTTCTTAACCACTGCTTCATTTCAGTGTTCCTCTCTGTCCAAGTAGTCCGAGTCTGTGGCTCCAAGTGCAGGCTCCCAGAGTAACCTCCCCATACCAATCCTGATGCTACTCTTATGCTGTTAATAATATTAATCGGGATGAGAGAAGTTCCAGGATTGTTTGGAGCGTGCTGGCTCAAAGCTCCTTTAGGCACGGAGGGCCTGTGCTTTCTCACCATCCAGCTGTTTAACACAGCTCAGTTTGGAGAAGTTTGAAGTGTGCATGTCGGGCTGGCTGTCTCAAGACAGCCTGCCAAAGTGACATGCGCACTTTAAACTGAAGGGCCCACCACTCCTCCATGCTGCCACTCCGCAATAATGGCCCCGCCCTCAGATTCAGCTCGGCTGCCAGCATGAAAACTTAAATGGTAATAATTTAATGTTATTACCATTTTATTTTTCACTTTTGCTGCGCTCCCAACAGCGGGATGATGCTCCTTTGCCCTAATGAAGGAGCCGCAGCCTGCGAAGAGTATTTGATTTTATGTTTTTATCTATTTTAGTGTGCACTGTTGTAATTATGCTTAAGATGACCTTTTTTAGGGTTGTGACACGTTTAAATGTTTCATCAGGACCTGCCTACCCTATTGAAAAATCATTTGTGCACCAGATACAGAAATTATCAGATTTTACATGGAGCAAGGCAAGACTTTTTACCACTTTAGGACACAGGGAACTTTTGCACTACAGGATTTATATTTCTGTTATGCAGCAGCTTAACTATGGATAGAGGTAGAATGGTCAAGGTCTGACTCCGATAAATTATGAGTGTACATACATCATGCAATTGTGGGCAGACCTTTATGGGACATACTGTGGTTTGACAAAAAACAGTCCTCGCGATGCGCAGTTGAGAACACCACTCAATACCACCCTTAAAATGTGAGCCTAAATTGGCCTAAAGGGGAGGACTTCCTATATACGCCAATCAATTTTAATCCCGAAGTTTCCCATGCACAGCATGATGATGCCATTTCGGATATGGCAGTAGTGTGAATGTAGAATGATCTTGGATCTGTTCCATAAAGACCAAGTCAAGTTGTATTTTCAATAAAAGACTGAATTCCATCTAGATCAGCAGGACAGACTAACGTACAGTCAGAATAAATATTGGGTCCTTGATCCTAAATTCAAATAGGCAGCCACCAGGGAGTAAGCCCTATTTAAAACACTGGGGCATATTTACAAGCCCCTAGCGCCACCGGAGCATCATGTTTTTTGACGCTCCGTTAGTGCTGTGTGCAGGCCCGTATTTATAAGGCTACCCAAATCCACCATGTTTTGCTTTTTGCGGCACTGTAAATACAGCCCCTTTTCAGGCATCCCTTTGCGTGAAAGGGGCGTGCAATGGTTGTTGGTGTGGGCGTTCCACTACAATACCCATTGCTTTTTGACGCGGTCACTAATTTACAAAGATCTGTAAAACTGAGGCATTGCCAAAAACTAACGCCATTGAAAAGCAGGTGTTAGAGTGGCGCAACGAGGAGTAATACTTTTATTTCTGCATTCTGCAGCACACATATAAGGAGCAAATAACCTTAAATGATTGTTTATGTGCAGGAAGATGTCCCTACCTGCACATAAACAATCATCCCTGCCATGCAGGCACACTTGCACCATGGCGCAAGGTTGTCTGCGTTGACGCGAGGCAGATTTATTAGTGCTGATGTAGGCAGAAGTAAACTGTGAATGAGAACTGCGCAGACTAATAGAAAATGATAGCTGACAGAAAGCTCCTCTATGTATGTATATTTATATATTTGTTTATTTTTAGTATTTTGGAAAACATGGGGCCGTTGAAACAGCTTAACTGTCTTTAGGCTAGACCTGATGATCTGCTGAACTACCTGACGTAATGAAAGGACTTTACTTAACAGGCATCTATCCAACCCTAATAACAGTATTTGCAAGACAGTGATGGGCACCACTGTTTCAGAAGATGTAAGATAACAGCATTTCTGGGGAATCGGTCCATGACTAAATGAAGTGCCCCCTTTTTGTTCAAAGTGCAATAAAAAGCATTGGAGGCAGCATGGCACAGTACTTAGGAGATGACTACTGCCTTGACTACAGTAAAGCTGTACTTTCCTGCGACTAGGAGGCGCAATGAGACTGTGACCGGAATGTTTGAAGCTAGGTATTGAGAGAGCTCAAATCTCTTAGATCATCAATTGAAATCTTTCTAAGAAATCGGGTATGTCAATGAAAGACCTCTGCCTCATTGTAATCAAGTAAGTGTAATTCTTCGCAGAAATCTCCAGTGGTGTAGCAAGGCCAGGTAGTACTCTGTGCGAAAAATTTCTTGTCACCCCCGGCTTGACAAAATGGCAAAAATATGTGTTTAAACACATATTTTTGAAATTTTTCACCCCCCTCAGTGATGACACCTGGGGCAGCCTGCACCCACTGCACCCCCCTTCCTACGCCACTGGAAATCTCTTCTCTCCTCCTTTGCCACCCCCTCCCTCTCCCCCATTCCTGTCTTCACCATCTTCAACTGACCATAAACAATACCATCTGGCTACATAATACAGGCCCTGCCATTCTGGGGCAAACATTGCTCTTCAGATGAGAGGAATTATATAGGCATAGAGTAAAGATAAAAAATATTAAATGCCATTTTTGGGTCAGGTGAATTGCTATATGATGAGGTTTTTCTTATTTTCTTGCATATGGCTTCCTACACTTTTTGGGATCCACTAGAAAGTCTGTGACCAATATTTAGTCGTCCATCGCGGCGGTGGGCAAATTTCCCACTGCATTTCAGAAACACATTAGTTCCTCAACATTTGATATTTGTCATAGCAAACTGACACAACTGGCATCTGATTGGGTTAACCTTCTCTGTCTTTCTTTTTTCCTCCGTCCTGTCTGCCCTTCCTCTGCTTTTCTCTCCCCTTCCTCCTTCCACCTCTCCATCCTTCTCCCACTATTCTTAGTTGCATTCTCTTTTTCTGTTGCCAGTCATTGTTTAGTCTTACCACCTTCTCCTCACAAATAAGCCTACAGTAACCCTCAATGATACCCGAGCATTGCGGCACACATGTAAGCCCACCAACCAAGGAGGGGTAAATTAGAAATATTTAAGGGCCCACTTAACCTAACTGCGAGAATAAAATAAGCAATGCAAGCTGACACAGGACAATGACTGACGATGTTGCAATACTTCATCCATGGCATCATTTAAGATTGCACCATATGCAGTAAATTATTCACATTAGCGATGACTAACAAGTTAGCAGCCATTCTAGAGCCAATGGCATAAAACTGTTACATTACTTATACATTTTGAATACATCAGTTCTTTTCACTTCAAATTGTAGTAAGCAAGTTGTAGTGTAGTGTAGTTCCTATCTTCCCAATAGGCTCTGCGCATTGGAATAATACCTACAGCAGTAAAGGCCTAGGCCAGACGTTAACTAGGTCTACTACTGTCGATACTAGACTTAAGTTTTGGGTTTGCCAGCGTAGCTCAGAGTTCGCTAGAAACTTTCTCGAATGTTCAAGGAGGAATTAACTTCCCTGATTAGACAAGAAGGGATTTAGTTTCTGACAACCATAGAACATGACAACTTTGCTCTCCCCTAATCAAGAGTCAATCTCGAGAGTCGTGTGAACAAAAGGCAAATTATTTTACTCAGTCAGTACGTGCATTCTTAGTCTCATCAGAATGTAGAGAAAAGGAAGAGACGGGCGTGTTCAATAAAAAGGTGTTATTTATTGATCAGTCTCTTTTCTCATACAAGAGAAATGGATCGATATTATTGCAATACTTATAGTTAAGTAAAGTGCATACATTAAAAGCAATAGTATAAAGTAATACTGTAAAAACATTGATATGGTTTCTAAGCCATATGATGTTTAAAATGAATAAAATATATTTACATACACATATACATTTGACTAAACGTACTCAACTGGTGTTTCTAAATACGCCTACCCCGTGTACCTGACCTAAGCCTA
The DNA here is from genome assembly GCF_964261635.1 of Lissotriton helveticus. NCBI lineage: Eukaryota > Metazoa > Chordata > Amphibia > Caudata > Salamandridae > Lissotriton > Lissotriton helveticus. The sequence goes on along the minus strand of NC_136067.1, from coordinate 1,699,234,022 downwards.
ATACGTGGGCGGGAATAGAAAGTTACAGTTTAAGTTAAGTTTGTTTTTGCCAAGTGAATAACTAAAGAATTCTCTGTGAGGGGTTATTCAGTTCTGTACCTGGAAGTTAGGATGAATGAGGAATGGTATCTCTCTCTCTGGTCTCGATATTCCAGGCTGCCTGCGAGGGCTACCCGGAAACGCCGGTGCTGGATTCTCGGCAGGAGAAAGCAGCTTCTCTCAGCGCGTCAGGAAGGCGGGGCTGCTGCCAGCGGGGTCTGCTCTGCTCTCGGCTTCGGCAAGTATGGCTGCTCCGTCTCGTCACCACGCGTGTGTTTGCATAGGGCAAGATCGGTAATATTTATACCTTTAAGGTGCCGAGATTGACGTAAGGATGGACATAGATACGTCAATAAAGATGTCATACGATTTGCTCGTTAGCACATTCTTTTACTAAAGTTCTCGGTGAAATCAAAACAATGGCCGCAGGGTTTTGCCCAGGTTGTCATAGGTTTGATTTGTTATGAGAACTCCGTATGCCTTATCAGGGGCTGGAGGAATATCGCTTGTCTAATTAGATCGCAAGCGTTATGACCTAATCAGATAACACGTTCCTGTGCCGTAGTGTGACTGCGTCAGATAACGGTATCTGCATCATGGGGAATTTCTGCCTCATGGGCTGACTGCTTGTTAACTTGTTGGTTTGTTTAACTAGAATAGGGTCAGGAATAGGGGGATCGATTCAGAACCGATAGGAATACATGACACCCACTCCACGCTAACTATGGACATATTTACTAATCTAGGCATAGTATAACATAGTACAACATACTATAGAGTAGTGTGTATACCTTACCACCCCAAAATACAAAATGCATTTTGAAATTTTCAAATATACTGAAAAAAATTGCAGACATATATATATGGTATGCACTCAAGCTGTAGAAAAATGCCAAAGTAATCGCATTTGTATACATTATTGCTTATTTGGTATATGAGAATTACACATGAAATGATTTCTTACAGAAAAAAGTTTCGAGACCATTCCATCACAGAATAAAATATCTTTATGAACATGCCAGCGGGCAGCTAATGTCTATAAGCTATCTAAAAAAAAATTTTTGTATTAGAAACCTTAGTTCTTTAAGAATAGTTCTTACTTTAAGCAGAAGATAGTGTCCCGAAAAATATGCAAAAATATTTTGGGGCTGCTGGAAAAACTGCTGTCCGTGAACTGGAGCGAAAATGTTCATGTGACTTTATTTTTAAAGTTGAAGGCCGAATTCAGGGAACGCCGTGTGCGAGCTTGCTCAAAAGTCTCTATTTCTGTTCAGGTGAGAACATCATATCATTTAGGCTTTCGAAAAAACTGTCAACAGCTTCCTGGGAAAGTTCCACTAACTCGGAAATAGGTGTAATCATGCATTCTTGCGCATGATTGTCTCCATTGACATTCTGATTTGCATTACTGACAGAAGGTCGTACCTGTTCGATGCTGCTTTCATCTTGAACTTCACTACCCATCAATCGTAGTGGTGAAGCTTCCACGAATGCCGTCATCAGGATTGGTAGCCTTTGAGGGCAGCACAAAGCATGAACCTTAATCGGGCTCAACAATGTTTCTGCATCCATCGGCGCATCCGATTGTAGCGTCAGACAGGTGTCTAACACGCATTCTTCTCCGCATAGCAGACACCTCAATACAGGTAAAACACATCTTTGCCACATTGGTCGAAATGATAGAAACCAAGTCATGTTCAGGTCTCTAAGCCGGGAGAGTCCCAGGATTTTTGATATCCGGTCCCGGTATCCAATGGCTAGGATTGTTTCTTCCCTTGTCGCAAGAGTTTTGTCTGTGACATGGGTTGCCATAACGAAAAATAAGGACTAAGAATAGGATTCCTGCAATTAGTCCCAGGATCAGGGGAAGTCCGCCAAAAATCGAATGGACGAAATCTGGAAAAATACCCAGTATGGCTTTGAATGGTGTTAATGCCATCGAAAATACTGTCTTAAATACCTTTGAGACCCCATTGGTATCAGAAATATTTAAGATTTCATTCAGGATTTCCGCGAAATGTACGGGGGAATTAGTTGATAATAATGTATGTATCTCTGCAGTCGTCCTTGCGACTTGTAGATCATACGTTTCTTTTGATGACGAGAGCCTGGTAGGCGTCTGAAGAAGGACTGTTTTCATTCTGCTTAAAGTATCTATTCGAATAGAAGTAATTTTCAAATCGGGCCATGCCCTTGCCTCCCTGTCTGGGAAGGAGCTGGGGGACAATGTGCGTCCACAGCACTTGACCTTCGCAGTAGTAGTTACTAGATAAGGAGTCCCGGGCATAAGACTACAACATCTGCGGTCTACAATAAGAATGTAACTCCCATTATAGAGTCTTTGAAAGAATGGTTCTATTTCTGTTGCAGGTGCGCCTTGCTGGTGACATGAACGGTTGTATGAATTCCCTTCACAGGCTCCATGCAAACTAATTCCGTTACACAGAAGCGTGTCGCTTAGTGACATCTCACAATTGTTGCCACTAAGAAACACTTTCTGTCCTTTATTACTGACACATGCATGTGAATAGGGCAGGTTCCAAGTTGTTTTAAGGTACCCCTTTCCCAATTTCTCGTACATGCCAGCCTGTATATATTTTTGGCAGTATTGAAACCTGAAGGTTGAGATTGGAATATTTATGATTCCGTGTATTATCCATTCACTGACAGGTCGTTCTGACATTGTCATTGGTAATCTTTCTAGTTTTTCAATGCTCAAGATTGTATAATCAGCACCCTTTTGCGCCATACCGATTTGTCTATCAGTAAGGTTAAAGATTTGGAATAGTGACGTTGTGTTGATTAAACGCCAAGGCACATAGCCTGAACGCAGATTTTGTAACGTCCAGCCAAGCTGTACAATAGAACGCAATTGTGACTGACCATGTTGTAATAACAGTAAGTCTTGCGATAATATATCGATTGCTGACGACACAATGCTGTCCAAAGAAAAAATTCTGGAGGACAGAGTCATTAACCCATTGTCCACTACAGAAAGTGATTTTTCCAAATTAATACGGTCAATTTCCCGTATTCTCTCTGCTGTTTCAATTTGAGTAACCTTCCAGGCCTCATTGTATGCTGCATATACAGAGGCTGCTATGAAACGTTTTTGACGCTGTTTGCGTGGTCCCAAAGTGAAATCACGCAAGTCAGCACCATCAGTAAGTAAAGTTAGGTGTTGCTTAATTTCAGCCAGTGTGGAAGTTTGTAGCCATTGAAGGCATAATTTGCCCACACTGTAGGTGGTAATTATCCCTGGGTGATGTCTTTGGGGATATCTAGGGTCTGGCCTGTTCATTTTGAAACCCTGTGTTTTGTTCAGGAATCTGTCTTGACAGTTATTAGTATCTGTGGGCCAGATCAACCACTGTTTCCAATTTGGATGTGTTCTGTTTTGGTTTAATATATGGTTTACGTCTATCTCTTCATCCGTATCAGAGTTATTGCTAAATATTGTTGGCTTTGGAATAGACGGTTTAATTAAATCTTTGATTTTGGCTAGACCAAGACAGGTGGTTTGTTGAACAGTGTCATTTAAAAATATCATTTGTTCTGGGATCATGCAGGCTCTAAACAAAGCTTCTATACCCTGTACTTGCCAATCTTTTGTACCCCAAACACTTTTCAATTCAACATTTTTGTCCCAATAATCAAAACCAAAAGTATTCATTTGTTCGAAAAATGAGTCTGAATATAACAATTTTGTGTTGGTTATCATGGTCTTGGTTCCTGTCTTGTTTGACAATTTAAAATAAAATGCTTCAGCATTACTTGTGTTAAAACCTGAAAAATATTAATATTTGTTGTAAACGGTTCTTGAGCTCCCTTTTGGAGGTGTTGCACAATGTTCCCATTGATTATAATTTAAAACATTTCTAGGTTGTGCAGATCTATGTAAAAAGTGGTTACCATAGTGGTTATAGCAATACATACTGTCATAATTTGTAGAACCCTGCAAATAATCATGTTTGGTAAATTTAGCAGACATTACTAAGTCAGACATCATGTTATTAATGCTTTCGAAGTCCCAATCATCAGCAAATGAGTTTGGTTTTGCAAAGTCACTCAATGAGATCTTAATTTGGTGTGGATATTTCAGGATCTCGACCGGACCATAAATTTCATAGTCAGTGTTGTCCCAGGCTACCCCACCAGGTATTGGATTGGCTGTGAAGTTGGCTGAAGAAAGTTCTCTTTTCTCGACGTGTGAAGATGTGTGTGGTTTGAGGATCAAGTTGATTTTCTGACTTGCTGTGTCCATTTTAGCATATTTTCCCTCAATGAAGCGTCCCAAAGTAAGTACCATGATGAGCCAAAGTATGAGGATAAATGCACCAAAACCCACCCAAAATTCAATCCATGGAGAAATCAGATATGTTTCTTTCAGTTGTTTCAAAAGTTCCTTAGCTTTGTCTTTAAAGGATTTTGATGATGGCTGTGTCTTTGATTCACTGAAGCCTTCAGAGGAATCATCGAAGTTTATGAAGTAGCCGGATGCAGTTCTGTCAATTGTTCCAATTGGTTCAGGATTTTTGTTTCTTGCATTGTCACTTGGTACTTCATTATAGAGTGGTGTGTCTCTGCTAAATGTTTTTATTTGGGTTTTCAGAGGTCTTAGTTCTATTGCATTATTGCATAGTCCTTGTTGTTCTTCTGTAGGCGTTTCGAATGTGATGAGCCTCTTCGTTAGGACCTCTGTACTGGTAGCAAACCTTGGTGTTCTGCTACTTATTGGGAGTCCACTTGGCCTACTGTTTGTTATCGGCCACATGTTGTGGTTTTACCAGGTCGATGGATACAACTCGGTTCTCCTTTTTACCAGCAAGTGGCGGTAGTACAACTGATCTTGTCCCGTTGACAGACAAGACAGGAACTGCTTTTCTGTAAGAAGGCCCAAATTCCTTCTTTACCGCGATCTTTTCCCTGACTAGATCCCCGACTTTTGGAATCCAGACAGGTCTTGCTGGGACAGGTGGTGGTTCTTCAGTGGTTGTTGGCTGTTGTTTCAACTTTATGTTGCTCAGGTCTTTTCTTGTTTTGTTTAAGTCCTGCAAAATAGCCAAACGGTCTTTGATATCAAAGCTTTTTTCTTTCACCACTGAAGTCTGACTATCAATGTCAGAGATCATCATCCTAGTTCCAAATAATAATTCGTACGCACTGAATCCCTTCAGAGAATTTCTTGGCAAGTTATTGAGACTACGTTGGACACTTATTAAATGTTTGACCCACCCAGCTCCCGAACCTAGTATCCTTTCCGCTATAGATTGCTTTATGTCTTGGTTTTTTCTTTACACCATCCCGTACCCTCAGGAAGGAAGTGAGAAGATTCCCGCTGGACTGTGCTCATTCGGCCATGTTTCCCCCCAGGCTGGTGGGCCTGAGTGAAAACAATGGTCGAACGTAGCATGCTCTTAGCGTATATGCCATTTAGACTCGCAAATCTTTGTATAACAGTCCGGACGTCAGCCGAGTGCTGGTGATCTACATTATAAGTGGAAACTAGCCTGTATATGTTAATCGCAAGCCATTCTTTTTACTGGTAATATTATCTGCCGTAATACGACGAGGTATCAAACTGTTTCTCTCCCCACTGCGATCTCTATTGCAGTTTGGGCAGCGTTTTACAAACATGGTGTGACGCAGGCTCATGCCTGGCCACCAGTACCGTGATTGTAATTCTTCCAGTGAATTTTTTAATTTAAGGTGTCTGAGACCCTCGCCCATGTGTGCGTCTGCGATTAACAAGTTTCTCCTGTCCATGTTTGGAATCACTCTATCCCCCACTCCAGGGATTCGAGCAAAAGGGACGGAGTTTGCATCGATTATGTATGTATAATTGAGTGGATAGTTGATCGGTAACGCTGAGCAGTCGCCTTTTGATGACGTTTTCACCGCCAGCACTGTTTCACCGTCAATGTATTTTAATGTACGCTTTTTTCGAACTACGGGAGCCGATTTAGTGGCTGCCGCTGCGGCTGTTTCAGCCAATGAATTCCCTACAACGTGAACGCCATCACGTTGATGACTCAGTGAGTGAGTCACGTGAGTCTTTGGTAGCTCTTTCTGTAAAAGAGCTATTTGTTCCCAGAGCAGTTTCTGCTTTATTGGTGCATCTGTGTCATCTTTGTAACCGTTTTGAATCCATGTCTGCAAATCGCTGTTATATGATTTGACGCAGTAATATGAATCTGACACTATAAGTGTCGGGAATTCGCGATCCGCATTATCTAGCGCCATTTTCAATGCTATTATTTCAGTTTGTTGTTCTGAATTACTTTCTACTGAGTGTGTCTTTGTTAATAGAGGTTTTAGTTTACCTCCGCGCCACACTTCTTTTGTAATCTCACATGTGGGGTTGTATGCTTGTTCTCCCCAAACGGACGGTTGAGCATGTCCATCTGTATAGATTACACAGGCGTAATGTCGTAGAGGCAGAATGTCGATTGGCAGAGGATATGTTTCTTCATATTCTAGATTTTTTAATTCTTCTAGTTCTGGATCAAAGTAGTAGTACACTTTGTCCGTTGTGATAGAATTCACCCATTGTATCCATTCGGGATTCAATGCTGTTGTTGGTAAATTCCACGGTGTTGTTAATGCTTCAAAGGCTGATTTTGCTGTTCTGACTGTGATATGTCTACCGTCCGCTTGATCTTTCTCTCTAGCTATTGCGGTTTGAACTGCATGAACAATTTTTTCTTTGTTGCTGAATTTCTGTTCAGCTTCTGTGTACAAGTGTGATTTGAATGCAATTGGTACCTTTTCCCCCTCATTAGAGGTTAGGTATGTGAATCCGCATCTCCCTGGGATGACTCGAATCACAAGATTGCGTGTGTTATCACGTGTTTCTAATTTTGTTTTAATTAGCATGTCTGTTTGTAAGGATCTCAAAATTTCTGTGTGTATTTGAGTCCAACTGGATCTTTTAAAGTCTGGTTTAATTAGATCATAAAGGGGTTTGACCCTTTCTGCGTAATTTGCAATGTATGTTCTTCCGAAATTTAGGAAGCCTAGAATTGACTGTAGGTTTTTTAGTGTTCTAGGTGCTTGGAGTACGGCACATTTCTCTAGGAAATTGTCAGCCAGGCTTTTGCCTTCACTTGATAATTCATATCCTAAGAACAGGACTGTCAGATGGGCAATTCTGGACTTTTGTAACCCTCTGCTGCGAACCCAAGTATTATGGTGTTCACTCTTTTCAAGTGAGTCTCCAAGTCATCATCTGTTAAGTAAATGTCATCGACATAAGATAATGCTTCATCATCATATAGATGAAGTAATTCTGTTACTCTCGCTGAGAATACCCCCGGGCTGTTCTTGTACCCCTGGGCTAACCGACAGAATTGTTTTTGAGTGCCATTTACTGAGAATGCAGTTAAATATCTGCTCTCTGGTGCTATGTTTTGACAAAAGAATCCATTGGAGATGTCCAAGGTTGTTTTGTATTTTTTGCGCACTATGTTATTCATTAGTGCAGCACTGTGTGAGTTTTGCACTGCAAAAGTTTTGCAACATGTGTTAAGGTGTCGGTAATCCAAAACTAGACGATATGAATTGTCTGGTTTGGAGACCGGAAACAAAGGGTTGTTCATTTGTGAGGTGCAAGTTTCAATCACCCCCTGGTATTCTAGCTGATCTAGTATTTCATTTACCTGTTTTTTAGCTTCTTGCTTAATTGGGTACTGCCTTTGTGCAGTAGGTTGTGATTTTAACTGGATTTTGTGAGGAGGGGAGTCCTCATCCCATCCTACATGATTTTTATATAAAGCAGGTGCTAGAGCCACTGCCCACTTTCTAGCAAGTGTGTATTTTTTATGAATTGGGATATGATTCGAGAAGGCAGGCATAATTACTTCTTCGCCATGAGGGCACTCCCTGACAAACTCTGGTGGCCAGTCTTTTTCAGCTAGAAGGATATCATAGCCCTTGGAGAGATTATCCCAAAATAGTCCCCTTATTTTCCTAGTCTTATCTCCCTCTATACGTAATGTTATCTCGTATATCTTGTGAGGTTTGCTAACCCTGGTGTCTGCAGTTTCCACTTGAAGATATTCATTCGTGTCCACTGTCTCCAGATGATTCATAAGGACTTTGCGAGCTATGCTCACTTCTGCTGCGCTGTCTAGCATTGTCTGAGCCCATTCTCCGTTTTTCAGTTGTGTCCTCAGTATTCTCGGCATTGTTAACTACCTTGATACTGGCTACCTTCTTTTTTGGAAATTGTAATTTCTTTTTTAGCTGAGCAGGTTCCTTGTCTTTGGTGTGCTCTTCTCTTTGTTCTGATCGTCCTCTTCTTTCCGATTTCTGCGAGGAATTCTGAAAAGATTGAGAGGGACGTGTATCAATGTCTTGATATCTATCAGGTTTCTTTATATTATCCCTATTTCTAAGGTTATATCTTTTCCCAGAGGGGTCACTCTGGGGTGACCTGTGTCTCTGGTTCGGAGATTTTCCCTTCGCCTAGGAGACCTTCCTCGGGACTGGAATTTCTTTTTTTTTTTGGATTGGATTGTTTGTTTCCATCCCAGGTCTTTTTTGGTGAATTATTATTAAAAAATATTTTTTCTGGACTTTCAGTCAGTTGCGGTTTTACTGGTATTCCACCTAAACTATCTCTACCTAGTTCCTCATAGGATTTTTCTATGATTCTGGCAATTTCAGCTGGTTGGTCTGCTATATCTGTCTCTTTTAACCTCTGGCGGATCGCCACGTTGGCTGCTTCACCTTTTATGTTGGCTAATAATATAGCCGAGACCTGCTTGAAGTCTTTCAGTAATTTCATACCAAGAGTTAAAGCGGGCTCTGGACCGTATTCGTCTTGAATTTGTTTTAGCACATCTGGTATCACCGAAATGGATGGAACACCGTGCGTTTTTGTGTAGATGGAAGCAAAGACTGTACCCCAAGTGTCACAGTCCTCAATGTGTGGTGCGATTCCCATTGGGAGACAGATAGTCAGAATCCTGTGTTTTTCTAATGGGGTGGTGTCAGGAAACACCGCCTCTATTTGGGTAATTTTCTGTGCCAACCAGAATGGTATTTGTTCCCGTTTAGCCGGTACTTTACCTAGGCAAGACTGGATGTTCTGTGGTGTAATTTTATTTGTGTTCCCCTGGTGAGGGGTCAGCTGTGGAAGTTTAATCGCTGGCTGAATTGTTGAAGTCCGCATCACATACTGAACTAATTGTCTATGAATTTTTATTAATTGTTTTAGTTGTACTAAAAGATCTGCTGCAGGCATTCTTTCGAAGTCTGGATGTGGTGTGTATCCGGCTAGGACCGGCCACGTTGCTCCTGGTCTACCTAAAGGACCGAGCCTGGTGATGTGATTATTATGTTTTAGGGCGCCATCAAATAAGAGCAAATGATCTTGGAATTTGAGTGGTACTTCCACCTCCTCAAAAGGAGTGTACTCATTAGGAGGTTCCTCTATTTTGTAATAGTGGAAGTACTTTGTTACAGCATTAGCTGCTGGAAAATGTATCCATGAATAATATACCTCTGTCTGCCGATATTCGTGTGCCTCAATTACGAATATGACTGTGCCACCTCTAGGTGTCAGTTCATTTTCTATAAGTTTTAGAGTTATAGATCTCCTTTTGATGACCGGAATGAGTATTATATCCGCGTCTGCTGCTTGCATGGTAGCATCAGCATCTGCGAGTTCAGTTGCTAATCTAACTGCCTCTCTTTCTTCTTCATTTTCTGACATTTTACTGTCCTGAAGGTTATTTTGTTTGTTTGCAGATCAGGTTTCTTATGGAAACAGAGATTAGATGCACAATATTTTGGAACTGTTTATCCTTCAACGTTGACTATACCAAGAACCATACATAGGAGTTCCCTCCTGCGAGGTTTTGGAGGATATTACCTTTCACCCACTCCAGACGTCTTTGGAGTATTGTGGGAAAAGGGGTCTGAGTGAGAAAGCACGACTGAGTTACTCTAAATGTCTTACGTTAGTTTTATCGCCCTTTCCAAACGCGTTGGGCGCCATGTAGTGTAGTTCCTATCTTCCCAATAGGCTCTGCGCATTGGAATAATACCTACAGCAGTAAAGGCCTAGGCCAGACGTTAACTAGGTCTACTACTGTCGATACTAGACTTAAGTTTTGGGTTTGCCAGCGTAGCTCAGAGTTCGCTAGAAACTTTCTCGAATGTTCAAGGAGGAATTAACTTCCCTGATTAGACAAGAAGGGATTTAGTTTCTGACAACCATAGAACATGACAACTTTGCTCTCCCCTAATCAAGAGTCAATCTCGAGAGTCGTGTGAACAAAAGGCAAATTATTTTACTCAGTCAGTACGTGCATTCTTAGTCTCATCAGAATGTAGAGAAAAGGAAGAGACGGGCGTGTTCAATAAAAAGGTGTTATTTATTGATCAGTCTCTTTTCTCATACAAGAGAAATGGATCGATATTATTGCAATACTTATAGTTAAGTAAAGTGCATACATTAAAAGCAATAGTATAAAGTAATACTGTAAAAACATTGATATGGTTTCTAAGCCATATGATGTTTAAAATGAATAAAATATATTTACATACACATATACATTTGACTAAACGTACTCAACTGGTGTTTCTAAATACGCCTACCCCGTGTACCTGACCTAAGCCTAATACGTGGGCGGGAATAGAAAGTTACAGTTTAAGTTAAGTTTGTTTTTGCCAAGTGAATAACTAAAGAATTCTCTGTGAGGGGTTATTCAGTTCTGTACCTGGAAGTTAGGATGAATGAGGAACTGCGGCCTGCTGTTTCGGTCTCCTGAGGGGCTTGAGACCTGTTCTCAAGTTCTTTGACGCCCCGACCAGGCAGCTGGTGATCCAGGCCACTATCCTCTCTCGCCTGGATTATGCCAGCTCTCTCCTGGCTGGGGCCAATCAGGCTGAACTAACCCGTTTACAACGGGTTCAGAATGCTGCGGCGAGGGCGATTGTTGGTTTACCCAGATTCTGCTCAGTGACAGGTGTCCTTCGCTCCCTACACTGGCTCCCGGTTAGAAAGCGCATCCTTTTTAAGGTCTTGTGCCTTGCTTTTAAAATCTTGAGAGGTACAGGCCCGGAAATCCTGTCGAGTTGTCTGTCTTTTTATGTCCCTGCCCGTTGCCTCCGCTCTCAAGGTCTGGCCCTTGCGGTGGTTCCCAGATTCAGGCTTAGCCGCATGGGAGGCCGCTCGTTTAGGGTAATGGCTGCGTTAGCATGGAACTCCCTGCCCGTTGAAATTCGCCTGCTGGAGGACCTTTTGACTTTTCGGAAGGCTTTAAAAACCTTCTTGTTTTAGTTGTTTCTTAGTCTCTGTTCTTGCCTCTTGTTGTGTTACGGGCTACCTTGTCTCTGCGCCAGGACGCTCCTTGGCTGGAGTATCTGTGCGCACAATAAATAGACGTAACATAACATAACATAACATAACATAACATGGTATCTCTCTCTCTGGTCTCGATATTCCAGGCTGCCTGCGAGGGCTACCCGGAAACGCCGGTGCTGGATTCTCGGCAGGAGAAAGCAGCTTCTCTCAGCGCGTCAGGAAGGCGGGGCTGCTGCCAGCGGGGTCTGCTCTGCTCTCGGCTTCGGCAAGTATGGCTGCTCCGTCTCGTCACCACGCGTGTGTTTGCATAGGGCAAGATCGGTAATATTTATACCTTTAAGGTGCCGAGATTGACGTAAGGATGGACATAGATACGTCAATAAAGATGTCATACGATTTGCTCGTTAGCACATTCTTTTACTAAAGTTCTCGGTGAAATCAAAACAATGGCCGCAGGGTTTTGCCCAGGTTGTCATAGGTTTGATTTGTTATGAGAACTCCGTATGCCTTATCAGGGGCTGGAGGAATATCGCTTGTCTAATTAGATCGCAAGCGTTATGACCTAATCAGATAACACGTTCCTGTGCCGTAGTGTGACTGCGTCAGATAACGGTATCTGCATCATGGGGAATTTCTGCCTCATGGGCTGACTGCTAGTTAACTTGTTGGTTTGTTTAACTAGAATAGGGTCAGGAATAGGGGGATCGATTCAGAACCGATAGGAATACATGACAGTAGATGAGAACATTTATAATTCAGCTCCTTAGCTGTATTTTGTTGTTAATTATGATATCCCAGAGGAGAATTGTCCAAAGTTGGGGGTTATCTCCAGGGATAGTATAACTAACGTCCCACTTGAGCTCAGATTTTTTTGCAGTGCATGGACGACATTTAGGAACTTTTTGTTTTGGGACTCTCCCATGCACGACAATTAGGGACCGCCAGGGGTCGAAACTGCAGCCCCTAAACCAGCAGTTGCTACCCCTGCTACCTTACTTGTGACCCATGGCTGTTTGTCAGCCTTGGCAAGCACTCTGGTGGCATAAAATCAGCCACGGTGTGAGCAGAGCTTGATTACACTGCTGTGCTGAAGCTCTGTCTGCAGAGGCATCATGATGGACTGCAAGCTGGGCCTGGGTGGGAAAAATAACTCATCTAATTTGTTGCTATAGTGATTCTGGACGGGCCTGCGCATTCCTTGATTTGATACATTGTATTTACCTGCTGCAGGCCTGAGCCAGGAAGCTGAGCGAATGAGCACAAAGAATGCGCAGAATGGCTGGGCATGATTGTACAGTGACTAACTACACATGCTGCAGCTAGCAGCATGTGTGTGTAAGTGCATTGCATACCCTACCGAAGCTGAGGACGTGGTGCCTAGTGCGGTATGTGTACCACAGTGTTTGGGACCGCCGATTGGGTCTCAGGGCTGTCAATCTGGTAGCGCAAAACCGCTATCAATGATGATGCCCTTTTGCCTAGCCCCTGCCCGGCAGTAAAGTCGAGTCAGATTCATGCCTGCTGCATGGGTGCTGGGTGTCAAGACTCTAGAATGACTGACTCAAATCAACGCAAGTTCAGGACCGGGCCATGAGTGACTTGCTTTTCCTAATTGTCACTCTCTGACTGAGTCAGTTGGTCGTACCTCAGGCGGGCCGTGACCCAGTTAGTGTGAGAGTGAGACTGACTGAGTCGTCACATCGATTTGACTAGAATCTCGACTCTCCGTTTCTCCTTGTGGTGGTGTCAGTCATTGTGACTCCTGTAAGGTGTGGGCCCTGGGCATTCGTTTAACAGAAACATCAAGTAAAGTAAGATAAGAATATCTGATTTGGAGTTGACACAAGATTTTAAAATTCCCTGCACAACTTCAGAAATGATTGTTAAACAGCACACATTTCGGGTTCAATCGTTCTAGAGGTCTAACCATGGTTTAGGTAATGTGAATAACACATTAATAGCCTTTGTTTTATGTCCATGAAGCCACAGCATGTGCACGCCGATCAGTGAGTGGTGATGGACTGTTCAACAGGACATTGTCTGTTTTGAACACCATCAAGGCTGGAATAGCTGTACCAGGCATGGGGCGATGGGTGGGCGTTTCTCTAGGAGGCTGGAAGGGTGGGGAGCAGGTTGTGTTGGTGGGTCCAGTTTTGTAGCAGTGCAGCAGTTTTAAAAGCACTGCAAAGTTCCTTGTAGATTCAGCAATTTTCAAGCAACAATAAAAGTGTCAAGTTAACTCTGGTGATGTATTAATGTACTTGCTGGAGAGAAAGGGAAGTTTTATCTAGTGGCAGTTTTCACTTATCTAAGGTGGTTCCGAGCGTTAATATGCCTGCTGCAAAGAAAGTGTACCATGCATATCAATGAACAATATTTAATGTAGATAGCTCAGTGGGTTACTGCTAGTCACAGAGATTCTGTAGTAAGTGTGCAGTTCAAAAATTGCATTCGTAATCCAGCAGTGGCTCCTCCACTAAGGTGGAGGAGTGTCGCCCCACTGCTCTGCGAGCAGTTTAAAAAGGAAAAATAAAACGATAACGCAATGTTATTATCATTTTATTTTTACGTTCCTGCTTAGGTGAGGGACGGGCTGAGCTGGACACAGCAGGGGCCAGAGGGAGGAGTGGTGAGCACACTCTAAGTGCAAATGACGGTTTGGCCACTGTCTTGTGCTGGCTAAACAGTCATGTGCACTATGCATGTTTTCCACCGGCTGTATTGCACAGCGTGCGTGGAGAACATGCACAGGCTCACAGTTCCCATCAGAGCGCCGAACCACGGCGCTCAGACCAATCACGATGCTGCTGTCACACTGGTGACAGCAGTGTCCTTATTGGGTAGGTGAGCCTGTATACTTTCTGCTTGCTACCTGTCGACGACCGCAAAGGACTGGGACTCGGTAGCCAACCTGCTGGTAAGCAAATCTTTTTTATTGCCCTCTCTTCCCCCCTCCGGCACCCTCATTAAGCAACAGCTGCCACTGTCGTAATCTAGCACAATGTGCTATGAACTGCCATCTAAGAGCTGCATGCAAGCTGCATGATACAGGTTAGAAAGTTATGGTTTTTTCCCCAGTCTTTCTATCCTGATGTTGCTAAGAAAGGTTTGTTTGGGTAGAAATAAATTATTATTATTAAAGTCAACCCTAACTACTGTGGTTATGTTCCGAATCCTGAGTTTGTGCTTCTCCAGACTAAGCACTGTTAAAAAAGTGCCTACTAGTATGGATGACATGTGAATTCTACACCTTGTAGTCTCCTTTGCCTCATGTAACATTTTCTATACACTGATTTACACACGTATGATTTGTTGTCTCTGTATGTGTGTGTGTGATGGATTTTGAAAATACGGAAAGATTTGCTTTAGGAGCAGTGAATAATGGAGTCATTCTTAAATGCGGACTGTAACATCTACATTTGTAAAGCAAGCATTCATGCCTCCAGGCATTATGGCTGTTTGATAAGATGTTTATTGCTGGTAAGGTATGCTAATGCAGAGCAAGCATATTATTGATCAACACAAATACTGTACCAATGATGTGCATGTTTCCTGTAGAAGAATTTACTGATAGCAAACCTGGAAAGGTTCAATGGCTCTACAGGTTTCGAAGTATGTACACCATGTCATGGAAAGGAAGGTTGCTGGGATAACATGACCTGTATTAAATAGAGCTGTTATCTACGTTCCAAGACTGAGATTTAATTACATGGTACTCTAAGTTTTTAAAATGAATGACAGTGAACTTGTTTTGAACATTATATGCCCATCAATATTCGCATTTTATAAGTTATTTGATATTGATAATGGCTGATTTCAACTTTTCCATTGTACACTATTTGATAGGTTCTTAATCAATTCTACATTATCTTAATTGTATATCTAAAGATACTACATGAAACAATGTATGTAGCTGCATTTTCAATAGGATTTGAAGAATGTCTGATTATAGGGTACTTCTTTCATATTTGTAGAGATTTTTCAGCCTCTGTGCGATGTAAGTAAACAAATGTTAGATGCATCCCTTCCTGTGTGAGCACCAAGCCAAAGAGCATGCAATACGGTGATGTCATCAGGTCAAATGCCTTGCGATGCCACTTACTGTGACATCATCGGGGTGGGTCAAAGGGCAGGTGATGTAATTTCATGTGATGTCACCAGGTTCAAGTTCATCTAATGTCACTTCCTGTGACATCAGGCAGGGGTCACATGGCATGTGATGTCACTTCCACTACCCTGGCAGTTTGATGAATCAACGTCCATGGACTTTGCTGCTTTACTTGACAGACCTGGACTGAAAGGACTCAGGTGGAAACTGCATTGTAGATGCTAACTTACACTGGGTAGCTCTTCCAATGCAATTTCTGGCAGCGTTGGGGCAACCACAGTTTATTTCTTGATGGTGGTGCTAGTGGTTACTGCCATTGTGAAAATCGAATTCCCTTGTACCCAAGATGGTGCATGGAATAGAGAATGGATAAAGAGACCACTAGAAACTTTCCTCAGATGATCCGTTATGTCTCTCCTCTAAATTAAATGAAGCCCCATGCCTCTTGAATTTTTTACAGCTTGTGTTCACAAAATCACACCAAACCAACACTAGAGCACCAAACTCAATAACATTTTTGCATGACATACTTTTGTCCACTGGTATAACGAATCGATTGTTCAACTGGTAAGAGACATTTTGGGTATAGCAAACATTGGTAATGCGGATAGGTTTGGATTTATTGAGGCAATACATAGCCATGTATGTTTTCCCAATAAATAGTATCATAGGGAAAACATTTTAGAGTTTGGAAAGTATGAATGAGCCTGTTAACCCCTTCGGTGCTCATGACGAGCTCAGCTCGTCATGACATATACCTCTCAGGTGCTCATGACGAGCTGAGCTCGTCATGACTACACCCGTTTTTATTACGGCCCAGCACTGCAGGGGAATCGCTCCAGCAGCCATGAGATTAAGGATAGCCTGCATCACTTTGATGCACCAGGGGGGTTGTGATCCAATTTGAAACACAGCAACTATTAGCTCGGGGAGAAGGGGGCGAGGGGGGTTACAACGAAGACAGCAAATTAAAGCTGGCTTCAGGGCTTCGTGTTTAATAGTGATAAAGACACTTAAAAAAATACAGCTTATAACCTCACTGACTTTCCATTTCATAGAGCTATATGATGATTTTGTGTTGCAGAATATGATGCCAGTGAATATATTGACATCTGGAGGATAACTGACCACATTGGGCACCCTTGGACGTGACTGTTCACCTGCAGATTACAGCGCATGTCTGAAACATTGCTGGATTCACTGAACCCAAGCAGCCACTTTTTGAATTATGATTGCCTGTGCGTCGTGTTGATGTCACAGCCATCTTAAATGAAGGATTCCCCTCAGCCTAAAATGGGGTTCCCTTGCCATCTCCATTTTAGATAAGGCATAATCTTAGAAAGGCAGTGACTCTTCCACATCATAACATTTGAATGCTGTGGGCATTTTTAGGTCGAGCGACCTATCTCAATGCGCATGCGCATTGAGCGGGAGCGAGATATATAGGGGCTTATCGAGAGTTTACCTAACTGGCGATTCCACTGGCGATTTCTTGCAGTGCATGTGCTTTTTAGGTCATTGCGCAAGCGCAAGCCCTAAAAAGCGCGTGCACAATGCCACCAGCCGCCTGCCTGCCTGCCTCGCATTACCACATCAAAGGCGGCCGCGTCTCAGGCCCCTGCTGCTTCACACCCTCATGCCGCTCTCCCCGCTCAGCCCCCTCCCCTGCCGGCCGTGTCGCATTTCTCCTCCCCCCTCCCCACATCAATTAAGGTGCTTTTAAGTCCGGCATTTTTTCCCCTTCAGAACCGATTTACAGCTCGCTGCCCTCGGTGGCTGGGTACATTTTTTTCTCACATCATCCGACTCACACTCCTTAGTAATCTCGCCGTTTCTCATCACACCACTTGACCACAGTTGTTTACTTTCTTTCCATTGTTATGCCATATACTTTCCTCTTGCGTATTACGGGGATGCTTTGGTGTTTTTTCTTTTACTTTTTATTAACCTATTATCCGTTTAAAGTCTGGTATTACTCTTCACAATAGACTCAGCGTCGCTGTTGCGCCGCAACCGCGAGGGCCCAGCTGTCTATCGAGCTTTCCTGACGTCACTTACACGCAGGATTGGAAGCAGAACTGGAGTACATCATGTTGGCTTGATGCCAACTAAGTCTTTCTTTACGCATGGCTAATTGACGGTTTTCGCTACATTTACTCTTTATATACGGGCTTCTCGGCTCACAAGGGTTATATGCTGTTCCGTGAGGCGAGACGCCATGATTGACTTTGCAGGTAAGCGCGTTAGCACAGTGAAAGTTTTGGTGCCACTACATCTCTCTTTGGAGTATGTTATCGTCCTGATTCAGCCCTTGTTCCCCGCTCGATCTCTGTGTTTTACTCTTAAAGCCAGAACCAGGGGTTTTCTTTTAAATAACTACGCCCTATCGATCACTTCACTTACCGCATTTACCCGCATTTCTCACCCAGCGAAGGAGATGGCTTTGCCTTGATTGTAATGGGCATTATGCCTAGCTCCAGATACTTTGTCTCAAGGTTCAAGTCAAGTGATATGGGACTTTGGTTGCCCTAGTGTGTTCTTCATGCCCACTTGGTGTCATCGTGAGCAGCACTCCTCCCACACCTTTGAAGTGAAGCTTAGCTTCACTTCAAAGGCCCCTGCTGCTTCACACTATTCACGGCCGTAAGGCCGTGTCTCTCCCCAATCGCCGCTCTCCCCCCTCCGCCCCCTGCTGCGGGCCGTGTCGCATTTCTCCTCCCTCCTCCCCACAGCAATGCCCTCCGTCTTGTTTGTTATATGTTTTAATGGTGAGGAATTGTTTCCATTCTACTGTGTCTACTATTTTCTTGAACGTTAAGTAGCAACAGTTCCAAGCCTTCCCCTGAGAAGCGTGTGTGCTTCGTGTTCCCAGTGGACCGTGCATGAATGTTAAATGTGCCTCCGAGGACCCATCAATTAAGGTGCTTTTAAATCCGGCATTTTTTTCCCCTTCAGAACACCGTCTCCTATATGGCTTTGTTGTTTACGTGTTTCGCATTCCCGGCCTCTCCCAGTCAACTGACTGAGTGGTTAATCCCACATTAATCGCTGCGCTGCGCATGCACTGGAGTCAAGGGTTTTAACGGGAGCTTTGAAATTTCAACACGTCCTGGGGCGTTTTTACTTGCAGTTTTATTTCTTTAAACCTGCAGATGTGGATTGATTTTCACAACGGATTACTGCTCTTTTATGACCTCTGGTTGAATATTGGGTTAGTTGAGTGAATTTGGACGCCTTTTCGCTCAGTAAACATGCCGGCGCTTTTTGAGAACGTGTGCGGTACATAAAACAGTAAACCAAAGCTGAAATTCCAAGTTTTCTATTGGAGCTAGTGGTTTTAAAAGCGGTAGTTTTTCCACCTTACGTAAACTTTACTTTTACTGTAGGAGTAGCAACATTCAAAATCTACATAAAAATGTGAACATAAAGTGAATATTTCTCAAATGTCTGTGTAGATATTTTGTAAGAGCTGCCTGGCAACCTGAAAATCTGTGAAAATGTACATTATATTTATCATGTTTCTATAAATAACCTAGCAACGTTAAACTGCACTCTTGGTATGTCACTCTCCCCTGTCCTCACTCTCCCCTCTCCTCACTATCTATTTGAATAACCAGCGCTAAGTCCTTTAAAACAAACGCACATTTGTCAGACCATTCCTAGCAGCCATTTCCTAAAATTATTTGAAAAAAGTCACACTATTCCAAGAGCTACTTTTGCGACCTTCCTCACACACCCACTCACCTTCACACTCACACCCCCTCACCCCCCTCACCCTCCTCACCCTCACACCACTCAGTGCTACAACACATATTGTGTTACAATAGGTGTCACATTTGCGAAAGATGAAACTATTGGCATTGTAAATAACAAAGATATTAATTTCGCTATTTTTAAAACAAGCACATAAATAAAAAATGTGTCCTTTACAATACCAATAGCTCAAACTTTCCTAATGCAAGACCTATTGCATTGCTGTGCTTCTCTCCCCTGCTGCACTCTCCTGCTCTCTAGAGATGTGGCCTAACGACCAGAGCTGCCATATAAGTCACGTAAATACAAAACATGTTGCATTCCAAATGCTATAGGTGTCACATTCGCGAAAGTTATAACTATTGGCATTGTAAATGACAAAGCTATCAATTTAGCTATTTTAAAAACCAACAAATGAATAAAATATTTGTCATTTACAAGACCAATAGCTCCAACCTTTCTAATGCGAGACCTATTGCATTTCCAATGCTTGTTAAAAATGCAGGGAATTAAGTCTTGCTGCGTAGAGCCTCCCATGCTACTGCTGGCATGCATGGCATGAAATGCAGTTTTCATTGAGACAGCAGCAGTAATTTGTAATGGTAGAAACAGGTGGTTTCCTATACGGAAGTCAGGGGAAAAATATATGAAATCAATGTGGCTGGTGGATTTTAAAAGAGGTGGGACAAAAAATGTTGTACCCTAATGTAATAGCGAGCGAAGCGAGTGAGCCCAAATAGCAAAAGGAGGGTGCGGAGGGTTCTCTCCCCACAAGAAATTTTTGAAAAAAATGGATTCAAATGGTGGGCTTTACACCACATATTTACTGCAAATTCTTAAAAAAAAGGGGGGTCCAAATATAGCATTTTGAAGCACAAGTATGAAGAAAACATTAGAATCAAATAAAAAATGTGCCCAATCCTCAAACAGGTCTGCTTTCAAAATCACATCAGTTAATGATCACAGGCGATTAATTTTTCGATGGAAGACTGATCATGTGAGCAATACCAATAGAGAGATTTTCTGTGTGACCACATGCAAAATTTACCAAATGTGATAAATACCGGAGGTAGTAAATGCTTCATACAGTACAGGAAAATAAAAGAATCTGCAAGTCTGCTGGTGTAACAAACCTGTGGAAACGTACTCCATCCCAAAATGTGCTAGGGCATTTACTGAGCCCCCCAAAATCACCAGAAACGTGCTGGGAGGGATTATGGGAACGCTCTATAACAAGGTCAAACGGACCGCTCTCACAGGTCCAGCGACACACACCATTCAGGTGTGGTTTGAGGAGCAGCGAACACTGGGCTGGGAGGGGGTTCTAACACAAGCCACGCCACTATGGGACACGAAAAGGCTATGCATGTAATGCAACACCAAAGGCTTTAAACAATGGGATTTGATAGGCATCTCAAAGGTGGGAGATATGTGGAAGAAAGGTGAAATAGTCTCATTTTTCCAACTACAGCACACATATGGTCTAGCACAGAAGGAAATGTTCCGTTATATACAGATTAGACATGCGCTCAATGGGAGAATCCCACCAGGCACACAACTTGCAGAGGCATCGCCGCTGCAGGACAGACTCCTGACGGATCACCTGACCAAAAAAGCCATCTCTCAAACCTATAGAAAAATAATAAATAGTCAGCCGGACACCACAACAGCCCTTAAGGCCAGGTGGAAATTGGAGCTAGGTGAATTAGATGACACAGATTGGCATGAGGAGCTTGCGTCCCCCAAGGAGGTTGCGATATCTTCTAAATTCAAGTTGGTACAATTAAGAATTTTGCATCGTACATATTATACGCGCACACTTCTGCATAAAATAGGCAGGTCGGATACACAGCTCTGCCTCCATAAATGTGGCGAACCAGGCACATTCCTACATACGATCTGGCAGTGTCCGAAGATCGTACGTTACTGGGGGGCAGTCATGCGCACAATTTCACAAGTCACGGAAGTTACGGTTCTGCCAGAACCAAAGAGATGCCTTCTTAACATTTGGGAGTCCATAGATCTCAACCACATGACTTAGGAATGGAGGACATTCAGTATAACGCTGGCACAGCGGAACATAGCTCAATGTTGGGGGTCCCGACAGACCCCTACCCTTCCTCAATGGTGTCAAGACATGGACAGTGCAATGGTGGTGGAGAAGTCAGCCTATATCCACAGAGGATGCCCCAAGAAATAGACATGGATATGGGGTGGGTGGAACGCTGACTGATAAAACTAACACAGAGATGATATGTATAGCACCTATAACTCCTGTTGTTTGCTAATGGGACGCACTGTAGAACATTTCCAGATGAGAATATCGATCAAGCAACTGATATACTGCTTTTGAACAACACGAGGCTACTCCTTTGCCACAGTCCGATGCGGCAAGTGCCGTTGTGCGGAGGGCTTCTCGGGAGTTTCAGCTTAGTCAGGCACTTCCGGTAGTGGTTAGTGCGCTAGTCTCCCGCGCCCCACTACTATTTAGAAGGATGCCTGAGCGCACGCGCAGCGGACGCGGCAGAACCCTGACAACAGGTGACGCTGCTAGCTGTGCTTGCTGCTTAGTTAATGCACAAAGTTTTTTAAACTCTTGTTGCCACCATTTGGTGAATTTTGTTTGTTGGATTTTTTAATTGCTGACCTCAATTTTAAAATTGCACTTTTGCACATTCTGAACTTACTGTATTAGGCTACTCCTTCGCCCCGGTCCGACGCGGCAAGTGCCGTGGCGCGGAGGGCTTCTCTGGAGTTTCAGCTTAGTCAGGCACTTCCGGTAGTGGTTAGCGTGCTAGTCTCCCTCGCCCCACTACTATTTAGATGGATGCTGGAGCGCACACGCAGCGGACGCGGCCGAACCCTGACATGGCAGAACCCTGACATCAGGTGACGCTGCTAGCTGTGCTTGTTGCTTAGTTAATGCACAACGTTTTTAAAACTCTTGCTGCCACCATTTGGTGAATTTTGTTTGTTGGATTTTTTAATTGCTGACCTCAATTTTAAAATAGCACTTTTGCACATTCTGAACTTACTGTATTAGGCTACTCCTTCGCCCCGGTCTGACGTGGCAAGTGCTGTTGCGCGGAGGGCTTCTCCGGAGTTTCAGCTTAGTCAGGCACTTCCGGTAGTGGTTAGCGCGCTAGTCTCCTGCGTCCCACTACTATTTAGATCGATGTCCGTCTGCGCCGGTCCGCGCCTGGACCAGGCCTAGGGCCCCCCCTGGCCCTGCCTCACCAGCTCCATAGAAAATATTATACTCAAGTTCTCAACTAAAAGACCTCCGTCCGGCAATTAATGTACACTCTTGCCACTTCATGAAATTAGACGCTTTACCGAGCTGTCTTCCTTTTTCCTGCCTTAATTGTGCTTTTAAATTGGCTACACAGCTTAACCCTGCCACATCTCGGGTGACCCCCTTTCATTCTAAACATGAAAACATTACTGAAGCACTGAGATATCAGACCTTTTAAAAGATCACAATCTCGACATACTTTTTATTACTGAAACATGGACAGACCCCTCGCCGGGACCTGACCTTAGCGCTGCCACCCCTGAGGGTTATTTAACCTTTAGAAAAGATAGACCCAATAAAAAAGGAGGTGGGTTAGCGACAATTTACCGCAGTAAATACACAGCTAGGATGGAAATTATTCCTTCTCAGACCTGTGAAGCTGTGAACTTTTCCATCTTGCTCACCCCTTCTCAAATTTTTAAGGGGAATCCTGTTATATCGCCCTCCAGGTTCCCGGGCAGAGTTTCTTTCCACCTTGGGCAATATGATGGAGCCCTTAGCAGCAGAACCCACATTCACCATTCTAGGTGATTTTAATTTTCATCTTGAAACTTATTCTGACAACGACGCGTTCTTGCTGCTCTCAGAACTAGAGGCAGTAGGTCTCCTACAACTGGTATCTAGCCCTACACACTTAGCTGGACATACCTTAGATGACCTATTTTCTAACTGCCAATGC
This sequence comes from Lissotriton helveticus, assembly GCF_964261635.1. NCBI lineage: Eukaryota > Metazoa > Chordata > Amphibia > Caudata > Salamandridae > Lissotriton > Lissotriton helveticus. The sequence goes on along the minus strand of NC_136067.1, from coordinate 1,699,210,834 downwards.
ATTTCCTTAAAGAGCGTTCTACCTATGGTCTGGACATACAATTACGCTGTCATATTTGACATCCAAAATAACAAGGAACCGATACCTAGTGCCGTTTCACATATGCCCCTATTTATTAAAGCCTGGAAGAGTATAGATCTGCAGCTTCTTAAATCACATCTGCTCTCCACGCAACCAGAAGCCTCCCCAGACCCGAATCTTGCCTCATCACACTACTCAAACTGGCTGCACAAGGCATTCAATCTTCTGGTGCAACAACAAAAAAAATCTCTAAAAATCGTTGCGCACCTTCCGCTCCTTGGTTTTCAGAAGTCCTCAGAGTACAGAAGCAACTTTGTAGAAATCTTGAGACATTGGCGGAAAAACTACAACAACCATGAAAAAACTCAATATAAAGAGGCACTCACCAAACACAAGTTGATGATTGTGCAGGAGAAAAGCAAATATTATATTGGACAGATAAAATCCACGCAAGATTCTAACAAACTATAGCCAAATTATCAGGACAGACATCGAATCTCACCCCAATCCCCTCACAGGCCGTATGCGATTCACTTGCTAGCTATTTTTCTGAAAAAGTTAATGACATTTACATTAACTTTTCCTCTCAACCCAAAACTGATGATCTGCCCCCACACCTTGGCATTACTGAACCTTCTCCCTCTCTCTTGCAATTTGATAGGATATCATCTGACCAGATCTTAAATTTAATCTCTACTACTAAGTCAGGCTCTGCTACCGACCCCTGCCCACCAGCCATACTAAAATCTATCGCCGACCTTATTGCGCCTAACCTATCCAATATTTGCAATGCGATGTTTACATCAGGCGTATAACCGCGGATCTGGAAAAAAACAATCATTAAACCTCTGTTAAAAAAACATAATCTTGATTCCAACGATAGAAAGAATTATAGACCTATTGCCAGTTTGCCTTTCCCAGCAAAAATATTTGAAAAAGTGATGAATATCCAATTATCCAAGTATATTGAAGATCATCATCTCTTGGATGATACACAATTCGGTTTTAGTAAGGGCCACAGAACTGAGACGGGCTTATTAAAGCATCAGAAGATATCAGGATTACACTAGATCAGGGGGGGACAGCTGTCCTCATACTGTTGGATCTTTCAGCGGCTTTTGACACGGTTGATCATGCTATTGTGATCGACCGAGTCACAAAAATAGGTATCTAACATACAGCTAGAGCCGTGCTGTCTTCTTTTCTTACAATTGGTACGCAATCCATGAATCTCGGCACCTTCAACTCTTCCCAATTGGCTTTCCCATGTGGGGTTCCGCAAGGATCATCATTGAGTCCGACACTATTTAACATCTATGTGCTGGACCTTGCCAAAGTCATCAAAGCACACAGGATGGGCCTCACATCTTATGCCGATGACACACAACTGGTGCTTGCTGTACATAAGAAGTAGCAGCCAATTTCCAGAAAGGCATATTGGCCATCAGTAGCTGGATGGCCAACAACTGCCTTAAACGTAACTCTGAAAAAACTGAGGTTATGATATTTGGCAAACTTTTGCTAAACTGGTCCTCTTCCTGGTGGCCATCTTCTTTGGGTCCCCTTCCATTGCCAGTCACCAAGGTCAGAAATGTGGGCGTCATATTTGATGACAGGCTGTCCTTCGTTCCTCATGCTAATTCCGTGGTCTCATCATCATTCCAGAAATTGCGAATGATAAAAAAGCTTCTACTTTTTTTACCTCTCAGAACTGGAAAGACATTAGTAAGCACCTTAGTTATGTCTACTATTGACTATTGCAATGGTCTCCCTATTAATGCCCAGAGAAAAGTCCTCCATAAACTCCAAGTGGTTCAAAACTCAGCATCCAGAATGCTATCAGGAACTCCCAAATACAAATCCATCACACATATACTTCAACAGTATCATACAAAGCTTCATGTAACTCTGGACCATTGTTTCTGAATGAGGCCCTAGATGTTTACATCGCAAATCGGGCCTTACGCTCTTCCACATCAAACTTGCTAAAGGTTCCTCGCACTAAAACAGCATCAAGGGGGGACAGGCGATTCATTGTTGCCACAGCGAAACTTTGGAATTCCCTCCCAATGCATATCAAAGCTAGCCAGTCCTTACCTGCTTTCAGAAAAATGACAAAAACATGGCTGTTTAATCAAATTTTTCTATTGTTTGGTTTCTGCTCGTTGTCCTCAGCGCAGAGACACCTACGGATATCTACGCGCTTTACAAATCACATAAATAAATAAATAAATGTATGCACCATTGAATTTAACTGTGTGGTACCATGTTTTGTTATTTACAAAATGCCAATAAAAATGGTTAAAAAATAAAAATAAAGAAACGTGCTGAACCCATTGCCACTTATAGCGCCATAAATACATCATACCAGTACTGATGGGTAAAACTATCATTCAAACCAGCTTGGTGTGAACTCGTACAACAATTACAAAACGGTAGGAATTACCATCAATATACCCGACCCACAAACCCAGGTTCCTCTGGAAAGCAGTGTTAGTCAGATTCAGAATCAGTGAGTTCTGGTCACTGTTTGGTAACAGGCGAAAACAGCCTGAGCCAGTAGTCAATACAGGGCACCAGAAAGAGCAGAATGCAGGTGTGAGCCCTGATAACAGCACAGGTCTCTAGCGGGAATGGGCCAGGGAGACAAAGTCAACTGTGGGAGAGCATCTGTGCAGACCCAGGTGCTGGTAGTGAGTCCTCTTTGTTAAATACACCCCAGTCCTTCTACTGACATGTTATGAGTTGACAGAAGCATGCCTTCCCTGGAAGGTAGAAAATGACCATTTATTCTGACTGTTAACATACAAAGGGCATATGAAAAAGCAACTCATTGCACTGGAATAAACACAGCCATATCAGGAAACCACCCCAGACTCAGATATGTTGGAACGAACAAAGAAGACACAGAGGAATGTTTCTTTTTTGCACAAAGCTCTACAAAAGAGAGATGCTTTCATTGAGACCTTGCCTCTAAAGGCAACTCTTCCAACTAAATGTCCCAGGACTCCATACTGATGCTGTATGCCTTATTACTCAACAAACACACATCTGCACATCCACAGGAATGAAAAACACATAACCAGTGAACAGACACAGACAATAATGGAGCCAAAAATGAACTAAAACAACACCCAGCGAATCACAGAGAACACAGAGTAGTACAGAAAAGCATACACATCCAAAACATCTTTGCAAAACACCAGATGCAAATGCAGGGAATCATGGAATGAATGCCCTCTAAACTGAAGCCTCAATACAAATAGGAAACCCTGATGGACAAGAAATCACAGGCTGGTTCCTGTCACTACAAAAGCACGAGGCCCTTACAGTCTGGGTCTAATGTAATCTGGATCAGGAGCTCAGTCTATTAGTGCACTGTTTCTTTAAGCTCCTCATCTCTCAATGGCCCACATTCTCTGATGTGCATGAAAAAGCATTTCACACATGCGCACTGACAGGCAACAATTTTACTCTCCCCATTTGCAGAACACACACCAAGGCACTCCAGCATACACTTACCTCAAATACTCTGGGTCAGAGTTAAAATAGTTCATCCTCTTTAAATATTTAGGGTTAGATCTACGCCTTTTCTCTGAGTTTCAAAGCAAGCATAGAATTATAGACGGGAGGTAATTCGATGGTGTAGCAATGGCAAATGCCCCCCCTCGAGATGAAGCCTGCTTAAGCGTTCACAGCTCAACCGTGATTCAGGGTGCTTCAACACTATTATTCACGGACATTACAGCATTCACAAATCCGCTGTGTCGCATGATATTTTCTTCAAAAAAACCTCAATGTTCTTGAAATTTTCAATAAACTCTTTCAAAATTAAAAGCAACATTTGACTTCCATAACTTCCCATCACCCAGTCTACGATTCCATATTAGTTTCTAACCACCTCAGTACCTTTAATGTCAGTCTGAATATTAACTGACTGACGTGAAAAGGCCATATCACTTGTTCCAATTTTTAGATTTTCTGGATCCTGTAGGCTTGTCGTTTCTTTGAGGTTTGGGTGATGCATGCTGATATCATTTGTATTCACTTTATAATAAATTGATTGAGCTTCTAGCAGTAAGTAAGTAAGTAAGTAAATATTTATTGTACAAGTTAATAAAAACCTTTACAAAAAAAAAAGAGATTGCTCAAATCCAAACAAATTCAAACTAAAATAGTACACTAAAATCATCATTATTCCACAAACAATGAAGATACGAAAAGATATGGGAGGAATTGGCCTGGCCAAGTTTTCCTTTCCAGCGTGGATGAGCCTTCCTCCAACAAAGTGTCTATATCAACAAGTGTTCTTTAGTCAATCCTTAGTCCAAAAGTAGAGATATAAAAGCCTGGATTAAAAAAAATAAAAAATAAAAAAATGTAAGAATTACTTTTTTATTTAAAAGTCACAGAATTAATAGTTGCATATATCAGGTTTCTTCAGTTGTTATGATATAGTTATTACTGGTCCTTCTTGACCTTGGGCCTTTCCTTAGCACCGTCGTTTTCAGGCGACGAAGGAAAGCTTATGTCAGGCATTTCTCTGATTTAAAAAGAAGAGGCTGTTTAAGGACCGGACAGAGTAACCCCCTAATTTAGACCTGTTTTATGGTATTACAGGCCCTTTCATTTTCTCTTCTGCCGCCCCCATAAATTGTACAAACCGGCATGCCAGCTGTATGTCTCCTCCACCAAAGCAAGCCTTCACTGCTTGCCTGCAGGTTCTTATCCTCTTGGTGTTAAAGATAGATGTCAATAACAAGCGTCGTTCTAGGTCCAGACCGTGGCAAATGCATAGTAGATGCATGATGCTCTCTTCAGCTTCTGCGCAGAGGCGTCACTCAGTTGTTTCTGCGGTTCGCTTCCATGGTGGTAGATGCGGGAGGACAGGAAGAATTCCCAATCGATACCTGAGATATTTCTCTTTTAGCTTCCGGCTGAAGCCCGCATGCAGGTAGTCTTGAGGACAAGGTGTTGTGTAGCTCTGCAGCACGCACCAGCCGTGTGATCGTCTCCTGAGTGTTTCCTTATCTTCTAGCAGTGTAAAACGTAGCATTGCATGAGGCACTTTAGCTATAAATCTAAAGTCTGTAAGAAACATGATTGGGTCAGCAGTCACAAGTTAGTCTGCACCCCTTTGGAATACTTGCCAGCTGTGCGCTCGAGCTCATGCGCTTTACTGTTGTTTCCACAGTGAGAGGAACAGGTCAGGTAATGACAGGTGCATTCCTTCCTCACACCTGAGGGCCCGTGGGCACTCTCGCCTTAGCTGGGTGCTTGATTCACAGCCTGGCATCAGTTAGTGTGGTGCAGCTCCCCCGCCCTCCCTCCCGGTCTCAATTTGTTGTTAGCTACTAGTAGTGAGAGGAACGAGTCAGGTGATGATGGCCTCGCTCCCGAGGGCCCTGGGAAGGCAGGCAGTGGTTTCTATGGACGCATATGCAGTCTAGTTAATGGGCAGCAGCTTTCACCTCCACAAGCTCAAAATAAACACTGATCAGTTTCTTCTGTATCATCAATGTTATTCGAAATGGTAAGAATACATTTTGGGCTATCGCCCAATTTTCCTATCACTTTAACCAATCTGCGTGAAACGTTCCAGGATTGACCATTAGTGAATCAGACTGTCATGGGGTAATGCATCTGATGCAGAAATAAATCTGCAGCCTACTGTTTTGCAGTTTAGCAGGGCTGTCTCCGGCTTTCATCTTGCAAATGTTGATTAAATAAATACCAACCACTGGGTTGGGTAACGCCGCCTCTTACTCTGAAGCTGCATTAATCGTAGCAAGTGATTCACGAAAAGAAATTGTTCCCCTTATTATGTAAAATATATCACATAAAAACAAAAATCCCACCTTAGGAACTGAATATGGCATGAGAGATTCCTCCCAGCGTGAAGGGCCAGCTGTGTATGTAAACACAAAAAAAGGCTTTAAGGTCATGAAGCTGTCTTTTTAAGCAGAGGGTCTCCAAATACTGATGCAATGAAGGCAGACGTGGGAAGTGTGCGCTCCCTTTGTAGAGTAACAAAGACAGAACAATGAGTACAGAATATATAGATATATAAAATGTGTACAGAAGCGCGATTGTCATGTATGATGTAAACTTACAGGAAACGTTTTTAAATGAATCCTTACTGCAGGCAACGTTGGGAAATGCGGCTGCCCGAGGCCACGCAGTGGCCATCAGGAGGGCGGCCCCTTAGACACAGAGGGCTTCCCCCACCCCTCTCTAGCCCTCTCCTCCCCTGGGCAGGCGGAGTCCCGAGGGGAGCTAGGAGGAGCTGAGTGGTCACGTCCGGTGCGGCAGGCAGGGCGAGGGGTACTTAAGCCCCCCCTCGCCATCTTCTCTGCCTCTTTGCCGCACCGGACGCGTCGTAGTGTCCTCGTGGGGGGACACACATTTTCCCTCCCGACCTCTCACACTGTGTGTCAGCTTGTGGAGGACAGTTTGAATGTTTTAATGTTCTAATTTTCGTTGCAGGCGGAGAGACAGGGCAATCCGGAAGCAGAGATGTTCAGCACTGGACCTCAGTGGGCACATAGGGGTGCCAGAGCCTAAGACCTGGGGCCTCATGTGAGGTTCTGGGAACACGTGTCGGTGCCCCATTTGTCCTTCGGGCGGTTGTGGGCCTGTGCAACCGGGGGTTTGCCTAGTACGCCCCGCAAGGAGCGTGAGTATTATGTTTACCATAAGGGGCAGCTCATGGTGGTTCGCCACAGTGCTGCCTGGCTCATCAGGCGGGCAGGTGGCGAGAATGCGGCCTGCCCTTGGATTGCCCGTAAGATAACCCACTATGATTACATAACGTTGTATGTAATAAAATAAACCTGCAGCAGTTTCTTCCCAATCTAACACTGGTGTCTAGTGTGTTATTTGTGGGATGCATGCTAAGTGTGGGGTGGGGGGTCCTGTTGCCCTGAAGTGTCTATTGAGTCCGGCTTCATTTGAAAGCAGTTTTAAATCTCGGTAGGTGCTGTGCCCGTTATAGTAGAATTCTCCTTTGAAAGACTTCCTTTTCATTGTTTTCACTGTTCATTTCTTACGTGTTTCTGCTCATCTTGAATGGCTCCATTTGGTCTTTTTATTGCAGCGCAAGGAAGATGATGATCACAGCCGTAACAGGAATCAGGTTAGAGCTGAGCTATAATCCTCTTTTCACCCCTGCTCCATCCTGACACCTGATAGGTCCTGGGGCGATTTTGTCTCACCGCCCGTGCATGCATCCATTTTAAGACAAGCTGCACTGCAAAGAGCATGCGCAGCAAGTCTATGGGTTGCGAATGTGTGAAGAGGGCTGAAATGAAAAGCACTCTTCACACATGTGCAATACATTGATATAATGCACCCCCTGCCCTGAGTAGCTCCTCTGTGCACTTCCGTTAACACCTGCACAGAAATAAAAGCAAAACGAACTGATAAATCTGCCAGTTCTTCCGTTTTCATTTCTGGAGGCTGGATATGCAGAGTAGCTTTTCACTCCTCCTGCATGCTGGTGATGGAAGGTCGCCGCCCTTGCGCCCCCTATGGACCAGACGCCGCTGACCTCTGTTGGAGAACATTGACACTTTAATGTCCACTGCAATGGGACTAAGAAGTGGAATAACAACTGTTAACCAGACGTCAAGAGAAGCACCCCAGTTAGTTGAACAAGTGGTGGGAAACTCATTTACGCATTTTGCACTTTTTAATCAACTGACCTAATTTTATAGTTGTAACACTTACTGTTTTTAGATTTTTTGACACTTGAAGCTAATCTTATAAGTGGTTCCTGTGAGCCTTCTTCTTGCGCTTGACCCGGTGGTGCCCATCTGTAAGAGCGGACCCACCATTTTTCTTCGGTCAGCGCTCAAGTCTTTTTCGCCAAGCAGCTATTTTACCAGCACGCTGGCATGGACGCACAGCGGACGTCAAGAGAAGCACCCCAGTAGTTGAACGAGTGGTGGGAAACTCATTTGGGCGTTTTGCACTTTTTAATCAACTTAACTAATTTTATAGTTGTGGCGGACCTGCCATTTTTCTTCGGTCAGCGCTCTAATCTTTTCCGCCAAGCAGCTATTTTATCAGCACGCTGGCGTGGACGTGCAGCGGATGCGCACAGCGGCCGCGCCGGGCGCCCGCCAAAGGCAAGCCTGTCTGCATCTGTCCGCGCACGGACCGCGCACAGCGCCACCCACGCTGCCCGTGACACGAGGAAAATCTGCTATTCCAGCGAGGCACTGCGGGAGATAGGCGAGGTTAGCGGTAATGAGATAGGCTTGCCTAGATTTGAGAAAACAGCTAGCCCAAAATACGATTTTATCCGAAGGGAGGCTTTGGTCTACGGACTACTAAATGTCAGATCTCTCCCCTGGTCGTTCCCTTGGCCCACATGCCGGAGCACAGCGGATCTGTGCCACCCCAGCCTGTGGCAGACTTTCACCACCTGCACCCTCATCGCTGTTTGCCCCTGCGGAGGGGGGGTGAGTCCGCCTGGCGCTCAGCGGCCCCTGTCGACCATACCATCCTGGCGGCGCCCTGTGGGGCACCCACCACTGCACTACTACTGGCCTCGGCGGTCTTGCACGTCCACCCCTGGGTCTGCCCTCCCGCTTGCCTTCCTTCCACTCGTGGATTTGCGCCAGGCCGGTTGTCCTGCTCCTCAGTGCCTTAGCTCACTACAAACAACTCCACGTTGCCTGGGCTTCACCTGACCTCCACCATGGTTAAAAAGACCCGAGACAGAGCAAGCTCCAATTCGATAAGCCAATGGACGTGTCCACTGATCCAGCGGCGGACCCTTCCACTGCGGTGGCCCCTCCTGCGGAAGAAACGGGCTCGGGCTCCCTGGCGGCCCCCATGATTGCCGAAATGAGATCTGGCTTCAAAGCCTTGGACGCCCGCTTCGATGATCTGGATAAAAAGTTGGCAGATATGGGCGTTAAAATCCAGGGACACGACCGCAGGCTCGATGTGGTGGAATCCAGGGTCTCGGACCTTGAGGATGGCGCCGCTTCGTCGCTGAAGCGGCTGGAGAGGGTCGAGAAAATCCTTAAGGATGTTGCGATGAAGAACGAAGATTTGGAGGCGAGAAGTCGACGCAACAACATCCGCCTTCTGGGCGTACCGGAGACGACGCCGACTGGTCGAATGGACATATTCGTGGAGCAGCTTTTGTCGGAACTATTTGGTAGAGAGACCTTCACCCCGGGATTTGTAGTTGAAAGGGCACATCGGTCATTGGGCCCTCGCCCCCGTCCGGGGCGACCCCCCAGACCAATTATTGCCCGGCTAATGAACTTCCATGATCGGGACTCCGCGCTGCTCGTGAGAATGGAAACATACAATGGCAAGGTAGCAACTTATCCTTCTTCCCGGACTTTACGCTCATAGTGCAGGAAGCTAGACGGAAATACCAGAGCGTTAAGGCCATGTTGAGAAATCTGGGACTCCGGTATGGCATGATCTATCCTGCCCGGCTCCGAGTGGACTTGGACGGCAGACCTAGAATATTTGACTCCCCACAAGCTGCGCAGGAATTCTTTCACAACTTTAAGCATAAAAAAGGCGACCAGGCGGCTGGTTCCCGTCCTCCCTCCCCGTCACCGCAGTCCTCACAATCCAGCGTAGACCTTTTTGCCCATTCCGGTGGCGCTGAATAACTGCTTCCTATTACTCCCTTGGTACTCTGAATGTTTGATGGTTGTTGCTCGTTCAAATGCATAGTTACCATTCTACTGTTTAAATGCTTTACATGCTGGCTGCCTGATTGGCGTGGCGTTGCCATGCCCCATGGTGTACACCCCCATGGTTTCTTTTTGTTGGGAAAATGTATGGGTCTTCTTCTTTCTGGTTGGGGAGAAGGTGGGTGGTGGGTGGGAGGGGTTTTTGGTTATGGTATTGTTATTTTTCTTTCCTTTTTTGACTTTTTGGAATAAGTATTGTGGTTTGCAGAACATGCGGATGCTACTGAGTGTTGCGGGTTGTAGATGCTTTTTTTCCAATTGTGCATTATTTCTGATATGGTTGTGTTAGGAAATGAACCCGGTCCTTCCGGATTGTCCTTGCTCACTTGGAATGTTCAGGGTCTGAACGAGAACCGGAAGCGGAGACACGTCCTGAGTTATGTTGCGCGCCATAGAATAGACATCCTCTTCTTACAGGAAACACACTTGACTACCACTTCGTCCGGTGGCCTAGCCTCTGAATGGGGCCCGCATAGGTATTTCTCTGGTTATAGCTCGTATTCACGAGGAGTGGCTATTCTAGTACATAAACGTCTCCACTTCACACACTCTGCCACCCACTGCGACCCAGAAGGCCGTTTTTTAATCGTCACGGGCCAACTACTGGGGCATAGGTTGTCACTGGTCTGTGTTTATGGCCCGAACACTGATACTCCCTCCTTTTTTCAATCCCTATTCTCCCGTCTATTAGCAACAGACACAGGCCTCCTGATTGTTGGGGGAGACTTTAATCTACTCCTGGATCATGAGAAGGACACCACCGCCTCCACCCCTGACTCCAAACCCCACTCCCGCCAGGCCCTTCAGGATCTCTGCGCTCACTACTCCCTTGTAGATATTGAGGCCCAATTACATCATGCCTCCCCCGCTTTTACACACTACTCCGGATTCCACAACACTTGGACCAGACTGGACTACTGGCTAATATCCCCTACGATTGCCCGTTGGCTGGGATCAATCCGCACTCTCCCTCGCACTCTCTCTGATCACTGCCCAGTTGTCCTTCTGCTATCAGTCCCGAGGGAGGGAGGTTACTAGAGAAGGTGGCGCTTCCCCGGTAAGGCGTTATTAGATCCTGTCTTTACTGAGGAGGTGCGCCAAGCTATAGAGGACTACTTTTACTTAAACACTGGCTCTGTAGACACGTGGGCGGTGCTGTGGGAGGGCTTTAAAGCATACATCAGAGGGGTGTGCATCTCAAAACACGCGGGGATCCTCCGTGACCTGCGCTCCACCTTAGATAAACTCGAAGACGACATTTCCGCCATCCATCGCGAAATTCTCAAAGCCCCCTCAGAAACGCTATCAGACGCCCGTCTAGCAATCTATCTTAAGTTCTGTGACGCGGCAGACAGGGAACTCTCTTTCCTGAATAAACACTGCGTAGCGCGACGTTATGGAGAGGGCGAACACCCTGGTCTCCTGTTAGCTAATACACTACGGCCTCCTAGATGCCCAACCTGTATCGTCTCCATGTTAGGGCCGGATGGCTCCCTCATACACTCCACTCCGGCAGTTTGCGAACTCTTCCTTGCGTACTACAAGACCCTCTACTCCTCGCGCCTCTCAGGGGACTCTACTGAGCAGGAGGAATAGCTGTCTGAGGTGGCCCTGGTGTTCCTGGAGCGCTACATGCAAGAGTTCCTGTTAGTCCCTATCACCGCGGACAGCATCATTGAGGCCATTGCTGCCCTACGCGGCTCCTCTGCCCCTGGACTGGACGGCTTTACTGCCGACTTTTACAAAACATACAAGGAACTCCTAGTGCCTCGCCTGGTTGAGGTCTACGCAGAGGCCCTAGAGGTCGGTACACTCCCTCCAACATTTAGGGAGGCGGTGATAATTCTACTGCCCAAACCCGGGAAGGATCCTCTTCTTTGTGGCTCTTATAGGCCGCTGTCGCTGCTAAACGTAGACTATAAAATCCTAGCCAAGGTAATGGCTATCAGACTGTCGCTCCTGATGGAATTCATTATCTCTCCCGTACAATCAGGGTTCGTACCGCACAGATCTACCTCCCTCAATCTCCGGACCTTATTTACTACCTTACACCGTATCGAGCCTTCCATGCCAGCTGCTGCAATTCTGCTGGATGCGGAGAAGGCATTCGATTCACTGGAATGGCCTTTCTTTCTATCGGTCATGCACCGTATGGGCATGCCGGAGTGCTTTGTCACGACTATAACTCTTCTATACACCAGGCCCAGGGCACGGCTGCGACTTAATGGCACCCTATCCGATTCCTTTTCGTTATCACGTGGTACAAGGCAGGGCTGCACCCCTCTCCCCTCTTTTGTTTATTCTTGCACTGGATCCCTTGGCCACGACAACCACCCCCAGCGCGGGCTACAGTTTCGTACAGGCCCATTGTTGATGTCTATGTATGCTGATGACATGATTCTATATGTCAGGCACCCCCACAGTAATCTATCCCCATTACTACGGGAAATCATCAGATTCGGCACTTTCGCGGGGCTAACCATCAATTGGCACAAGTCGATCATTTTTCCACTAACCGCCAGCACCACTCCCAGTCCACTAGAGTTTCCGCTGGAATGGTGCCAGGATTCCGTTAAATATTTGGGAATACATGTCCATCTAGACACTACCCTACTGATTTGCCTCAACTATGGCGCCGCAATCTCCAAACTAGAAGCACAGATCGAACGTTGGATAGCTTTACCCCTCTCGATGGCTGGGAGGGTCGCAATCGTCAAAATGGTGGTGCTCCCACGATTTTTATATTATTTTTATAATATACCGGTTCCCCTAACCAACACCTTCTTCAAACAGCTTCGCTCCCTTCTTTTGCGCCTGGTGTGGGGTGACCGCACTCCCCGTGTCAGCTGGAAGATCTTGACCATGCCGACTGATAAGGGCAGGCTGGGTGTTCCAGACTTCTATTTGTATTATTTACTGGCCCAATGTTCCTATTCCTATGCATGGTTCCACCCGGATGCACGAATTCCGTATCTGCGCCCGGAGGCGGACTTGGTTCTCCCCAGGCAACTGATCACAATCCTCCCTTCGGGCTTCCCCCGAGACCCTAGTGACATACAGACTGTTTCCACCACAAGCTGGGCCTGGGTCAAACTACGTAAATTGCTGGGGCTGCCAGTACTCTATTCACCGGCGCTTCCCCTTCCGAATGCCTGCCTTCTCCCCATTACAGGAGAGGAGTTAGTGAAACGCACGCTCAGGAAATTTGATATTAACACTGTCGGGGACATCTTCCCTGAGGGCCACGTGTTCTCTGTGACGGAGGACGCGCGATTCTTTGACCGCTCCTTCATGGACGCGTTTGTCCTTACACGGATTCGATCAGCATTAAGGGCATGCTTTCGCTCCTTTCCCCTAGCCCCTGATGAAGTCCCCCCTCTCACAGTAGTGATACAGAGCACATCCAATGCACACTTGATCTCTAAATTGTACAGACAATGCGCATCGCTGAAGCCTACTGATGACTCTAACAATAGAGCCGCTTGGGAGGCGGATCTAGGCGGTCCTATATCAGATGAGCAATGGGCATATTGCTGTAGAGCCACGACGGAAGTCTCCTTGAATAGCCGACACAAACTGCTGCAGTTCAAGTTTCTCCGGAGACTGTACTTTACCCCAGCACGTGCCCACAGGATAGACAATGCCCGTCCCCATCACTGTCAGAAATGCCACTCCCCCTTTGCTGACTTTGCACACCTGACGTGGACTTGCCCCAAGATACAGCAATATTGGCTAGAGGTACACACAGTCTTGGGTGATATACTCTCCATTCCACTTACACCCACACCTGAAATTGCACTGTTGGGATACGTCGCAAAATTTCCCAAGGGCATTCGTAGGCTGGCGGCGATCTGCTTCATGCTGGCTAAAAGAGAGATAGCGTTGCATTGGGGCAGTGGGAGGGTCCCCTCTCTCCGGGCGTGGCTAAATAGTTTAGCATTCTGTAATGTCAACAGTGTAGAGTACAGCACCTTTCTCCCTCCACTTCCAGACCGGTTGATATATGGGAACCCTATCGCGCTTACATTTCCAGACAGTTAATAGCACAGGAACCTCCGACACAATCTAGCATCACTCCGACTGGGGTGGGTTGACCTTACCCAGTTTCTGTAACAGAGGAACGTGATACTGACTACTGCTTGCTAATACAGTTGTCATTGCCGTAGTAATGCCACCTGATTGCTATGAGTATTTGTAATGTTGTGCACACTACTGCTCAGTATCTCGTACTGGACAGATTTTCAAACCTAAGCTAACAGCATACCCTCTCTGCATACCATTACTTCGTCAATTATTGATTTTGTGTCTTTATTTCTTTAACTTCTGTTCCTTTTTCATTATTACCATGTATTGCCACAACATTGTCATTATTGGACTTCGATATGGTGTTGCAACACTCTCGATAATCCAGGATTGTATTGCTTTATTTTGTTTTTGTTTCCTATGCGTTGTGCCCATTCATTACCTTCATTTGTCATGTATTGGTGTTTTATTATTTAAATAAAGGTTTAAAAAAAAATGTCAGATCTCTTCCTAAACATTTTATAGAGACTCAATTAATTGTTGAAGCACATTACATAGATGTTTTATTTATGACCGAAACGTGGACATTTCCTGATTCCGTTCTCGAACCAGGATTGGCATGCCCCCTGGCTATAAAATATTTCACAAGCCAAGAACTACAGGCAGAGGTGGCGGGGTTGTCGTTCTGTTTATAGACAGGTGGGACTTTGTCCCTATGGATATTGATGTAGTGGCAGGGTTTGAGCTCTTGGGGTTCTCTTTAAAGGACCCCAGAGGACATCTATTAGATGGCATAGTTTGTTATAGACCCCCGGGCGCAGTCAGTCCATTTCAATTGCAGGTGTTGATTGATGTCTTTAATAATATAGCTCTTACTCATTTTAGATTGATCATTGTAGGGGACTTTAATTTATGGCCGAACGGGACCTTAGATACAGGATATAACAACCTCCTTCAATCCTGTGAAAGCCTTAACCTACTACAAAGGGTGATAGGGCCTACACATATAGGGGGCACACACTTGACCTAATCTTTAGTAAGGAAAGGGTCACTGGACATGTGAAGGTGCTCCCAGTGGATTGGACTGATCACCACCTATTCAATTTCTCAACATTTATCCCCAGTAAAGGAGCTCCAGGTACTAGGGAAGCTAGGAGTTTCTTGAGTAGGGATTGGAAGGGGATATTGGGAAATGCAACGTGTTCATCAACTTTTGCCTTCAAAGGGGACTTTGATATATCCAGGTCAGTAGAGG
Source organism: Lissotriton helveticus (assembly GCF_964261635.1). NCBI lineage: Eukaryota > Metazoa > Chordata > Amphibia > Caudata > Salamandridae > Lissotriton > Lissotriton helveticus. The sequence goes on along the minus strand of NC_136067.1, from coordinate 1,699,195,807 downwards.
AGAACTGTGCAGATTTTTGTAATCAAATTAAAACAACAATTAAATCGCCCCTCTAAAAAAACTAAAGAAAAGTGGTAGACCTTCTGCCAGGTGGTTTAATGATAAACTGAAAACCCTGAAAATGAAATGTAAACAGGCAGAAAGAAAATGGAGAAAGTTTTATGCAGATGAGGACAAGATTGCTTGGAAAATGGCCACATCTATATATAAAAAAGACATGTTCTCCACCAAAGTGGATAGGTGACAACATCACTAATCCGAAGTGTTCACAAAACATAACTCAGCCAACCCAAGATCTCTGTGATAGTTTAGCGACCTTTTTCGAAGAAAAAATAAGTACTATCGTCAATGGTCTAAAACAAATCTATCAGCAGGGGAAGAAGTTATGACTAGTGGAGCAGTAGCCTGGACCAATGGTGTAGAAAAGGTACCTTTTGTAGGAAACCAGCCTGGTGTAGGGATTGCCAATATGAGTCTCCTGGATCACTTTGAGCTTCTTTCTGAGAAAGAATTCTATAGGACTGCTCTGGGTGGCTCCTCTGGCTCCCCATTGGATCCCCTTCCACATAAAATCTGGAAGGAATTAGGCTCAGAACTTTTTCCCAGACCCCGGCAGATCTGCAATCAATCACTATCACAGTGGGATTCTACCATCCGGCTGGAATCAGGCTGTGGTTACGCCACTTTTCAAGAAGGCCACTCTCGACCCAATCTGTTCGGGAAGGTATTGGCCCATTTCCCTCCTACCCTACCCTGTGAAGATCCTTAAACGATTGTTCATCAAATCTCTGTCACAGTTCCTAGAACTTAACAACAAGTTGGCGGATGTACAATTCGGCTTCCACCCGGAACATGGAACAGAGACTGCACTGGTAACTGTGATGGATGATCTCCGTCTATTGGCAGACAGGGGACTATCGGCGATACTTATTTTGCTTGACCGGTCTGCTGCTTTCGACACAGTTAACCATGGCATTTTGCTGACCTGTCTAGAGGAGGTAGGAATAGTGGGGACTGCCTTGGATTGGTTTTGATCCTATCTTTCCGGCAGGGGTCAGGCAGTGGCTGTTCCTCAGTTTCAATCTGCCTTTTCTAACATCTGGCATGGTGTTCCTCAAGGGACTGCCATCAGCCCGATTTTGTTTAATATTTATCTGCGCCCATTGATGGACATAACTCGGGCTCACAATATGAAATTGGTCAACTATGCTGATGACACCCAGATTATCCTATCCTTGGATGAAACCCAGTCTAACGCCTTGGAGGATTTTCACGCCTGTATGCTTGATACTGCGCAGTGGCTACGGAACAACTTTCTACAATTTAATTCGGACAAGACCAACATTTTATACTGTACAGTTGGGAAGGTCCCTCCGCGCCTCCTTCATAACTTCTGGCCCCTTGCAACTTCTACTCCTCTGGTTCCGACTAAAACGGCACAAAATCTGGGAGTCGCATTTAGCGCCAACCTGTCTTTGGAGATGCAAGTGAACACCACGGTGGGATGCTGCTTTGGTCTGATCAGAGCTTTGAGAAAGATCCTCCCGCTGTTTCCTAACTTGGCCAGAACCTTAATAGTACGAGGCATTATTATTTTTTTTTAATCTTTTTATTCAGAACATAGGCTCTTAAGACAATGACAAATTACATATCAATTGATGGCAGGTGAACATACAGGTGACAAATAAGTACATACAAATCAATGCGAACATCATGATTCTGCATAATCAAACCGCAATCCATACATAACCTTATGACTGCATAGAGGAAGCTTGAGTATCCCACACTTCCCCTCTATAACTCCTCCACGCCCCCATATATTTTCCCATTTCCTAGGACGACACCCCCCTACTCTTGTAAATCACTCTTTCAGCCCTTTGGCACCAGTCCAGGTCGTGCTCCCATTCTTCCACATTTGGCAGGATGTCACTACCCCACAAGCGGGCTATATTTTGCTTGGCGACCATGCTTGCCAATGCCAGCCAGATCTTATCCCATTTGGGCCAAGTGGTGTCATTTGTCACACCTAGGATATGCCATCTGGCCTCCATCGGGACCTCCGCCCCGATCACCTCGGACATTATGGCAGCCAGGTTAGACCAGTAACGATGCGTTATTTTAAGCAGACTTGATTACTGTAACGCCCTACTGTTGGAGTCACCAAAGTATCTGGTTCAGCGACTGCAACATGTCCAAAATGCCTCTGCAAAATTGGTGCTGTCCAGACCACGAGATTCTTCTGCATCATTGGCTCCCAGTGCTGCAAAGAATACACTTCAAGTCCTTATGCATAGTGTTCAGTGCTTTGCATGGATCTAGCCCTAAGCCTCTACAGAAGAAACTGGTCTGGTACACTCTCAATTGGAGACTCCGTTCTTCTTCTGCTTGTTTGGCGAAGGTCTCTAGTTTCTACAAGGTTAGAATGGGAGGGAGGGCCTTTAGCACCGCTGCTGCAGAAAATGAAATCTTATCTTTTAGTGCTGCCTAATCGGTTTCTACCCTCTTCACTTTATGATGGTGGGCATCTTGTATCACAGCGCCAGGGTACCCGTAGGGTGTTTGTTGCGCTTTATAAATGCTATATACAATATAATACAATACAATACAAATGCCTGTAAAGAAGAAAATTGACATGGGGCGGAGCTAAAGCTCCTTTGTCTACCTTACTATTGGACCTAAACTGGAGCAAACAGACACCTCTACAGCACTTCACTCTCATGTTAGCAAGGAAATATAGTCCAAAGCTTATGTAGAGAGGTGATGTGGACTAGAAACTAAAAACTGGGCAAAGCACACCAAAACACTTAAGAAATTAATGATCATCCAGTGCTTTTACTTTTAAAAAAAGAAACATATTTTTTTACAGAGAAGCTACATAAAAAAATATGTACAATGGAAACCAGACTGCTGAACACATAGAAAGAGCAAAAAGCCATGACTGATTGTTTGTGTGCAGGAAGGTAGCCCTACCTGAACACAAACAATCATTAAATAATGACAATTTGCTACTTCTATGTATGCTACAGAATGCAGCACACATAGAAGTAACAAATAGCCATTATGGGTTGTTTATGTGCAAAAAGGGATACCTTCCTGCACATAATCAATCATTCCCCGCAACGAAGACACCTTTGCACTATGGTGCAAGGATGCCTGCGTTAGCGCTAGGCAGCTAATTTCACCACCAGCACTAAGGAAAATGCAGGGGTGTGCCGTATTGTAGAAAATACAGTGCATCCCTGAGTTTTGCAAATGTCGGAGCGCGGCACTGCTAAATTTGGATTTGCTTCGCCATCCGACATTTTCTAGTACATATACCCCTCAGAACTCCACAAACCACACAATAGCACTTAATCAACTAAATGTCCTGATGGTGTTTTTACTTTTAATTACAACATGTACTTTAAATAACGTAGAATTATATACTAAACATAAAATTAGGACTGTGAGCTAAGAACTCTAGACCTGTAGCCCTCATGAACAAGAAATTAATGTAAGAAGGTCTCTCAATGTTCAACAGTGTAAAGCTCCTCATTATGGTATTTTTCAAAAAAGTTATCTATAAAATACCCCTTCATATTGGATTTGTCAAAGAGTTTGCCGTGCATAGCCCCTTCCCACTGGATTTGTTGGAGAATTCACAATTTAAAACCGCTTCCTATTGCATCTGTGAGAGAATTCAATATTCAAAAACCCGCACAACTGTGTTTGTGTAAATTCTCTTCCTGCTATATGCAGCTCTTAATTTGAGCCAGTGGGTGCAGATGGGATCCACTGTCAGTCATTTTTGGAGACCAGCACTTATTTTTTTCTGCATCAGACATTTACAGAGAGCAAGAGAAAGGAAAAACATGTGAAGTTTAAAGACGGAGGAGGTGGAAGAGAAAAACGGAAAACAGTCACAAAAGGAGAAAGCAGGAACCTGCGAAAGTGGGATAAACATGCAGGAAGTGTCTGGCAGTAGATTTAAGAGGCATTAGAGAATTCCAGATTAAGCAGCCTTGGTTTTCGACGCACCAAAATTAAATAGCACCAACTTAGAGCTTCTGAGCAGAGCTTTGGGCACCAGCACTCATTCTTTTACAAATTAAGCACTGGATGTGTCACAGGATTACACCATACAAGAACAAGAGCCTTTTTGCTGTATTTGAATTAGGATATGCGAGATGGTGCCTCTATTAGTATTGAACAATGGCAGAATTCAACTTCTTACCAATCAAAGCCTTGGAGAAAATACCAACATGTGTGTCAAAGCATTTCTCTCAGTAACCAATAAAGCTTATTTTGGTGATAACGTAGGCTCTAGAAGGCAACTGCATTGTCAAGCAACACCTAAATAGTGAACTTAGTTGAATAAAGATTCTGTAAACAGGACTAAATCACAGATATTATCTGAAGCACTGCTTGACAAATTGCAATGTGTGGTCCCACTGGCTGCCAAGCCTTGCAACCCGAGGCCGCTTTGCAAAAAAAAAAGGCAGATCAGTGACACATTACACAGGGACTCCAAGCCAAAATACATGTATGCCATTGGTTTTAATTTTCATCACGACCGGGAAAAAATAATCCAGGCCTTGAAACTAACAACAACTGCTCTCTACAAGAGATGTGCACAAGTGCCACCCAAGAAGAGCACAAAGCTAGGTCCTAAAGCTGTTTATGTTTGCGGGTACTGCAGCACTAACCACCCAGTCTTTCGCTTAACAGCCCAGCCTGAGTCGGGTATATACAAGTACTTCTCCAGTCCTTAGTCACTCAACTCGACTGAGCGCCTGCCAGAACTAGCACCTGCTACGGAGACTCTGACGACAAGCCCAGCTAGGCCTGGATTCATGTGAAGGATCCTCTTCATAGCAACTTGATGGATATCATCTGCACACCATGTCACAGGCAACCCCCTACCTGTGCGTTAAGGCACCCAGTCATCCTGCAAGCTTCTAATGTCTACTGTGAAGATGACAAAAAGAAAGCAGTATGGCTATAGGTGCATTGGGCCCCCAGAAAGTGAGGATCCTGAACAAGAGCAATGGAAATATGTATAAATGCGGGGCTTGTTTACAAGCCCCTAAATTGTATGGGAAAAAGGTGACATACCGGTGGCCCAAGGAGCTTGTAAATAAACCCTGTAGTCTTTTGGCCAGCAAGGTGCCCACCACGAAGATGTAAATTCCTCATAATACCTCGGATTGTAAGGAATGTTAGGAGAAAGAGAGACAAGAGGGTCATGTAACTTTCTCAGGGAGCAGTCCAGACAGCTTCAAAGAATGATTATAGAAATGACACATTATTTCCTGCTGAATTTCTCTAACAGAGCGGGTGGACTTGTGTACATTATTTTACAGTGCATCCATGTTGTTTAACTGCGTGGTCGAATTATTTTTCTGCAGTGTAGCATTTTGGAAGAAGTCAGCCATTTTGGAGAGTCTCGGGTAGTGAAAAGATGCTGTAATGTTGCTGAGTGTGTGCACGTCTAACTGGACTGAAGTTGTCAATTTCTTGGCTCATTAAACTCAACGAATCAGGGCCCAGATTTACTAAGATTTTCCTTTGGGGCCATGCAACTGTTGTGGCACAGCCCTGACTCAAAAGGCATTTTGGCATTCCCTAAGCCACGCAAAGTTGATATGTGAGGCTTTATGTGATTTAGTAAATGCAAAGTAATGCAAGGCAGAGCATAGCTTGCATTACTTCGCATCAGATAAGCGTTACATGGGTGGAGCATGGACGATTCTCTTCCTCCACCCATGTAGTCTGTGATGCAAACCCAGATTTACAAAGACTTTTAAAGCTGGGCTTGCACCAAAGTGAGTCATCTACTCAACAGCGGCGTAATAAGGAGAAATATCTTCTTTTCTCTTTATTACTTTCTTTTTCCATGTGGCACAGATAGGAAGAGGAATATGCCTCCACGGTCTGTTTTTTGTGCAGGAAGGTGCCTCTTCCTGCACAAACACAATCCTGCCCTTAACATAGGCACCATGGCGCATGGATGCCTTCATTAGTGCTAGGCAGCCAAAGGTGTGCCAGCGCATAGACGAAGCTGAACAGATCGTAACTTAGTAAATATGGTGCTGTAAAGATGGCGGTGTTCAGCTCTCTCCGTTCACGCAACGCTCTAAGCAACTTGTTTTGCCAGACGCATTTTAAGGCATGGGCAAAGTCGGCTCGGGCCCAGGGCCCCGGCCTTACAGGGGGCCCCTGATAGAGCCAGCTCTGTTCTGCAGAATGTCTTGCCCTGATGACCTTTCATAATTCTTAAATAGATTGCTTTAAATATGGTTTTCTATTTATTTATTTATGTTAAGTGTGGGTGATGTGTAAAAGTATAGTACAGACGTTCAGCAGAGAAAGTGTATTTGTGTTTCCATAAAAAAGTTTCTTTCAGATCAAAACAGGACCTCACATATGAGAAATGGGAGGGTGTCACAGAGATTACTTTCAGATTGAAAACCGAGTTGTAAAAATATGTAATCAAGGTAAGCACAGAATATGGTCTAAAATGTATGGTTACCTAACAATGAATTACCTTTAGACTAATACTACCCCACTGAAAGGATCTTCTCTTATCCTTTCTAAAGATGTTTGGTTTTACTGTAACAACACAAACCATCCAATTTCGTTTGATATGGTTGTAGTTTCTTGTATATCATCTTGACCTTTGGGGGTTGGAGTCTTAAACAGTTGACTAGACAGTAAGAAAGGCATTGTTCCATATCTTTATGTATCTTGATACACGAAAGGGCACTCTGCTTCCACATTCTGACAGAATATTCCACATCATGTGTAAGAAATTGGTTTGCTGGTTGAGGAGAGGAGAAATCCTCCTCAACACTGACAGGTCTAAAATCATGCAGTAAAGGGCTAGTATTTTCACAAAAAGCACCTCAAATATGCACATAATAATATATATTCGAATCATCCACAAATATAAGGAGTAAAATCTGTGCACCTTTGATTCAGTCACCAATGTTCATGTGCAGGGGTCTGCCCCTGATCAAAGCTTCTACAGAAATGCGTTTGCCATGAGTACGGCAGTGGTTGCTCACTGATCACCATCTGAGATGATCCTAAGTCAAAAGAGAGCTGCTATGTGTAGGAGACTGACTTAGTATATGGTGCACACTTATTTAAGTGATGCACCTTGCACTAATTCAGGCAACCCTTATGGTGATTTTAGTGGTCTTTGATAACCATAGAAAGCTCTCAAAATATTAGCAGTGGAGAGCAGCCTTCAGGCTTATCTTGAAGGAGTGTTAATCAGCTTGTTTTACCAGTTTAATCTTATAGTGTAGGTTAAATGAAAAAGAATCACACAGTGTTTATATAAAAATACTTACTTCTATTTATTACACAACACTCACTAACACATTGTTATATCTCCTATGTGGAGATATCAACACACTATACAGTACTTCAAATGCAATAAGATAAGTAGCACAAAATACAGTGGTCTCCAGGGGGAGACCAAACAATATACTAAGAATGTGGAATGCAAACTTCAAAGGAGGACAGGACTTAGACCAGCGATCCAGAGGAGCCGAGGGCACAAGGAACCACCCCACGTAAGTACCCAGGAATCCCACGGAGGCTATGTGCAGTGTGGGAACATATCCATGTGACCAATGGAAGTCAATGGAGAAGTTCCGGTTGCAGTTCTGCAGAAGAAGGACCCTTCCCAGAGGACCACGAAGAATTCCCTTGAAGACGGAAGGTTGGAGAGCCACCCCACCCGTGGATGTTTCGGGAACCAGGTTACCTACACCAGGGAAGCCAGGGGTGAAGAGTCATCAGAAACCTCCATAGATAACAATGGAAGACTTAGAAGAAAATGCCTCTGGAGAAAAGGTCTGATGGAATCCAAGGGTGGATTCTGGAAGTGAAGAACCTGAAAGCAGAGGGAACAGACTGCCCACCGATGTCAGGAGGTTCATAGGAGTCAGCGGTGACCATGTCGTTGCAGCTGTGAGGACAAGGTGACGCTGTGGAAGACCAGGAGCCAGGAACAAGCTTTCCATATCAGATGTTGGTGACTAGGTGGTCGGTGTCTGGCGGGAGCACCAACAAGTCTAGGTAGCCGCGACTGCTGTGGCGAGGACCTTGAGCAGCTCATCAAAGATGAAGGTCCACTGTGGAGAGGATGCAGTGAGGACACTGATCTTGGAGGGAAGAGATGCCAGTGGCTGAAGATTCTTGTAGCCCAAAGATTTCTGGAGTGCAGAGCCAACAAGCCTTGGCAACGTCAAGTCGACGCCTTGCACAGGGGTTCAGTCCCAACATTTCCGACGAGGGATACAAGCCTCAAAATTACAAAGTGCACAGGTAGGCCTCAATAGAGGTGCAAAACCATCACCTGTGTTGCTAAGCCTCAGGAAGTCCACAGTACGACAGGAGCAGCAGACCGGTCAGCTTTGTTATGGTGCCTGCAGATGCAAGGGAGTGACTCCTTCACTCCAAGGGAGATTACTTCAGGTGTTCTTGATGCCCATAGGTCTCTTGCAGAACCTGGAAGAAACACAGATGATGAAGAAGACATGCAGAACAGAAAGACCAGGAGCAGCAGAAGTCTTCCTTTGTGCAGTCTCGGTTCCAGGTGAAGTTCAGCGAAGTCCAAGTGTCCAGACGGTCGAAGAGTGATGTGATTTCAGTAGTGTCCAGACGGTCGAAGAGTGATGTGATTTCAGTCTTGAGTCTAGTCCCGAGATGAATCTAAAGACCAACACACAGGTAAGCTCTTAAGTAACATAGGGAAAGGGTTGGAAGAACTGAGGGGTCCCGTTTCGCGCCAGAGCGGGAGCAAAGGGCCCCCTGAACTGGCTCGAACTGGACTATTTAAAGGGGGGTACCAAATGTCCCCTTCATAGCAGTCTGGTGGTGCTGGCAAGTGCCTCCACCCCAGCCCAATACACGAAGTCCTGTCTGGGAGGTGGTCACACCTCCCTGCAACAGGAAACCTACGGTCCTACCTACCCCTGCTTGAGCTTGGCTCAGTGGCAGGTGGGCAGATTTGTGTCTGTGGTTGGCAGCAGCACTAGGTTGCTGTCAGACCATGAAAGGCTGTTACCAGGAGCTTGGGGGTGGGGTACCCCAGTAGAGACCCCCTGTACATGGCCTCATACTCCCAATACTAGAAACGGTGGTGGCACATGATTCCTACATGTTTGATATCAAACATGACCAGGTTCAGTGCAGCCACTATATAGTTAGACTTCTCGTAATGACTGATGTCCACTATATCTATCAAAATGGCTGACCACACTTACAAAGCCTGGAGAATTGACTCCGGGGTTTGTAGGGGTATCCTGCTCATGCAGGGACACCCTCACACTTATAACCAAGCACCCTGTTCTCAGGACTAAAGAGCCTGCCATACAAAGGTACACCAATAGCAAATTATGGATGTACAAAAGTACTTACTATGGTCAATTTATGGAGAAAGCAGAGTGACTGGGGTCCGGATGAGCAGGTTCCTAGTCAGACTAGGTCAAAAACATACTGACACCAAGCAAAATGTTGGGGTAACCATGAAAGCAAATCCTACTTTCCTCCACTATGGATTGGCAGTATTTCTACTGCTCAGTCTCTCACCTACTTTTACGACAAACCCCATTGCCCAACTCTGCTATGCGGCTGAAAAGAACTTGGAAATCAAGGTTCTGCCTTACACTGGGTTTCGGCTTATTCTGAGGGCAGCTCCAGATCGTCTTCTTCCCATCCTTTGATGTGCTGCATTTCGACATCAAAGGAGGCTCCATCATCGTAACCCTGCTCTCCCATGCCCACCTCAATCTGTTCCCATGCATCATCAAGACCTTAAAACCTTCCTTTTATGTGAGAAAGTGCCATCTTTCTTGCATGCTATACCCCCACTGTTTGCTAAATTGCTGATGTGCTTTGACTGAGTGTGCCCTGGGCTCCTGCCAAGCAGGTGCCCAGGGCCTGTGTTCCTTCCCTAAAACTGTATTGAAGCTAAAACCCAATTGACATCTCTGGCCACATGTCAGCCCCTGGTAAATGGTACCGTAGGTACCCAGGGCATTGTGACCAGAAAAGATCCCTAAGTTACTTATTGCCCCACCCTTAGGGGCCCTGCACCCTGACACACACACAATGCCTTTGCAAGCTGAGTGTCCTGGTGCAGAACTAAACAAAGAGTCGACATGGGACACATCTGTGTGTGCCATGCCCACAAACCCACTGTCCTGGCATACATCAGTCACCCCTCTAGCTGGGTGCCCTATGCCAGTGGTGTGGGCACAGGTGCATGAGCCCTGTGCCCCTACAGTACCCAGGGTCATTCCTGGGCACTGTAAGTGCAGTGATGCCATTAAGAGTATATGGTGCTGGGTGGTTGTCAATGCGAACTCCACAGCACCATAATGGCTACACTGAAGACTGACAAGTTTGATACCAGACTTCTCAGAACATTAAACCCACACTGATGCCAGTGTGGGATTTAATGTAAAATTCTCTACAGAGGGCATCTTAGAGATGCCCTCTGAAACCTAACATACAATCCACGTCTTGTCTGAGAGGCTGCCTAGGCTGCCACACAGCAGACATGTTGCTGGACCCCTGGGTGGAGAGCCCCCCGCTCTCCTGGGCCTGCAACAATGCACATCCTGGGCTAGGTGCTAGGTCTCCTCACCCAGGATGGGCAGGGGGAATCTTCAAAGGCATGCCGCCTTTATGAGCTTCTCCAGGCCACTTCTCAGCAACTGGTCCCCACCAGTTCTGACCCCCACTCTGGCAGAAAGACTGGCGGGAAACCCAACGTCAGCAAAGGGGGTGTGCCAGCCCGTGCCAACTCCACCCCTCAGCCCTTCTTACACTTCAGACTCTTCTTACCTCTCCAAGAGATTCATGCCCTATGCTCCCTCGAGATCTCTCCGCTCGAGTACCAAGCACCTGTTGGTGGTGCCGCGAGTAAGAAAAGCAAGATTAGGAGGAAGGGCTCTCTCCCATCTTGGCCCACGCTACTGGAACAAGCTGCCTCTACCTTTGAGACAGTGTCCAGACCATCTACAATTCAGGACGCTGCTTAAAACCACTATTTTCCGCACCTGTTAACTTGCTGGAGTCACACCCTACTCTCATGCTCCGTTTAAGCGCAGAGATACCCCTCCGGGGGTCGATTCTAGTGCTATATAAACAAACAAATAAATAAATAAAGGTGGGAGAGGCGAGGAGAAGCACAAATCTTGAGGATGGGGAGCCCTCGCCACTCACAGCTAGGCTTCTGACCCCCTCCCACAGGAGAGGAGCAGGCTAGGGGGTGTACCCATCTCAGGACAGGGACCTATTGGTCCCTGCCCTCACCCTACCTGTAACGCCCCTAAATATAGTATTTAGGGGCACCCTGAACCATCCATCCTCAGATCCCGATTTCGAAACAAGAAAGAAGACCAAGAAGAAGAAGACTTGCCGTGCAGCTGCTAACAAGAGGACGACACCAACTGACTTGGTCCCAGCCCTACAGGCCTGTTGATCCTTGAACCTGCTCCTGCTAAATCCCGGCGTCTCCTGCGGGCAGCAACCTCGAGAAACCCGGAGGACCTGAATGCCTTGACGCTCTTAGAGACTGGGACTCCCTTGAGCAGTGGTTCTGCTTAAACAACAATACCCCTGGTGCCAGCCAGGAACCGCGAATCCAGCCCACTCTGCACCTGCCGAGCCTGGCCTGTGCCCGAGTGGACAAAGACCCTGAGGACGTCCCCCTGGCGATTCTGACCTGGAGTCCAGTGCCCAAGGACCCTCCTCGGCGATAAAGCTGACGCCTGCAGCCTCAGAACCAGGGACCCCCCATCCGCGACCAGCAGAGGGTAAGATTTCTCGACGCTAAAAGACACCCCTGCACCCGGCGCCCCCCAGCCCCTTGCCCAACAACCTCTATTAACAAAAACACACTCAGTAGCAACTAATTCAGAACAACAAACTGAAATATTAGCTTTGAAAATGGCGCTAGATAATGCGGATCGCGAATTCCCGACACTTATAGTGTCAGATTCATATTACTGCGTCAAATCATATAACAGCGATTTGCAGACATGGATTCAAAACGGTTACAAAGATGACACAGATGCACCAATAAAGCAAAAACTGCTCTGGGAACAAATAGCTCTTTTACAGAAAGAGCTACCAAAGACTCACGTGGCACACTCACTGAGTCATCAGCGTGATGGCGTTCACGTTGCAGGGAATTCATTGGCCGAAACAGCCACAGCGGCAGCCACTAAATCGGCTCCCGTAGTTCGAAAAAAGCGTACATTAAAATACATTGACGGTGAAACAATGCTGGCGGTGAAAACGTCATCAAAAGGCGACTGCTCAGCGTTACCGATCAACTATCCACTCAATTATACATACATAATCGATGCAAACTCCGTCCCTTTTGCTCGAATCCCTGGAGTGGGGGATAGAGTGATTCCAAACATGGACAGGAGAAACTTGTTAATCGCAGACGCACATATGGGCGAGGGTCTCAGACACCTCAAACTAAAAGATTCTCTGGAAGAATTACAATCACGGTACTGGTGGCCAGGCATGAGCCTGCGTCATACCATGTTTGTAAAAAACTGCCCAAACTGCAACAGAGATCGCAGTGGGGAGAGAAACAGTTTAATACCTCGTCGGTTTACTCCAGGAAAAATCAGGAGTAAAAAGGAAGGGTTGCGATTAACATATACAGGCTAGTTCCACTTATAATGTAGATCACCAGCACTCGGCTGACGTCTGGACTGTTATACAAAGATTTGCGAGTCTAAATGGCATATACGCTAAGAGCATGCTACGTTTGACCATTGTTTTCACTCTAGCCCAACAGCCTGAGGGGAAACATGACCAAATGAGCATAGCCCAGCGGGAATCTTCTCACTTCCTTCCTGAGGGTACGGGATGGTGTAAAGAAAAAACCAAGGCATAAAGCAATCTATAGCGGAAAGGATATTAGGTTCGGGAGCTGGGTGGGTCAAACATCTAATAAGTGTCCAACGTAGTCTCAATAACTTGCCAAGAAATTCTCTGAAGGGATTCAGTGCGTACGAATTATTATTTGGAACTAGGATGATGATCTCTGACATTGATAGTCAGACTTCAGTGGTGAAAGAAAAAAGCTTTGATATCAAAGACCGTTTGGCTATTTTGCAGGACTTAAACAAAACAAGAAAAGACCTGAGCAACATAAAGTTGAAACAACAGCCAACAACCACTGAAGAACCACCACCTGTCCCAGCAAGACCTGTCTGGATTCCAAAAGTCGGGGATCTAGTCAGGGAAAAGATCGCGGTAAAGAAGGAATTTGGGCCTTCTTACAGAAAAGCAGTTCCTGTCTTGTCTGTCAACGGGACAAGATCAGTTGTACTACCGCCACTTGCTGGTAAAAAGGAGAACCGAGTTGTATCCATCGACCTGGTAAAACCACAACATGTGGCCGATAATAAACAGTAGGCCAAGTGGACTCCCAATAAGTAGCAGAACACCAAGGTTTGCTACCAGTACAGAGGTCCTAACAAAGAGGCTCATCACATTCGAAACGCCTACAGAACAACATGGACTATGCAACAATGCAATAGAACTAAGACCTCTGAAAACCCAAATAAAAACATTTAGCAGAGACACACCAATCTATAATGAAGTAACAAGTGAAAATGCAAGTAACAGAAATCCTGAAGCAATTGGAACAATTGACAGAACTGCATCCGGCTACTTCATAAACTTCGATGATTCCTCTGAAGTCTTCAGTGAATCAAAGACACAGCCATCATCAAAAACCTTTAAAGATAAAGCTAAGGAACTTTTGAAACAACTGAAAGAAACATATCTGATTTCCCCATGGATTGAATTTTGGGTGGGTTTTGGTGCATTTATCCTCATACTTTGGCTCATCATGATACTAACATTGGGACGCTTCATTGAGGGAAAATATGCAAAAATGGACACAGCAAGTCAGAAAATCAACTTGATCCTCAAACCACACACATCTTCACACGTCGAGAAAAGAGAACTTTCTTCAGCCAACTTCACAGCCAATCCGATACCTGGTGGGGTAGCATGGGACAACACTGACTATGAAATTTATGGTCCGGTCGAGATCCTGAAATATCCACACCAAATTAAGATCTCCTTGAGTGACTTTATAAACCAAACTCATTTGCTGATGATTGGGACTTCGAAAGCATTAATAATATGATGTCTGACTTAGTAATGTCTGCTAAATTTACCAAACATGATTATTTGCAGGGTTCCACAAATTATGATAGTATGTACTGTTATAACCACTATGGTAACCATTTTTTACATAAATCTGCACAACCTAGAAATGTTTTAAATTATAATCAATGGGAACATTGTGCAACACCTCCAAAAGGGAGCTCAAGAACCGTTTAAGACAAATATTCATATTTTTCAGGTTTTAACACAAGTAATGCTGAAACATTTTATTTTAAATTGTCAAACAAAACAGGGACCAAGACCATGATAACCAACACAAAATTGTTATATTCAGACTCATTCTTTGAAAAAATGAATACTTTTGGTTTTGATTATTGGGACAAAAATGTTGAATTGAAAAGTGTTTGGGGTACAAAAGAATGGCAAGTACAGGGTGTAGAAGCTTTGTTTAGAGCCTGCATGATCCCAGAACAAATGATATTTTTAAATGACACTGTTCAACAAACCACCTGTCTTGGCCTAGCCAAAATCAAAGATTTAAATAAACCGTCTATTCCAAAGCCAACAATGTTTAGCAATACTTCTACAGATGAAGAGATAGACGTAAACCATATATTAAACCAAAACAGAACACATCCTGATTGGAAACAGTGGTTGATCTGGCCCACAGATACTAATAACTGTCAAGACAGATTCCTGAACAAAACACAGGGGTTCAAAATGACCAGGCCAGACCCTAGATATCCTCAAAGACATCACCCAGGGATAATAACCACCTACAGTGTGGGCAAATTATGCCTTCAGTGGCTACAAACTTCCACACTGGCAGAAATTAAGCAACACCTAACTTTACTTACTGATGGTGCTGACTTGCGTGATTTCACTTTGGGACCACGCAAACAGCGTCAAAAGCGTTTCATAGCAGCCTCTGTATATGCAGCATACAATGAGGCCTGGAAGGTTACTCAAATTGAAACAGCAGAGAGAATACGGGAAATTGACCGTATTAATTTGGAAAAATCACTTTCTGTAGTGGACAATGGGTTAATGACTCTGTCCTCCAGAATTTTTTCTTTGGACAGCATTGTGTCTTCAGCAATCGACATATTATCGCAGGACTTACTGTTATTACAACACGGTCAGTCTCAATTGCGTTCTATTGTACAGCTTGGCTGGACGTTACAAAATCTGCGTTCAGGCTATGTGCCTTGGCGTTTAATCAACACAACGTCACTATTCCAAATCTTTAACCTTACTGATAGACAAATCAGTATGGCACAAAAGGGTGCTGATTATACAATCTTGAGCATTGAAAAACTCGAAAGATTACCAGTGACAATGTCAGAACGACCTGTCAGTGAATGGATAATACATGGGATAATAAATATTCCAATCTCAACCTTCAGGTTTCAATACTGCCAAAAATATATACAGGCTGGCATGTACGAGAAATTGGGAAAGGGGTACCTTAAAACAACATGGAACCTGCCCTATTCACATGCATGTGTCAGTAATAAAGGACAGAAAGTGTTTCTTAGTGGCAACAATTGTGCGATGTCACTAAGTGGCACACTTCTGTGTAACGGAATTAGTTTGCATGGAGCCTGTGAAGGGAATTCATACAACCTTTCATGTCACCAACAAGGCGCACCTGCAACAGAAATAGAACCATTCTTTCAAAGACTCTATAATGGGAGTTACATTCTTATTGTAGACCGCAGATGTTGTAGTCTTATGCCCGGGACTCCTTATCTAGTAACTACGACTGCGAAGGTCAAGTGCTGTGGACGCTCATTGTTCCCCAGCTCCTTCCCAGACAAGGAGGCAAGGGCATGGCCCGATTTGAAAATTACTTCTATTCGAATAGATACTTTAAGCAGAATGAAAACAGTGCTTCTTCAGACGCCTACCAGGCTTTCGTCATCAAAAGAAACGTATGATCTACAAGTCGCAAGGACGACTGAAGAGATACATACATTATTATCAACTAATTCCCCCGTACATTTCGCGGAAATCCTGAATGAAATCTTAAATATTTCTGATACCAATGGGGTCTCAAAGGTATTTAAGACAGTATTTTCGATGGCATTAACACCATTCAAAGCCATACTGGGTATTTTTCCAGATTTCGTCCATTCGATTTTTGGCGGACTTCCCCTGATCCTGGGACTATTTGCAGGAATCCTATTCCTAGTCCTTATTTTTCGTTATGGCAACCCATGTCACAGACAAAACTCTGGCGACAAGAGAAGAAACAATCCTAGCCATTGGATACCGGGACCGGATATCAAAAATCCTGGGACTCTCCCGGCTTAGAGACCTGAACATGACTTGGTTTCTATCATTTCGACCAATGTGGCAAAGATGTGTTTTACCTGTATTGAGGTGTCTGCTATGCGGAGAAGAATGCGTGTTAGACACCTGTCTGACGCTACAATCGGATGCGCCGATGGATGCAGAAACATTGTTGAGCCCGATCAAGGTTCATGCTTTGTGCTGCCCTCAAAGGCTACCAATCCTGATGACGGCATTCGTGGAAGCTTCACCACTACGATTGATGGGTAGTGAAGTTCAAGATGAAAGCAGCATCGAACAGGTACGACCTTCTGTCAGTAATGCAAATCAGAATGTCAATGGAGACAATCATGCGCAAGAATGCATGATTACACCTATTTCCGAGTTAGTGGAACTTTCCCAGGAAGCTGTTGACAGTTTTTTCGAAAGCCTGAATGATATGATGTTCTCTCCAGAACAGAAATAGAGACTTTTGAGCAAGCTCGCACACGGCGTTCCCTGAATTCGGCCTTCAACTTTAAAAATAAAGTCACATGAACAATTTTCCCTCCAGTTCACGGACAGCAATTTTTCAGCAGCCCCAAATATTTTTGCATATTTTTCGGGACACTATCTTCTGCTTAAAGTAAGAACTATTCTTAGAGAACTAAGGTTTCTAAATTTTAGATAGCTTATAGACATTAGCTGCCCGCTGATATGTTTACAAATATTTTATTCTGTGATGGAATGGTCTCGAACTTTTTTCTGTATTAAGAAGCCATTCCATGTGTAATTCTCATATACCAATTAAGCAATAATGTATACAAATGCGATTACTTTGGCATTTTTCTACAGCTTGAGTGCATACAATACATATGTCTGCAATTTTTCCGTATATTTGAAAATTTCAAAATGCTTTCATGTATTTTGGGGTGGTAAGGTATACACTATACTCTATAGTATGTTGTACTATGTTATACTATGCATAGATTAGTAAATATGTACATAGTTAGCGTGGAGTGGGTGTGATGTATTCCTATAGGTTCTGAATCGATCCCCCTATTCCTGACCCTATTCTAGTTAAACAAACCAACAAGTTAACTAGCAGTCAGCCCATGAGGCAGAAAACCCCCATGATGCAGATACCGTTATCTGACGCAGTCACACTATGGCACAGGAACGTGTTATCTGATTAGGTCATAACGCTTGCGATCTAATTAGACAAGCGATATTCCTCCAGCCCCTGATAAGGCATACGGAGTTCTCATAACAAATCAAACCTATGACAACCTGGGCAAAACCCTGCGGCCATTGTTTTGATTTCACCGAGAACTTCAGTAAAAGAATGTGCTAACGAGCAAGTCGTATGACATCCTTATTGACGTATCTATGTCCATCCTTACATCAATCTCGGCACCTTAAAGGTATAAATATTACCGATCTTGCCCTATGCAAAACACACGCGTGGTGACGAGACGGAGCAGCCATACTTGCCGAAGCCAAGAGCAGAGCAGACCCCGCTGGCAGCAGCCCCGCCTTCCTGACGCGCTGAGAGACGCGCTGCTTTCTCCTGCCGAGAATCCAGCACCGGCGTTTCTGGGCAGCCCTCGCAGGCAGCCTGGAATATCGAGACCAGAGAGAGAGATACCATTCCTCATTCATCCTAACTTCCAGGTACAGAACTGAATAACCCCTCACAGAGAATTCTTTAGTTATTCACTTGGCAAAAACAAACTTAACTTAAACTGTAACTTTCTATTCCCGCCCACGTATTAGGCTTAGGTCAGGTACACGGGGTAGGCGTATTTAGAAACACCAGTTGAGTACGTTTAGTCAAATATATATGTGTATGTAATATATTTTATTCATTTTAAAACATCTTATGGCTTAGAAACCATATCAATGTTTTTACAGTATTATTTTATACTATTGCTTTTAATGTATGCACTTTACTTAACTATAAGTATTGCAATAATATCGATCCATTTCTCTTGTATGAGAAAAGAGACTGATCAATAAATAACACCTTTTTATTGAACACGCCCATTCTCTTCCTTTTCTCTACAATCTGATGAGACTATACTCTTGATTAGGGGAGAGCAAAGTTGTCATGTTCTATGGTTGTCAGAAACTAAATCCCTTCTTGTCTAATCAGGGAAGTTAATTCCTCCTTGAACATTCGAGAAAGTTTCTAGTGAACTCTGAGCTAAGCTGGCAAACCCAAAACTTTAAGTCTAGTATCGACAGTAGTAGACCTAGTTAACGTCTGGTCTAGGCCTTTACTGCTGTAGGTATTATTCCAATGCGCAGAGCCTATTGGGATGATAGGAACTACACTACAATAGCAAACCTGGAAAGGTTCAATGGCTCTACAGGTTTCGAAGTATGTACACCATGTCATGGAAAGGAAGGTTGCTGGGATAACATGACCTGTATTAAATAGAGCTGTTATCTACGTTCCAAGACTGAGATTTAATTACATGGTACTCTAAGTTTTTAAAATGAATGACAGTGAACTTGTTTTGAACATTATATGCCCATCAATATTCGCATTTTATAAGTTATTTGATATTGATAATGGCTGATTTCAACTTTTCCATTGTACACTATTTGATAGGTTCTTAATCAATTCTACATTATCTTAATTGTATATCTAAAGATACTACATGAAACAATGTATGTAGTTGCATTTTCAATAGGATTTGAAGAATGTCTGATTATAGGGTACTTCTTTCATATTTGTAGAGATTTTTCAGCCTCTGTGTGCGATGTAAGTAAACAAATGTTAGATGCATCCCTTCCTGTGTGAGCACCAAGCCAAAGAGCATGCAATACGGTGATGTCATCAGGTCAAATGCCTTGCGATGCCACTTACTGTGACATCATCGGGGTGGGTCAAAGGGCAGCTGATGTAATTTCATGTGATGTCACCAGGTTCAAGTTCATCTAATGTCACTTCCTGTGACATCAGGCAGGGGTCACATGGCATGTGATGTCACTTCCGCTACCCTGGCAGTTTGATGAATCAACGTCCATGGACTTTGCTGCTTTACTTGACAGACCTGGACTGAAAGGACTCAGGTGGAAACTGCATTGTAGATGCTAACTTACACTGGGTAGCTCTTCCAATGCAATTTCTGGCAGCGTTGGGGCAACCACAGTTTATTTCTTGATGGTGGTGCTAGTGGTTACTGCCATTGTGAAAATCGAATTCCCTTGTACCCAAGATGGTGCATGGAATAGAGAATGGATAAAGAGACCACTAGAAACTTTCCTCAGATGATCCGTTATGTCTCTCCTCTAAATTAAATGAAGCCCCATGCCTCTTGAATTTTTTACAGCTTGTGTTCACAAAATCACACCAAACCAACACTAGAGCACCAAACTCAATAACATTTTTGCATGACATACTTTTGTCCACTGGTATAACTAATCGATTGTTCAACTGGTAAGAGACATTTTGGGTATAACAAACATTGGTAATGCGGATAGGTTTGGATTTATTGAGGCAATACATAGCCATGTATGTTTTCCCAATAAATAGTATCATAGGGAAAATATTTTAGAGTTTGGAAAGTATGAATGAGCCTGTTAACCCCTTCGGTGCTCGTGACGAGCTCAGCTCGTCATGACATATACCTCTCAGGTGCTCATGACGAGCTGAGCTCGTCATGACTACACCCGTTTTTATTACGGCCCAGCACTGCAGGGGAATCGCTCCAGCAGCCATGAGATTAAGGATAGCCTGCATCACTTTGATGCACCAGGGGGGTTGTGATCCAATTTGAAACACTGCAAACACAACAATGATGGACAGAATGTGGATCAATGTCACACATTCACCCCAGTCCAAAGATCTGGGCCCAAATCCATCGTTTTTCCACTCCACACCACCCTGGGTTAGACAATGGCGATATGCAAATCAGCGCTGACCCTGTGCCCCATGGGAACAGTCCAGTCCGAACTACAAAAGCCATGTCCTTCCCAGAACGGAAACAAGCATCCGAGGACCGGCCCGGTTTCGAGGTAACACCTCTCTTCAGCCCGGCTAGCTTGATTCCAGTGGTGTGGAGTGCCTGGGACTCACGTCTGAGCATCCCCAGTACACTTAGAGCGGTACCTGCAAACACAACAATGATGGACAGAATGTGGATCAATGTCACACATTCACCCCAGTCCAAAGATCTGGGCCCAAATCCATCGTTTTTCCACTCCACACCACCCTGGGTTAGACAATGGCGATATGCAAATCAGCGCTGACCCTGTGCCCCATGGGAACAGTCCAGTCCGAACTACAAAAGCCATGTCCTTCCCAGAACGGAAACAAGCATCCGAGGACCGGCCCGGTTTCGAGGTAACACCTCTCTTCAGCCCGGCTAGCTTGATTCCAGTGGTGTGGAGTGCCTGGGACTCACGTCTGAGCATCCCCAGTACACTTAGAGCGGTACCTGCAAACACAACAATGCCGCCCTAAGTGCGCTGGGGATGCCCAGACGTGGGTCCCAGGCACTCCACACCACTTGGGGGCAACAGGGTCAGAGCTGATTTGCATAAAGCCATTATCTGACCCAGGGTGGTGTGGAGTGCAAAAAAACGATGGATTTGGGCCCAGATCTTTTGACTGGGGGAGTGTGTGACATTGATCCACATTCAGTCCATCACTTGTTGTTTTTTGCAATTGCCGCCCTAAGTGCGCTGGGGATGCCCAGACGTGGGTCCCAGGCACTCCACACCACTTGGAGTCAAGCTAGCCGGGCTGAAGAGAGGTGTTACCTCGAAACCGGTCCGGTCCTCGGATGCTTGATTCCGGTCTGGGAAAGATATGGCTGTTGTAGTTCGGACTGGACTGTTCCCATGGGGCAACAGGGTCAGAGCTGATTTGCATAAAGCCATTATCTGACCCAGGGTGGTGTGGAGTGCAAAAAAACGATGGATTTGGGCCCAGATCTTTTGACTGGGGGAGTGTGTGACATTGATCCACATTCAGTCCATCACTTGTTGTTTTTTGCAATTGCCGCCCTAAGTGCGCTGGGGATGCCCAGACGTGGGTCCCAGGCACTCCACACCACTTGGAGTCAAGCTAGCCGGGCTGAAGAGAGGTGTTACCTCGAAACCGGTCCGGTCCTCGGATGCTTGATTCCGGTCTGGGAAAGATATGGCTGTTGTAGTTCGGACTGGACTGTTCCCATGGGGCAACAGGGTCAGAGCTGATTTGCATAAAGCCATTATCTGACCCAGGGTGGTGTGGAGTGCAAAAAAACGATGGATTTGGGCCCAGATCTTTTGACTGGGGGAGTGTGTGACATTGATCCACATTCAGTCCATCACTTGTTGTTTTTTGCAATTGCCGCCCTAAGTGCGCTGGGGATGCCCAGACGTGGGTCCCAGGCACTCCACACCACTTGGAGTCAAGCTAGCCGGGCTGAAGAGAGGTGTTACCTCGAAACCGGTCCGGTCCTCGGATGCTTGATTCCGGTCTGGGAAAGATATGGCTGTTGTAGTTCGGACTGGACTGTTCCCATGGGGCAACAGGGTCAGAGCTGATTTGCATAAAGCCATTATCTGACCCAGGGTGGTGTGGAGTGCAAAAAAACGATGGATTTGGGCCCAGATCTTTTGACTGGGGGAGTGTGTGACATTGATCCACATTCAGTCCATCACTTGTTGTTTTTTGCATTTGAAACACAGCAACTATTAGCTCGGGGAGAAGGGGGCGAGGGGGGTTACAACGAAGACAGCAAATTAAAGCTGGCTTCAGGGCTTCGTGTTTAATAGTGATAAAGACACTTAAAAAAATACAGCTTATAACCTCACTGACTTTCCATTTCATAGAGCTACATGATGATTTTGTGTTGCAGAATATGATGGCAGTGAATATATTGACATCTGGAGGATAACTGACCACATTGGGCACCCTTGGACGTGACTGTTCACCTGCAGATTACAGCGCATGTCTGAAACATTGCTGGATTCACTGAACCCAAGCAGCCACTTTTTGAAATAAGATCGCCTGTGCGTCGTGTTGATGTCACAGCCATCTTAAATGAAGGATTCCCCTCAGCCTAAAATGGGGTTCCCTTGCCATCTACATTTTAGATAAGGCATAATCTTAGAAAGGCAGTGACTCTGCCACATCATAACATTTGAATGCTGTGGGCATTTTTAGGTCGAGCGACCTATCTCAATGCGCATGCGCATTGAGCGGGAGCGAGATATATAGGGGCTTATCGAGAGTTTACCTAACTGGCGATTCCACTGGCGATTTCTTGCAGTGCATGTGCTTTTTAGGTCATTGCGCAAGCGCAAGCCCTAAAAAGCGCGTGCACAATGCCACCAGCCGCCTGCCTGCCTGCCTCGCATTACCACATCAAAGGCGGCCGCGTCTCAGGCCCCTGCTGCTTCACACCCTCATGCCGCTCTCCCCGCACAGCCCCCTCCCCTGCCGGCCGTGTCGCATTTCTCCTCCCCCCTCCCCACATCAATTAAGGTGCTTTTAAGTCCGGCATTTTTTCCCCTTCAGAACCGATTTACAGCTCGCTGCCCTCGGTGGCTGGGTACATTTTTTTCTCACATCATCCGACACACTCCTTAGTAATCTCGCCGTTTCTCATCACACCACTTGACCACAGTTGTTTACTTTCTTTCCATTGTTATGCCATATACTTTCCTCTTGCGTATTACGGGGATGCTTTGGTGTTTTTTCTTTTACTTTTTATTAACCTATTATCCGTTTAAAATCTGGTATTACTCTTCACAATAGACTCAGCGTCGCTGTTGCGCCGCAACCGCGAGGGCCCAGCTGTCTATCGAGCTTTCCTGACGTCACTTACACGCAGGATTGGAAGCAGAACTGGAGTACATCATGTTGGCTTGATGCCAACTAAGTCTTTCTTTGCGCATGGCTAATTGACGGTTTTCGCTACATTTACTCTTTATATACGGGCTTCTCGGCTCACAAGGGTTATATGCTGTTCCGTGAGGCGAGACGCCATGATTGACTTTGCAGGTAAGCGCGTTAGCACAGTGAAAGTTTTGGTGCCACTACATCTCTCTTTGGAGTATGTTATCGTCCTGATTCAGCCCTTGTTCCCCGCTCGATCTCTGTGTTTTACTCTTAAAGCCAGAACCAGGGGTCTTCTTTTAAATAACTACGCCCTATCGATCACTTCACTTACCGCATTTACCCGCATTTCTCACCCAGCGAAGGAGATGGCTTTGCCTTGATTGTAATGGGCATTATGCCTAGCTCCAGATACTTTGTCTCAAGGGTCAAGTCAAGTGATATGGGACTTTGGTTGCCCTAGTGTGTTCTTCATGCCCACTTGGTGTCATCGTGAGCAGCACTCCTCCCACACCTTTGAAGTGAAGCTTAGCTTCACTTCAAAGGCCCCTGCTGCTTCACACTATTCACGGCCGTAAGGCCGTGTCTCTCCCCCATCGCCGCTCTCCCCCCTCCGCCCCCTGCTGCGGGCCGTGTCGCATTTCTCCTCCCTCCTCCCCACAGCAATGCCCTCCGTCTTGTTTGTTATATGTTTTAATGGTGAGGAATTGTTTCCATTCTACTGTGTCTACTATTTTCTTGAACGTTAAGTAGCAACAGTTCCATGCCTTCCCCTGAGAAGCGTGTGTGCTTCGTGTTCCCAGTGGACCGTGCATGAATGTTAAATGTGCCTCCGAGGACCCATCAATTAAGGTGCTTTTAAATCCGGCATTTTTTTCCCCTTCAGAACACCGTCTCCTATATGGCTTTGTTGTTTACGTGTTTCGCATTCCCGGCCTCTCCCAGTCAACTGACTGAGTGGTTAATCCCACATTAATCGCTGCGCTGCGCATGCACTGGAGTCAAGGGTTTTAACGGGAGCTTTGAAATTTCAACACGTCCTGGGGCGTTTTTACTTGCAGTTTTATTTCTTTAAACCTGCAGATGTGGATTGATTTTCACAACGGATTCCTGCTCTTTTATGACCTCTGGTTGAATATTGGGTTAGCTGAGTGAATTTGGACGCCTTTTCGCTCAGTAAACATGCCGGCGCTTTTTGAGAACGTGTGCGGTACATAAAACAGTAAACCAAAGCTGAAATTCCAAGTTTTCTATTGGAGCTAGTGGTTTTAAAAGCGGTAGTTTTTCCGGTGTACAGTCATAATATCGAGTCAATTATTTCGACTGGACAGAATATCGAGTAAAAAATATAGAATGGACATAATATCGACTAGACATAATATAGACAACAAAAATATCGACTAGAGAAAATTAATATCGAATAGAATGGACATAATATCGAATCAAAAATATAGAATGGACATAATATCGACTAGACATAATATAGACAACAAAAATATCGAATTTAAGGTAAGTTAATAATAATTTTTATTTTTTGTGTAATATAAGTCTGTAGCGGGTTGTGGGTTTATAGGGGAATAGGGTGGGAAGTAATTTAATTCTAATTAATTAAATATGTTAATTTATTTATTGATATATATTTAGAATTAATTGTTAATTAATTATTAATTGGTAATTCATTAAAATATAATTGGTAATTAATTATAATTGATTAATTGATAAATATTTTAATTTTAGTAATTTATTTTCTGTAGCGGGTTGTGGGTTTATAGGGGAATAGGGTGGGAAGTAATTTAATTATAATTAATTAAATATGTTAATTTATTTATTGCTAATAATTTAGAATTAATTGTTAATTAATTATTAATTGGTAATTAATTAAAATATAATTGCTAATTAATTATAATTGATTAATTGATAAATATTTTAATTTTAGTAATTTATTTTCTGTAGCGGGTTGTGGGTTTATAGGGGAATAGGGTGGGAAGTAATTTAATTATAATTAATTAAATATGTTAATTTATTTATTGATATTTTTAAAAAATTAATTGTTAATTAATTATTAATTGGTAATTAATTAAAATATTATTGGTAATTAATTATAATTGATTAATTGATAAATATTTTAATTTTAGGGTTCAGGGTCAGTTGTCAGTTTTTGGGTAAAGGGGTATTTTTAGGGTTCAGGGTCAGTTTTCAGTTTTTGGGTAAAGGGGTATTTTTAGGGTTCAGGGTCAGTTTTCAGTTTTTGGGGTAAAGGGGTATTTTTAGGGTTCAGGGTCAGTTTTCAGTTTGTAGGTAAAGGGGTATTTTTAGGGTTCAGGGTCAGTTTTCAGTTTTTGGGTAAAGGGGTATTTTTAGGGTTCAGGGTCAGTTTTCAGTTTTTGGGTAAAGGGGTATTTTTAGGGTTCAGGGTCAGTTTTCAGTTTTTGGGTAAAGGGGTATTTTTAGGGTTCAGGGTCAGTTTTCAGTTTTTGGGGTAAAGGGGTATTTTTAGGGTTCAGGGTCAGTTTTCAGTTTGTAGGTAAAGGGGTATTTTTAGGGTTCAGGGTCAGTTTTCAGTTTTTGGGTAAAGGGGTATTTTTAGGGTTCAGGGTCAGTTTTCAGTTTTTGGGGTAAAGGGGTATTTTTAGGGTTCAGGGTCAGTTTTCAGTTTGTAGGTAAAGGGGTATTTTTAGGGTTCAGGGTCAGTTTTCAGTTTTTGGGTAAAGGGGTATTTTTAGGGTTCAGGGTCAGTTTTCAGTTTTTGGGGTAAAGGGGTATTTTTAGGGTTCAGGGTCAGTTTTCAGTTTGTAGGTAAAGGGGTATTTTTAGGGTTCAGGGTCAGTTTTCAGTTTTTGGGTAAAGGGGTATTTTTAGGGTTCAGGGTCAGTTTTCAGTTTTCGGGTAAAGGGGTATTTTTAGGGTTCAGGGTCAGTTTTCAGTTTATGGGTAAAGGGGTATTTTTAGGGTTCAGGGTCAGTTTTGGGTTTTTGGGGTACAGGGGTACTTTGTAAAAATAAGGTAAAATTACATTTAAATTACATTTATTTAATAAAATTAAATTATATTATAATATTTTTTATTAATTTATATTCAAAAAACTTATTATATACTTACCAATACTTATGTTGTAATGGTATGCGTTGTAAAGGTATATGCGTTGTAAAATCTTGCGTTGTAAATGTATGCGTTGTAAAAGTTTTTGCGTTGTAAAAGTTTTGTTGTAATGGTAGGCGTTGTAAAAGTATGCGTTGTAACGTCATACATCCCTGGAGTGGGAATAGTAATTTTAACCTCTACGCTATCCAGCGCTTTCCCTACTGTTGCACCCACTGGAGTGGGAGTAGTAAATTTTACCTCTACGCTATCCAACACTTTTGCTAATGTTGAACTCACTATAGTTGTAACAATAAATTTTAAACATTTTCTAAAATGTTATATATGTTTATTTAATAATATGTTTAAATATATATATATATATATATATATATATATATATATATATATATATATATATATGTGTGTGTGTAATTTTTGGTGATATAATTTTTTTAATTATATAAATTATTTATTAAAATTATATATTTTTAATAATTATTTCTAAGTTTATATTAAATATATTTATTACTATATTAGTTTTAACTTACTTTTAAGACATTTTAAAAAATCGATATTTTGACAGTCTATATTTTTGTAAGTCGATATTTTGGAGTCGATATTTTGGTACTTACCTGTTTGAAGATAGGGAGTCGATATTTTGTCAATCGATATTTTTGACTCGATATTTGTGTATCTCGATATTTGTGTCGTCGATATTATGTCAGTGATCCAGTTTTTCCACCTTACGTAAACTTTACTTTTACTGTAGGAGTAGCAACATTCAAAATCTACATAAAAATGTGAACATAAAGTGAATATTTCTCAAATGTCTGTGTAGATATTTTGTAAGAGCTGCCTGGCAACCTGAAAATCTGTGAAAATGTACATTATATTTATCATGTTTCTATAAATAACCTAGCAACGTTAAACTGCACTCTTGGTATGTCACTCTCCCCTGTCCTCACTCTCCCCTCTCCTCACTATCTATTTGAATAACCAGCGCTAAGTCCTTTAAAACAAACGCACATTTGTCAGACCATTCCTAGCAGCCATTTCCTAAAAATATTTGAAAAAAGTCACACTATTCCAAGAGCTACTTTTGCGACCTTCCTCACACACCCACTCACCTTCACACTCACACCCCCTCACCCTCACACCCCTCACCCTCACACCACTCAGTGCTACAACACATATTGTGTTACAATAGGTGTCACATTTGCGAAAGATGAAACTATTGGCATTGTAAATAACAAAGATATTAATTTCGCTATTTTTAAAACAAGCACATAAATAAAAAATGTGTCCTTTACAATACCAATAGCTCAAACTTTCCTAATGCAAGACCTATTGCATTGCTGTGCTTCTCTCCCCTGCTGCACTCTCCTGCTCTCTAGAGATGTGGCCTAACGACCAGAGCTGCCATCTAAGTCACGTAAATACAAAACATGTTGCATTCCAAATGCTATAGGTGTCACATTCGCGAAAGTTATAACTATTGGCATTGTAAATGACAAAGCTATCAATTTAGCTATTTTAAAAACCAACAAATGAATAAAATATTTGTCATTTACAAGACCAATAGCTCCAACTTTTCTAATGCGAGACCTATTGCATTTCCAATGCTTGTTAAAAATGCAGGGAATTAAGTCTTGCTGCGTAGAGCCTCCCATGCTACTGCTGGCATGCATGGCATGAAATGCAGTTTTCATTGAGACAGCAGCAGTAATTTGTAATGGTAGAAACAGGTGGTTTCCTATACGGAAGTCAGGGGAAAAATATATGAAATCAATGCGGCTGGTGGATTTTAAAAGAGGTGGGACAAAAAATGTTGTACCCTAATGTAATACCGAGCGAAGCGAGTGAGCCCAAATAGCAAAAGGAGGGTGCGGAGGGTTCTCTCCCCACAAGAAAATTTTGAAAAAAATGGATTCAAATGGTGGGTTTTACACCACATATTTACTGCAAATTCTTTAAAAAAAAGGGGGGTCCAAATATAGCATTTTGAAGCACAAGTATGAAGAAAACATTAGAATCAAATAAAAAATGTGCCCAATCCTCAAACAGGTCTGCTTTCAAAATCACATCAGTTAATGATCACAGGCGATTAATTTTTCGATGGAAGACTGATCATGTGAGCAATACCAATAGAGAGATTTTCTGTGTGACCACATGCAAAATTTACCAAATGTGATAAATACCGGAGGTAGTAAATGCTTCATACAGTACAGGAAAATAAAAGAATCTGCAAGTCTGCTGGTGTAACAAACCTGTGGAAACGTACTCCATCCCAAAATGTGCTAGGGCATTTACTGAGCCCCCCAAAATCACCAGAAACGTGCTGGGAGGGATTATGGGAACGCTCTATAACAAGGTCAAACGGACCGCTCTCACAGGTCCAGCGACACACACCATTCAGGTGTGGTTTGAGGAGCAGCGAACACTGGGCTGGGAGGGGGTTCTAACAAAAGCCACGCCACTATGGGACACGAAAAGGCTATGTATATAATGCAACACCAAAGGCTTTAAACAATGGGATTTGATAGGCATCTCAAAGGTGGGAGATATGTGGAAGAAAGGTGAAATAGTCTAATTTTTCCAACTACAGCACACATATGGTCTAGCACAGAAGGAAATGTTCCGTTATATACAGATTAGACATGCGCTCAATGGGAGAATCCCACCAGGCACACAACTTGCAGAGGCATCGCCGCTGCAGGACAGACTCCTGACGGATCACCTGACCAAAAAAGCCATCTCTCAAACCTATAGAAAAATAATAAATAGTCAGCCGGACACCACAACAGCCCTTAAGGCCAGGTGGAAATTGGAGCTAGGTGAATTAGATGACACAGATTGGCATGAGGAGCTTGCGTCCCCCAAGGAGGTTGCGATATCTTCTAAATTCAAGTTGGTACAATTAAGAATTTTGCATCGTACATATTATACGCGCACACTTCTGCATAAAATAGGCAGGTCGGATACACCGCTCTGCCTCCATAAATGTGGCGAACCAGGCACATTCCTACATACGATCTGGCAGTGTCCGAAGATCTACGTTACTGGGGGGCAGTCATGCGCACAATTTCACAAGTCACGGAAGTTACGGTTCTGCCAGAACCAAAGAGATGCCTTCTTAACATTTGGGAGTCCATAGATCTCAACCACATGACTTAGGAATGGGTGACACTCAGTATAACGCTGGCAAAGCGGAACATAGCTCAATGTTGGGGGTCTCGACAGACCCCTACCCTTCCTCAATGGTGTCAAGACATGGACAGTGCAATGGTGGTGGAGAAGTCAGCCTATATCCACAGAGGATGCCCCAAGAAATAGACATGGATATGGGGTGGGTGGAACGCTGACTGATAAAACTAACACAGAGATGATATGTATAGCACCTATAACTCCTGTTGTTTGCTAATGGGACGCACTGTAGAACATTTCCAGATGAGAATATCGATCAAGCAACTGATATACTGCTTTTGAACAACACGAGGATACTCCTTTGCCACAGTCCGATGCGGCAAGTGCCGTTGTGCGGAGGGCTTCTCGGGAGTTTCAGCTTAGTCAGGCACTTCCGGTAGTGGTTAGTGCGCTAGTCTCCCGCGCCCCACTACTATTTAGAAGGATGCCTGAGGGCACGCGCAGCGGACGCGGCAGAACCCTGACAACAGGTGACGCTGCTAGCTGTGCTTGCTGCTTAGTTAATGCACAAAGTTTTTAAAACTCTTGTTGCCACCATTTGGTGAATTTTGTTTGTTGGATTTTTTAATTGCTGACCTCAATTTTAAAATTGCACTTTTGCACATTCTGAACTTACTGTATTATGCTACTCCTTCGCCCATGTCCGACGCGGCAAGCGCCGTGGCGCGGAGGGCTTCTCTGGAGTTTCAGCTTAGTCAGGCACTTCCGGTAGGGGTTAGCGTGCTAGTCTCCCTCGACCCACTACTATTTAGATGGATGCTGGAGCGCACACGCAGAGGACGCGGCCGAACCCTGACATGGCAGAACCCTGACATCAGGTGACGCTGCTAGCTGTGCTTGTTGCTTAGTTAATGCACAAAGTTTTTAAAACTCTTGCTGCCACCATTTGGTGAATTTTGTTTGTTGGATTTTTTAATTGCTGACCTCAATTTTAAAATAGCACTTTTGCACATTCTGAACTTACTGTATTAGGCTACTCCTTCGCCCCGGTCTGACGTGGCAAGTGCCGTTGCGCGGAGGGCTTCTCCGGAGTTTCAGCTTAGTCAGGCACTTCCGGTAGTGGTTAGCGCGCTAGTCTCCTGCGTCCCACTACTATTTAGATCGATGTCCGTCTGCGCCGGTCCGCGTCTGGACCGGGCCTAGGGCCCCCCCCTGGCTCTGCCTCACCAGCTCCATAGAAAATATTATACTCAAGTTCTCAACTAAAAGACCTCCGTCCGGCAATTAATGTACACTCTTGCCACTTCATGAAATTAGACGCTTTACCGAGCTGTCTTCCTTTTTCCTGCCTTAATTGTGCTTTTAAATTGGCTACACAGCTTAATCCTGCCACATCTCGGGTGACCCCCTTTCATTCTAAACATGAAAACATTACTGAAGCACTGAGATATCAGACCTTTTAAAAGATCACAATCTCGACATACTTTTTATTACTGAAACATGGACAGACCCCTCGCCGGGACCTGACCTTAGCGCTGCCACCCCTGAGGGTTATTTAACCTTTAGAAAAGATAGACCCAATAAAAAAGGAGGTGGGTTAGCGACAATTTACCGCAGTAAATACACAGCTAGGATGGAAATTATTCCTTCTCAGACCTGTGAAGCTGTGAACTTTTCCATCTTGCTCACCCCTTCTCAAATTTTTAAGGGGAATCCTGTTATATCGCCCTCCAGGTTCCCGGGCAGAGTTTCTTTCCACCTTGGGCAATATGATGGAGCCCTTAGCAGCAGAACCCACATTCACCATTCTAGGTGATTTTAATTTTCATCTTGAAACTTATTCTGACAACGACACGTTCTTGCTGCTCTCAGAACTAGAGGCAGTAGGTCTCCTACAACTGGTATCCAGCCCTACACACTTAGCTGGACATACCTTAGATGACCTATTTTCTAACTGCCAATGCATTTCCTTAAAGAGCGTTCTACCTATGGTCTGGACATACAATTACGCTGTCATATTTGACATCCAAAATAACAAGGAACCGATACCTAGTGCCGTTTCACATATGCCCCTATTTATTAAAGCCTGGAAGAGTATAGATCTGCAGCTTCTTAAATCACATCTGCTCTCCACGCAACCAGAAGCCTCCCCAGACCCGAATCTTGCCTCATCACACTACTCAAACTGGCTGCACAAGGCATTCAATCTTCTGGTGCAACAACAAAAAAAATCTCTAAAAATCGTTGCGCCCCTTCCGCTCCTTGGTTTTCAGAAGTCCTCAGAGTACAGAAGCAACTTTGTAGAAATCTTGAGACATTGGCGGAAAAACTACAACAACCATGAAAAAAACTCAATATAAAGAGGCACTCACCAAACACAAGTTGATGATTGTGCAGGAGAAAAGCAAATATTATATTGGACAGATAAAATCCGCGCAAGATTCTAACAAACTATAGCCAAATTATCAGGACAGACATCGAATCTCACCCCAATCCCCTCACAGGCCGTATGCGATTCACTTGCTAGCTATTTTTCTGAAAAAGTTAATGACATTTACATTAACTTTTCCTCTCAACCCAAAACTGATGATCTGCCCCCACACCTTGGCATTACTGAACCTTCTCCCTCTCTCTTGCAATTTGATAGGATATCATCTGACCAGATCTTAAATTTAATCTCTACTACTAAGTCAGGCTCTGCTACCGACCCCTGCCCACCAGCCATACTAAAATCTATCGCCGACCTTATTGCGCCTAACCTATCCAATATTTGCAATGCGATGTTTACATCAGGCGTATAACCGCGGATCTGGAAAAAAACAATCATTAAACCTCTGTTAAAAAAACATAATCTTGATTCCAACGATAGAAAGAATTATAGACCTATTGCCAGTTTGCCTTTCCCAGCAAAAATATTTGAAAAAGTGATGAATATCCAATTATCCAAGTATATTGAAGATCATCATCTCTTGGATGATACACAATTCGGTTTTAGTAAGGGCCACAGAACTGAGACGGGGCTTATTAAAGCATCAGAAGATATCAGGATTACACTAGATCAGGGGGGACAGCTGTCCTCATACTGTTGGATCTTTCAGCGGCCTTTGACACGGTTGATCATGCTATTGTGATCGACCGAGTCACAAAAATAGGTATCTAACATACAGCTAGAGCCCTGCTGTCTTCTTTTCTTACAAATGGTACGCAATCCATGAATCTCGGCACCTTCAACTCTTCCCAATTGGCTCTCCCATGTGGGGTTCCGCAAGGATCATCATTGAGTCCGACACTATTTAACATCTATGTGCTGGACCTTGCCAAAGTCATCAAAGCACACAGGATGGGCCTCACATCTTATGCCGATGACACACAACTGGTGCTTGCTGTACATAATGATGGTGTTGAAGTAGCAGCCAATTTCCAGAAAGGCATATTGGCCATCAGTAGCTGGATGGCCAACAACTGCCTTAAACTTAACTCTGAAAAAACTGAGGTTATGATATTTGGCAAACTTTTGCTAAACTGGTCCTCTTCCTGGTGGCCATCTTCTTTGGGTCCCCTTCCATTGCCAGTCACCAAGGTCAGAAATGTGGGGGTCATATTTGATGACAGGCTGTCCTTCGTTCCTCATGCTAATTCCGTGGTCTCATCATCATTCCAGAAATTGCGAATGATAAAAAAGCTTCTACTTTTTTTACCTCTCAGAACTGGAAAGACATTAGTAAGCACCTTAGTTATGTCTACTATTGACTATTGCAATGGTCTCCCTATTAATGCCCAGAGAAAAGTCCTCCATAAACTCCAAGTGGTTCAAAACTCAGCAGCCAGAATGCTATCAGGAACTCCCAAATACAAATCCATCACACATATACTTCAACAGTATCATACAAAGCTTCATGTAACTCTGGACCATTGTTTCTGAATGAGGCCCTAGATGTTTACATCGCAAATCGGGCCTTACGCTCTTCCACATCAAACTTGCTAAAGGTTCCTCGCACTAAAACAGCATCAAGGGGGGACAGGCGATTCATTGTTGCCACAGCGAAACTTTGGAATTCCCTCCCAATGTATATCAAAGCTAGCCAGTCCTTACCTGCTTTCAGAAAAATGACAAAAACATGGCTGTTTAATCAAATTTTTCTATTGTTTGGTTTATGCTCGTTGTCCTCAGCGCAGAGACACCTACGGGTATCTACGCGCTTTACAAATCACATAAATAAATAAATAAATGTACGCACCATTGAATTTAACTGTGTGGTACCATGTTTTGTTATTTACAAAATGCCAATAAAAATGGTTAAAAATAAAAATAAAGAAACGTGCTGAACCCATTGCCACTTATAGCGCCATAAATACATCATACCAGTACTGATGGGTAAAACTATCATTCAAACCAGCTTGGTGTGAACTCGTACAACAATTACAAAACGGTAGGAATTACCATCAATATACCCGACCCACAAACCCAGGTTCCTCTGGAAAGCAGTGTTAGTCAGATTCAGAATCAGTGAGTTCTGGTCACTGTTTGGTAACAGGCGAAAACAGCCTGAGCCAGTAGACAATACAGGGCACCAGAAAGAGCAGAATGCAGGTGTGGGCCCTGATAACAGCACAGGTCTCTAGCGGGAATGGGCCAGGGAGACAAAGTCAACTGTGGGAGAGCATCTGTGCAGACCCAGGTGCTGGTAGTGAGTCCTCTTTGTTAAATACACCCCAGTCCTTCTACTGACATGGTATGAGTTGACAGAAGCATGCCTTCCCTGGAAGGTAGAAAATGACCATTTATTCTGACTGTTAACATACAAAGGGCATATGAAAAAGCAACTCATTGCACTGGAATAAACACAGCCATATCAGGAAACCACCCCAGACTCAGATATGTTGGAACGAACAAAGAAGACACAGAGGAATGTTTCTTTTTTGCACAAAGCTCTACAAAAGAGAGATGCTTTCATTGAGGCCTTGCCTCTAAAGGCAACTCTTCCAACTAAATGTCCCAGGACTCCATACTGATGCTGTATGCCTTATTACTCAACAAACACACATCTGCACATCCACAGGAATGAAAAACACATAACCAGTGAACAGACACAGACAATAATGGAGCCAAAAATGAACTAAAACAACACCCAGCGAATCACAGAGAACACAGAGTAGTACAGAAAAGCATACACATCCAAAACATCTTTGCAAAACACCAGATGCAAATGCAGGGAATCATGGAATGAATGCCCACTAAACTGAAGCCTCAATACAAATAGGAAACCCTGATGGCAAGAAATCACAGGCTGGTTCCTGTCACTACAAAAGCACGAGGCCCTTACAGTCTGGGTCTAATGTAATCTGGATCAGGAGCTCAGTCTATTAGTGCACTGTTTCTTTAAGCTCCTCATCTCTCAATGGCCCACATTCTCTGATGTGCATGAAAAAGCATTTCACACATGCGCACTGACAGGCAACAATTTTACTCTCCCCATTTGCAGAACACACACCAAGGCACTCCAGCATACACTTACCTCAAATACACAAGGGTCAGAGTTAAAATAGTTCATCCTCTTTAAATATTTAGGGTTAGATCTACGCCTTTTCTCTGAGTTTCAAGGCAAGCATAGCATTATAGACGGGAGGTAATTCGATGGTGTAGCAATGGCAAATGCCCCCCCTCGAGATGAAGCCTGCTTAAGCGTTCACAGCTCAACCGTGATTCAGGGTGCTTCAACACTATTATTCACGGACATTACAGCATTCACAAATCCGCTGTGTCGCATGATATTTTCTTCAAAAAAACCTCAATGTTCTTGAAATGTTCAATAAACTCTTTCAAAATTAAAAGCAACATTTGACTTCCATAACTTCCCATCACCCAGTCTACGATTCCATATTAGTTTCTAACCACCTCAGTACCTTTAATGTCAGTCTGAATATTAACTGACTGACGTGAAAAGGCCATATCACTTGTTCCAATTTTTAGATTTTCTGGATCCTGTAGGCTTGTCGTTTCTTTGAGGTTTGGGTGATGCATGCTGATATCATTTGTATTCACTTTATAATAAATTGATTGAGCTTCTAGCAGTAAGTAAGTAAGTAAGTAAATATGTATTGTACAAGTTAATAAAAACCTTTACAAAAAAAAAAGAGATTGCTCAAATCCAAACAAATTCAAACTAAAATAGTACACTAAAATCATCATTATTCCACAAACAATGAAGATACGAAAAGATATGGGAGGAATTGGCCTGGCCAAGTTTTCCTTTCCAGCGTCGATGAGCCTTCCTCCAACAAAGTGTCTATATCAACAAGTGTTCTTTAGTCAATCCTTAGTCCAAAAGTAGAGATATAAAAGCCTGGATAAAAAAAAATAAAAAATAAAAAATGTAAGAATTACTTTTTTATTTAAAAGTCACAGAATTAATAGTTGCATATATCAGGTTTCTTCAGTTGTTATGATATAGTTATTACTGGTCCTTCTTGACCTTGGGCCTTTCCTTAGCACCGTCGTTTTCAGGCAACGAAGGAAAGCTTATGTCAGGCATTTCTCTGATTTAAAAAGAAGAGGCTGTTTAAGGACCGGACAGAGTAACCCCCTAATTTAGACCTGTTTTATGGTATTACAGGCCCTTTCATTTTCTCTTCTGCCGCCCCCATAAATTGTACAAACCGGCATGCCAGCTGTATGTCTCCTCCACCAAAGCAAGCCTTCACTGCTTGCCTGCAGGTTCTTATCCTCTTGGTGGTAAAGATAGATGTCAATAACAAGCGTCGTTCTAGGTCCAGACCGTGGCAAATGCATAGTAGATGCATGATGCTCTCTTCAGCTTCTGCGCAGAGGCGTCACTCAGTTGTTTCTGCGGTTCGCTTCCATGGTGGTAGATGCGGGAGGACAGGAAGAATTCCCAATCGATACCTGAGATATTTCTCTTTTAGCTTCCGGCTGAAGCCCGCATGCAGGTAGTCTTGAGGACAAGGTGTTGTGTAGCTCTGCAGCACGCACCAGCCGTGTGATCGTCTCCTGAGTGTTTCCTTATCTTCTAGCAGTGTAAAACGTAGCATTGCATGAGGCACTTTAGCTATAAATCTAAAGTCTGTAAGAAACATGATTGGGTCAGCAGTCACAAGTTAGTCTGCACCCCTTTGGAATACTTGCCAGCTGTGCGCTCGAGCTCATGCGCTTTACTGTTGTTTCCACAGTGAGAGGAACAGGTCAGGTAATGACAGGTGCATTCCTTCCTCACACCTGAGGGCCCGTGGGCACTCTCGCCTTAGCTGGGTGCTTGATTCACAGCCTGGCATCAGTTAGTGTGGTGCAGCTCCCCCGCCCTCCCTCCCGGTCTCAATTTGTTGTTAGCTACTAGTAGTGAGAGGAACGAGTCAGGTGATGATGGCCTCGCTCCCGAGGGCCCTGGGAAGGCAGGCAGTGGTTTCTATGGACGCATATGCGGTCTAGTTAATGGGCAGCAGCTTTCACCTCCACAAGCTCAAAATAAACACTGATCAGTTTCTTCTGTATCATCAATGTTATTCGAAATGGTAAGAATACATTTTGGGCTATCGCCCAATTTTCCTATCACTTTAACCAATCTGCGTGAAACGTTCCAGGATTGACCATTAGTGAATCAGACTGTCCAGGGGTAATGCATCTGATGCAGAAATAAATCTGCAGCCTACTGTTTTGCAGTTTAGCAGGGCTGTCTCCGGCTTTCATCTTGCAAATGTTGATTAAATAAATACCAACCACTGGGTTGGGTAACGCCGCCTCTTACTCTGAAGCTGCATTAATCGTAGCAAGTGTTTCACGAAAAGAAATTGTTCCACTTATTATGTAAAATATATCACATAAAAACAAAAATCCCACCTTAGGAACTGAATATGGCATGAGAGATTCCTCCCAGCGTGAAGGGCCAGCTGTGTATGTAAACACAAAAAAAGGCTTTAAGGTCATGAAGCTGTCTTTTTAAGCAGAGGGTCTCCAAATACTGATGCAATGAAGGCAGACGTGGGAAGTGTGCGCTCCCTTTGTAGAGTAACAAAGACAGAACAATGAGTACAGAATATATAGATATATAAAATGTGTACAGAAGCGCGATTCTCATGTATGATGTAAACTTACAGGAAACGTTTTTAAATGAATCCTTACTGCAGGCAACGTTGGGAAATGCGGCTGCCCGAGGCCACGCAGTGGCCATCAGGAGGGCGGCCCCTTAGACACAGAGGGCTTCCCCCACCCCTCTCTAGCCCTCTCCTCCCCCGGGCAGGCGGAGTCCCGAGGGGAGCTAGGAGGAGCTGAGTGGTCACGTCCGGTGCGGCAGGCAGGGCGAGGGGTACTTAAGCCCCCCCTCGCCATCTTCTCTGCCTCTTTGCCGCACCGGACGCGTCGTAGTGTCCTCGTGGGGGGACACACATTTTCCCTCCCGACCTCTCACACTGTGTGTCAGCTTGTGGAGGACAGTTTGAACGTTTTAATGTTCTAATTTTCGTTGCAGGCGGAGAGACAGGGCAATCCGGAAGCAGAGATGTTCAGCACTGGACCTCAGTGGGCACATAGGGGTGCCAGAGCCTAAGACCTGGGGCCTCATGGGAGGTTCTGGGAACACGTGTCGGTGCCCAATTTGTCCTTCGGGCGGTTGTGGGCCTGTGCAACCGGGGGTTTGCCTAGTATGCCCCGCAAGGAGCGTGAGTATTATGTTTACCATAAGGGGCAGCTCATGGTGGTTCGCCACAGTGCTGCCTGGCTCATCAGGCGGGCAGGTGGCGAGAATGCGGCCTGCCCTTGGATTGCCCGTAAGATAACCCACTATGATTACATAACGTTGTATGTAATAAAATAAACCTGCAGCAGTTTCTTCCCAATCTAACACTGGTGTCTAGTGTGTTATTTGCGGGATGCATGCTAAGTGTGGGGTGGGGGGTCCTGTTGCCCTGAAGTGTCTATTGAGTCCGGCTTCATTTGAAAGCAGTTTTAAATCTCGGTAGGTACTGTGCCCGTTATAGTAGAATTCTCCTTTGAAAGACTTCCTTTTCATTGTTTTCACTGTTCATTTCTTACGTGTTTCTGCTCATCTTGAATGGCTCCATTTGGTCTTTTTATTGCAGCGCAAGGAAGATGATGATCACAGCCGTAACAGGAATCAGGTTAGAGCTGAGCTATAATCCTCTTTTCACCCCTGCTCCATCCTGACTCCTGATAGGTCCTGGGGCGATTTTGTCTCACCGCCCGTGCATGCATCCATTTTAAGACAAGCTGCACTGCAAAGAGCATGCGCAGCAAGTCTATGGGTTGCGAATATGTGAAAAGCACTCTTCACACATGTGCAATACATTGATATGATGCACCCCCTGCCCTGAGTAGCTCCTCTGTGCACTTCCTTTAACACCTGCACAGAAATAAAAGCAAAACGAACTGATAAATCTGCCAGTTCTTCCGTTTTCATTTCTGGAGGCTGGATATGCAGAGTAGCTTTTCACTCCTCCTGCATGCTGGTGATGGAAGGTCGCCGCCCTTGCGCCCCTATGGACCAGACGCCGCTGACCTCTGTTGGAGAACATTGACACTTTAATGTCCACTGCAATGGGACTAAGAAGTGGAATAACAACTGTTAACCAGACGTCAAGAGAAGCACCCCAGTTAGTTGAACAAGTGGTGGGAAACTCATTAACGCATTTTGCACTTTTTAATCAACTGACCTAATTTTATAGTTGTAACACTTACTGTTTTTAGATTTTTTGACACTTGAAGCTAATCTTATAAGTGGTTCCTGTGAGCCTTCTTCTTGCGCTTGACCCGGTGGTGCCCATCTGTAAGAGCGGACCCACCATTTTTCTTCGGTCAGCGCTCAAGTCTTTTTCGCCAAGCAGCTATTTTACCAGCACGCTGGCGTGGACGCACAGCGGACGTCAAGAGAAGCACCCCAGTAGTTGAACGAGTGGTGGGAAACTCATTTGGGCGTTTTGCACTTTTTAATCAACTTAACTAATTTTATAGTTGTGGCGGACCTGCCATTTTTCTTCGGTCAGCGCTCTAATCTTTTCCGCCAAGCAGCTATTTTATCAGCACGCTGGCGTGGACGTGCAGCGGATGCGCACAGCGGCCGCACCGGGCGCCCGCCAAAGGCAAGCCTGTCTGCATCTGTCCGCGCACGGACCGCGCACAGCGCCACCCACGCTGCCCGTGACACGAGGAAAATCTGCTATTCCAGCGAGGCACTGCGGGAGATAGGCGAGGTTAGCGGTAATGAGATAGGCTTGCCTAGATTTGAGAAAACAGCTAGCCCAAAATACGATTTTATCCGAAGGGAGGCTTTGGTCTACGGACTACTAAATGTCAG
Organism: Lissotriton helveticus; assembly: GCF_964261635.1. Classification (NCBI taxonomy): domain Eukaryota; kingdom Metazoa; phylum Chordata; class Amphibia; order Caudata; family Salamandridae; genus Lissotriton; species Lissotriton helveticus. The sequence continues at coordinate 1,699,155,979 of NC_136067.1, read as the reverse complement.
ATCTCTCCCCTGGTCGTTCCCTTGGCCCACGTGCCGGAGCCCAGCGGATCTGTGCCACCCCAGCCTGTGGCAGACTTTCACCGCCTGCACCCTCATCGCTGTTTGCCCCTGCGGAGGGGGGGTGAGTCCGCCTGGCGCTCAGCGGCCCCTGTCGACCATACCATCCTGGCGGCGCCCTGTGGGGCACCCACCACTGCACTACTACTGGCCTCGGCGGTCTTGCACGTCCACCCCTGGGTCTGCCCTCCCGCTTGCCTTCCTTCCACTCGTGGATTTGCGCCAGGCCGGTTGTCCTGCTCCTCAGTGCCTTAGCTCACTACAAACAACTCCACGTTGCCTGGGCTTCACCTGACCTCCACCATGGTTAAAAAGACCCGAGACAGAGCAAGCTCCAATTCGATAAGCCACTGGACGTGTCCACTGATCCAGCGGCGGACCCTTCCACTGCGGTGGCCCCTCCTGCGGAAGAAACGGGCTCGGGCTCCCTGGCGGCCCCCATGATTGCCAAAATGAGATCTGGCTTCAAAGCCTTGGACGCCCGCTTCGATGATCTGGATAAAAAGTTGGCAGATATGGGCGTTAAAATCCAGGGACACGACCGCAGGCTCGATGTGGTGGAATCCAGGGTCTCGGACCTTGAGGATGGCGCCGCTTCGTCGCTGAAGAGGTTGGAGAGGGTCGAGAAAATCCTTAAGGATGTTGCGATGAAGAACGAAGATTTGGAGGCGAGAAGTCGACGCAACAACATCCGCCTTCTGGGCGTACCGGAGACGACGCCGACTGGTCGAATGGACATATTCGTGGAGCAGCTTTTGTCGGAACTATTTGGTAGAGAGACCTTCACCCCGGGATTTGTAGTTGAAAGGGCACATCGGTCATTGGGCCCTCGCCCCCGTCCGGGGCGACCCCCCAGACCAATTATTGCCCGGCTAATGAACTTCCGTGATCGGGACTCCGCGCTGCTCGTGAGAATGGAAACATCCAATGGCAAGGTAGCAACTTATCCTTCTTCCCGGACTTTACGCTCATAGTGCAGGAAGCTAGACGGAAATACCAGAGCGTTAAGGCCATGTTGAGAAATCTGGGACTCCGGTATGGCATGATCTATCCTGCCCGGCTCCGAGTGGACTTGGACGGCAGACCTAGAATATTTGACTCCCCACAAGCTGCGCAGGAATTCTTTCACAACTTTAAGCATAAAAAAGGCGATCAGGCGGCTGGTTCCCGTCCTCCCTCCCCGTCACCGCAGTCCTCACAATCCAGCATAGACCTTTTTGCCCATTCCGGTGGCGCTGAATAACTGCTTCCTATTACTCCCTTGGTACTCCGAATGTTTGATGGTTGTTGCTCGTTCAAATGCATAGTTACCATTCTACTGTTTAAATGCTTTACATGCTGGCTGCCTGATTGGCGTGGCGTTGCCATGCCCCATGGTGTACACCCCCATGGTTTCTTTTTGTTGGGAAAATGTATGGGTCTTCTTCTTTCTGGTTGGGGAGAAGGTGGGTGGTGGGTGGGAGGGGTTTTTGGTTATGGTATTGTTATTTTTCTTTCCTTTTTTGACTTTTTGGAATAAGTATTGTGGTTTGCAGAACATGCGGATGCTACTGAGTGTTGCGGGTTGTAGATGCTTTTTTTCCAATTGTGCATTATTTCTGATATGGTTGTGGTAGGAAATGTACCCGGTCCTTCCGGATTGTCCTTGCTCACTTGGAATGTTCGGGGTCTGAACGAGAACCGGAAGCGGAGACACGTCCTGAGTTATGTTGCGCGCCATAGAATAGACATCCTCTTCTTACAGGAAACACACTTGACTACCACTTCGTCCGGTGGCCTAGCCTCTGAATGGGGCCCGCATAGGTATTTCTCTGTTTATAGCTCGTATTCACGAGGAGTGGCTATTCTAGTACATAAACGTCTCCACTTCACACACTCTGCCACCCACTGCGACCCAGAAGGCCGTTTTTTAACCCCTTCAGCGCTAATGACAAGGGTAACTCGTCATGGACTTTCCATTGATTTCAATGGAAAGTCAATGGAGCTCATCGAACACCCTTAGCAGCCAAGTGGTTAATCGTCACGGGCCAACTACTGGGGCATAGGTTGTCACTGGTCTGTGTTTATGGCCCGAACACTGATACTCCCTCCTTTTTTCAATCCCTATTCTCCCGTCTATTAGCAACAGACAGAAGCCTCCTGATTGTTGGGGGAGACTTTAATCTACTCCTGGATCATGAGAAGGACACCACCGCCTCCACCCCTGACTCCAAACCCCACTCCCGCCAGGCCCTTCAGGATCTCTGCGCTCACTACTCCCTTGTAGATATTGAGGCCCAATTACATCATGCCTCCCCCGCCTTTACACACTACTCCGGATTCCACAACACTTGGACCAGACTGGACTACTGGCTAATATCCCCTACGATTGCCAGTTGGCTGGGATCAATCCGCACTCTCCCTCGCACTCTCTCTGATCACTGCCCAGTTGTCCTTCTGCTATCAGTCCCGAGGGAGGGAGGTTACGAGAGAAGGTGGCGCTTCCCCGGTAAGGCGTTATTAGATCCTGTCTTTACTGAGGAGGTGCGCCAAGCTATAGAGGACTACTTTGACTTAAACACTGGCTCTGTAGACACGTGGGCGGTGCTGTGGGAGGGCTTTAAAGCATACATCAGAGGGGTGTGCATCTCAAAACACGCGGGGATCCTCCGTGACCTGCGCTCCACCTTAGATAAACTCGAAGACGACATTTCCGCCATCCATCGCGAAATTCTCAAAGCCCCCTCAGAAACGCTATCAGACGCCCGTCTAGCAATCTATCTTAAGTTCTGTGACGCGGCAGACAGGGAACTCTCTTTCCTGAATAAACACTGCATAGCGCGACGTTATGGAGAGGGCGAACGCCCTGGTCGCCTGTTAGCTAATACACTACGGCCTCCTAGATGCCCAACCTGTATCGTCTCCATGTTAGGGCCGGATGGCTCCCTCATACACTCCACTCCGGCAGTTTGCGAACTCTTCCTTGCGTACTACAAGACCCTCTACTCCTCGCGCCTCTCAGGGGACTCTACTGAGCAGGAGGAATAGCTGTCTGAGGTGGCCCTGGTGTTCCTGGAGCGCTACATGCAAGAGTTCCTGTTAGTCCCTATCACCGCGGACAGCATCATTGAGGCCATTGCTGCCCTACGCGGCTCCTCTGCCCCTGGACTGGACGGCTTTACTGCCGACTTTTACAAAACATACAAGGAACTCCTAGTGCCTCGCCTGGTTGAGGTCTACGCGGAGGCCCTAGAGGTCGGTACACTCCCTCCAACATTTAAGGAGGCGGTGATAATTCTACTGCTCAAACCCGGGAAGGATCCTCTTCTTTGTGGCGCCTATAGGCCGCTGTCGCTGCTAAACGTAGACTATAAAATCCTAGCCAAGGTAATGGCTATCAGACTGTCGCTCCTGATGGAATTCATTATCTCTCCCGTACAATCAGGGTTCGTACCGCACAGATCTACCTCCCTCAATCTCCGGACCTTATTTACTACCTTACACCGTATCGAGCCTTCCATGCCAGCTGCTGCAATTCTGCTGGATGCGGAGAAGGCATTCGATTCACTGGAATGGCCTTTCTTTCTATCGGTCATGCACCGTATGGGCATGCCGGAGTGCTTTGTCACGACTATAACTCTTCTATACACCAGGCCCACGGCACGGCTGCGACTTAATGGCACCCTATCCGATTCCTTTTCGTTATCACGTGGTACAAGGCAGGGCTGCACCCCTCTTCCCTCTTTTGTTTATTCTTGCACTGGATCCCTTGGCCACGACAACCACCTCCACCGCGGGCTACAGTTTCGTACAGGCCCATTGTTGATGTCTATGTATGCTGATGACATGATTCTATATGTCAGGCACCCCCACAGTAATCTATCCCCATTACTACGGGAAATCATCAGATTCGGCACATTCGCGGGGCTAACCATCAATTGGCACAAGTCGATCATTTTTCCACTAACCGCCAGCACCACTCCCAGTCCACTAGAGTTTCCGCTGGAATGGTGCCAGGATTCCGTTAAATATTTGGGAATACATGTCCATCTAGACACTACCCTACTGATTTGCCTCAACTATGGCGCCGCAATCTCCAAACTAGAAGCACAGATCGAACGTTGGATAGCTTTACCCCTCTCGATGGCTGGGAGGGTCGCAATCGTCAAAATGGTGGTGCTCCCGCGATTTTTATATTATTTTTATAATATACCGGTTCCCCTAACCAACACCTTCTTCAAACAGCTTCGCTCCCTTCTTTTGCGCCTGGTGTGGGGTGACCGCACTCCCCGTGTCAGCTGGAAGATCTTGACCATGCCGACTGATAAGGGCAGGCTGGGTGTTCCAGACTTCTATTTGTATTATTTACTGACCCAATGTTCCTATTCCTATGCATGGTTCCACCCGGATGCACAAATTCCGTATCTGCGCCCGGAGGCGGACTTGGTTCTCCCCAGGCAACTGATCACAATCCTCCCTTCGGGCTTCCCCCGAGACCCTAGTGACATACAGAATGTTTCCACCACAAGCTGGGCCTGGGTCAAACTACGTAAATTGCTGGGGCTGCCAGTACTCTATTCACCGGCGCTTCCCCTTCCGAATGCCTGCCTTCTCCCCGTTACAGGAGAGGAGTTAGTGAAACGCACGCTCAGGAAATTTGATATTAACACTGTCGGGGACCTCATCCCTGAGGGCCACGTGTTCTCTGTGACGGAGGACGCGCGATTCTTTGACCGCTCCTTCATGGACGCGTTTGTCCTTACACGGATTCGATCAGCATTAAGGGCATGCTTTCGCTCCTTTCCCCTAGCCCCTGATGAAGTCCCCCCTCTCACAGTAGTGATACAGAGCACATCCAATGCACACTTGATCTCTAAATTGTACAGACAATGCGCATCGCTGAAGCCTACTGATGACTCTAACAATAGAGCCGCTTGGGAGGCGGATCTAGGCGGTCCTATATCAGATGAGCAATGGGCATATTGCTGTAGAGCCACGACGGAAGTCTCCTTGAATAGCCGACACAAACTGCTGCAGTTCAAGTTTCTCCGGAGACTGTACTTTACCCCAGCACGTGCCCACAGGATAGACAATGCCCGTCCCCATCACTGTCAGAAATGCCACTCCCCCTTTGCTGACTTTGCACACCTGACGTGGACTTGCCCCAAGATACAGCAATATTGGCTAGAGGTACACACAGTCTTGGGTGATATACTCTCCATTCCACTTACACCCACACCTGAAATTGCACTGTTGGGATACGTCGCAAAATTTCCCAAGGGCATTCGTAGGCTGGCGGCGATCTGCTTCATGCTGGCTAAAAGAGAGATAGCGTTGCATTGGGGCAGTGGGAGGGTCCCCTCTCTCCGGGCGTGGCTAAATAGTTTAGCATTCTGTAATGTCAACAGTGTAGAGTACAGCACCCTTCTCCCTCCACTTCCAGACCGGTTGATATATGGGAACCCTATCGCGCTTACATTTCCAGACAGTTAATAGCACAGGAACCCCCGACACAATCTAGCATCACTCCGACTGGGGTGGGTTGACCTTACCCAGTTTCTGTAACAGAGGAACGTGATACTGACTACTGCTTGCTAATACAGTTGTCATTGCCGTAGTAATGCCACCTGATTGCTATGAGTATTTGTAATGTTGTGCACACTACTGCTCAGTATCTCGTACTGGACAGATTTTCAAACCTAAGCTAACAGCATACCCTCTCTGCATACCATTACTTTGTCAATTATTGATTTTGTGTCTTTATTTCTTTAACTTCTGTTCCTTTTTCATTATTACCATGTATTGCCACAACATTGTCATTATTGGACTTCGATATGGTGTTGCAACACTCTCGATAATCCAGGATTGTATTGCTTTATTTTGTTTTTGTTTCCTATGCGTTGTGCCCATTCATTACCTTCATTTGTCATGTATTAGTGTTTTATAATTTAAATAAAGGTTTAAAAAAAAATGTCAGATCTCTTCCTAAACATTTTATAGAGACTCAATTAATTGTTGAAGCACATTACATAGATGTTTTATTTATGACCGAAACGTGGACATTTCCTGATTCCGTTCTCAAACCAGGATTGGCATGCCCCCTGGCTATAAAATATTTCACAAGCCAAGAACTACAGGCAGAGGTGGCGGGGTTGGCGTTCTGTTTATAGACAGGTGGGACTTTGTCCCTATGGATATTGATGTAGTGGCAGGGTTTGAGCTCTTGGGGTTCTCTTTAAAGGACCCCAGAAGACATCTATTAGATGGCATAGTTTGTTATAGACCCCCGGGCGCAGTCAGTCCATTTCAATTGCAGGTGTTGATTGATGTCTTTAATAATATAGCTCTTACTCATTTTAGATTGATCATTGTAGGGGACTTTATTTATGGCCAAACGGGACCTTAGATACAGGATATAACAACCTCCTTCAATCCTGTGAAAGCCTAGACCTACTACAAAGGGTGATAGGGCCTACACATATAGGGGGCACACACTTGACCTAATCTTTAGTAAGGAAAGGGTCACTGGACATGTGAAGGTGCTCCCAGTGGATTGGACTGATCACCACCTATTCAATTTCTCAACATTTATCCCCAGTAAAGGAGCTCCAGGTACTAGGGAAGCTAGGAGTTTCTTGAGTAGGGATTGGAAGGGGATATTGGGAAATGCAACGTGTTCATCAACGTTTGCCTTCAAAGGGGACTTTGATATATCCAGGTCAGTAGAGGAGAACTGTGCAGATTTTTGTAATCAAATTAAAACAACAATTAAATCGCCCCTCTAAAAAAACTAAAGAAAAGTGGTAGACCTTCTGCCAGGTGGTTTAATGATAAACTGAAAACCCTGAAAATGAAATGTAAACAGGCAGAAAGAAAATGGAGAAAGTTTTATGCAGATGAGGACAAGATTGCTTGGAAAATGGCCACATCTATATATAAAAAAGACATGTTCTCCACCAAAGTGGATAGGTGACAACATCACTAATCCGAAGTGTTCACAAAACATAACTCAGCCAACCCAAGATCTCTGTGATAGTTTAGCGACCTTTTTCGAAGAAAAAATAAGTACTATCGTCAATGGTCTAAAACAAATCTATCAGCAGGGGAAGAAGTTATGACTAGTGGAGCAGTAGCCTGGACCAATGGTGTAGAAAAGGTACCTTTTGTAGGAAACCAGCCTGGTGTAGGGATTGCCAATATGAGTCTCCTGGATCACTTTGAGCTTCTTTCTGAGGAAGAATTCTGTAGGACTGCTCTGGGTGGCTCCTCTGGCTCCCCATTGGATCCCCTTCCACATAAAATCTGGAAGGAATTAGGCTCAGAACATTTTCCCAGACCCCGGCAGATCTGCAATCAATCACTATCACAGTGGGATTGTACCATCCGGCTGGAATCAGGCTGTGGTTACGCCACTTTTGAAGAAGGCCACTCTCGACCCAATCTGTTCGGGAAGGTATTGGCCCATTTCCCTCCTACCCTACCCTGTGAAGATCCTTAAACGATTGTTCATCAAATCTCTGTCACAGTTCCTAGAACTTAACAACAAGTTGGCGGATGTACAATTCGGCTTCCACCCGGAACATGGAACAGAGACTGCACTGGTAACTGTGATGGATGATCTCCGTCTATTGGCAGACAGGGGACTATCGGCGATACTTATTTTGCTTGACCTGTCTGCTGCTTTCGACACAGTTAACCATGGCATTTTGCTGACCTGTCTAGAGGAGGTAGGAATAGTGGGGACTGCCTTGGATTGGTTTTGATCCTATCTTTCCGGCATGGGTCAGGCAGTGGCTGTTCCTCAGTTTCAATCTGCCTTTTCTAACATCTGGCATGGTGTTCCTCAAGGGACTGCCATCAGCCCGATTTTGTTTAATATTTATCTGCGCCCATTGATGGACATAACTCGGGCTCACAATATGAAATTGGTCAACTATGCTGATGACACCCAGATTATCCTATCCTTGGATGAAACCCAGTCTAACGCCTTGGAGGATTTTCACGCCTGTATGCTTGATACTGCGCAGTGGCTACGGAACAACTTTCTACAATTTAATTCGGACAAGACCAACATTTTATACTGTACAGTTGGGAAGGTCCCTCCGCGCCTCCTTCATAACTTCTGGCCCCTTGCAACTTCTACTCCTCTGGTTCCGACTAAAACGGCACGAAATCTGGGAGTCACATTTAGCGCCAACCTGTCTTTGGAGATGCAAGTGAACACAACGGTGGGACGCTGCTTTGGTCTGATCAGAGCTTTGAGAAAGATCCTCCCGCTGCTTCCTAACTTGGCCAGAACCTTAATAGTACGAGGCATTATTTTTTTTTTAATCTTTTTATTCAGAACATAGGCTCTTAAGACAATGACAAATTACATATCAATTGATGGCAGGTGAACATACAGGTGACAAATAAGTACATACAAATCAATGCGAACATCATGATTCTGCATAATCAAACCGCAATCCATACATAACCTTATGACTGCATAGAGGAAGCTTGAGTATCCCACACTTCCCCTCTATAACTCCTCCACGCCCCCATATATTTTCCCATTTCCTAGGACGACACCCCCCTACTCTTGTAAATCACTCTTTCAGCCCTTTGGCACCAGTCCAGGTCGTGCTCCCATTCTTCCACATTTGGCAGGATGTCACTACCCCACAAGCGGGCTATATTTCGCTTGGCGACCATGCTTGCCAATGCCAGCCAGATCTTATCCCATTTGGGACAAGTGGTGTCATTTGTCACACCTAGGATATGCCATCTGGCCTCCATCGGGACCTCCGCCCCGATCACCTCGGACATTATGGCAGCCAGGTTAGACCAGTAACGAGGCGTTATTTTAAGCAGACTTGATTACTGTAACGCCCTACTGTTGGAGTCACCAAAGTATCTGGTTCAGCGACTGCAACATGTCCAAAATGCCTCGGCAAAATTGGTGCTGTCCAGACCACGAGATTCTTCTGCATCATTGGCTCCCAGTGCTGCAAAGAATACACTTCAAGTCCTTATGCATAGTGTTCAGTGCTTTGCATGGATCTGGCCCTAAGCCTCTACAGAAGAAACTGGTCTGGTACACTCTCACTTGGAGACTCCGTTCTTCTTCTGCTTGTTTGGCGAAGGTCTCTAGTTTCTACAAGGTTAGAATGGGAGGGAGGGCCTTTAGCACCGCTGCTGCAGAAAATGAAATCTTATCTTTTAGTGCTGCCTAATCGGTTTCTACCCTCTTCACTTTATGATGGTGGGCATCTTGTATCACAGTGCCAGGGTACCCGTAGGGTGTTTGTTGCGCTTTATAAATGCTATATACAATATAATACAATACAATACAAATGCCTGTAAAGAAGAAAATTAACATGGGGCGGAGCTAAAGCTCCTTTGTCTACCTTACTATTGGACCTAAACTGGAGCAAACAGACACCTCTACAGCACTTCACTCTCATGTTAGCAAGGAAATATAGTCCAAAGCTTATGTAGAGAGGTGATGTGGACTAGAAACTAAAAACTGGGCAAAGCACACCAAAACACTTAAGAAATTAATGATCATCCAGTGCTTTTACTTTTAAAAAAAGAAACATATTTTTTTACAGAGAAGCTACATAAAAAAATATGTACAATGGAAACCAGACTGCTGAACACATAGAAAGAGCAAAAAGCCATGACTGATTGTTTGTGTGCAGGAAGGTAGCCCTTCCTGAACACAAACAATCATTAAATAATGACAATTTGCTACTTCTATGTATGCTACAGAATGCAGCACACATAGAAGTAACAAATAGCCATTATGGGTTGTTTATGTGCAAAAAGGGATACCTTCCTGCACATAATCAATCATTCCCCGCAACGAAGACACCTTTGCACTATGGTGCAAGGATGCCTGCGTTAGCGCTAGGCAGCTAATTTCACCACCAGCACTAAGGAAAATGCAGGGGTGTGCCGTATTGTAGAAAATACAGTGCATCCCTGAGTTTTGCAAATGTCGGAGCGCGGCACTGCTAAATTTGGATTTGCTTCGCCATCCGACATTTTCTAGTACATATACCCCTCAGAACTCCACAAACCACACAATAGCACTTAATCAACTAAATGTCCTGATGGTGTTTTTACTTTTAATTACAACATGTACTTTAAATAACGCAGAATTATATACTAAACATAAAATTAGGACTGTGAGCTAAGAACTCTAGACCTGTAGCCCTCATGAACAAGAAATTAATGTAAGAAGGTCTCTCAATGTTCAACAGTGTAAAGCTCCTCATTATGGTATTTTTCAAAAAAGTTATCTATAAAATACCCCTTCATATTGGATTTGTCAAAGAGTTTGCCGTGCATAGCCCCTTCCCACTGGATTTGTTGGAGAATTCACAATTTAAAACCGCTTCCTATTGCATCTGTGAGAGAATTCAATATTCAAAAACCCGCACAACTGTGTTTGTGTAAATTCTCTTCCTGCTATATGCAGCTCTTAATTTGAGCCAGTGGGTGCAGATGGGATCCACTGTCAGTCATTTTTGGAGACCAGCACTTATTTTTTTCTGCATCAGACATTTACAGAGAGCAAGAGAAAGGAAAAACATGTGAAGTTTAAAGACGGAGGAGGTGGAAGAGAAAAACGGAAAACAGTCACAAAAGGAGAAAGCAGGAACCTGCGAAAGTGGGATAAACAGGCAGGAAGTGTCTGGCAGTAGATTTAAGAGGCATTAGAGAATTCCAGATTAAGCAGCCTTGGTTTTCGACGCACCAAAATTAAATAGCACCAACTTAGAGCTTCTGAGCAGAGCTTTGGGCACCAGCACTCATTCTTTTACAAATTAAGCACTGGATGTGTCACAGGATTACACCATACAAGAACAAGAGCCTTTTTGCTGTATTTGAATTAGGATATGCGAGATGGTGTCTCTATTAGTATTGAACAATGGCAGAATTCAACTTCTTACCAATCAAAGCCTTGGAGAAAATACCAACATGTGTGTCAAAGCATTTCTCTCAGTACCCAATAAAGCTTATTTTGGTGATAACGTAGGCTCTAGAAGGCAACTGCATTGTCAAGCAACACCTAAATAGTGAACTTAGTTGAATAAAGATTCTGTAAACAGGACTAAATCACAGATATTATCTGAAGCACTGCTTGACAAATTGCAATGTGTGGTCCCACTGGCTGCCAAGCCTTGCAACCCGAGGCCGCTTTGCAAAAAAAAAAGGCAGATCAGTGACACATTACACAGGGACTCCAAGCCAAAATACATGTATGCCATTGGTTTTAATTTTCATCACGACCGGGAAAAAATAATCCAGGCCTTGAAACTAACAACAACTGCTCTCTACAAGAGATGTGCACAAGTGCCACCCAAGAAGAGCACAAAGCTAGGTCCTAAAGCTGTTTATGTTTGCGGGTACTGCAGCACTAACCACCCAGTCTTTCGCTTAACAGCCCAGCCTGAGTCGGGTATATACAAGTACTTCTCCAGTCCTTAGTCACTCAACTCGACTGAGCGCCTGCCAGAACTAGCACCTGCTACGGAGACTCTGACGACAAGCCCAGCTAGGCCTGGATTCATGTGAAGGATCCTCTTCATAGCAACTTGATGGCTATCATCTGCACACCATGTCACAGTCAACCCCCTACCTGTGCGTTAAGGCACCCAGTCATCCTGCAAGCTTCTAATGTCTACTGTGAAGATGACAAAAAGAAAGCAGTATGGCTATAGGTGCATTGGGCCCCCAGAAAGTGAGGATCCTGAACAAGAGCAATGGAAATATGTATAAATGCGGGGCTTGTTTACAAGCCCCTAAATTGTATGGGAAAAAGGTGACATACCGGTGGCCCAAGGAGCTTGTAAATAAACTCTGTAGTCTTTTGGCCAGCAAGGTGCCCACCACGAAGATGTAAATTCCTCATAATACCTCGGATTGTAAGGAATGTTAGGAGAAAGAGAGACAAGAGGGTCATGTAACTTTCTCAGGGAGCAGTCCAGACAGCTTCAAAGAATGATTATAGAAATGACACATTATTTCCTGCTGAATTTCTCTAACAGAGCGGGTGGACTTGTGTACATTATTTTACAGTGCATCCATGTTGTTTAACTGCGTGGTCGAATTATTTTTCTGCAGTGTAGCATTTTGGAAGAAGTCAGCCATTTTGGAGAGTCTCGGGTAGTGAAAAGATGCTGTAATGTTGCTGAGTGTGTGCACGTCTAACTGGACTGAAGTTGTCAATTTCTTGGCTCATTAAACTCAACGAATCAGGGCCCAGATTTACTAAGATTTTCCTTTGGGGCCATGCAACTGTTGTGGCACAGCCCTGACTCAAAAGGCATTTTGGCATTCCCTAAGCCACGCAAAGTTGATATGTGAGGCTTTATGTGATTTAGTAAATGCAAAGTAATGCAAGGCAGAGCATAGCTTGCATTACTTCGCATCAGATAAGCGTTACATGGGTGGAGCATGGACGATTCTCTTCCTCCACCCATGTAGTCTGTGATGCAAACCCAGATTTGCACCAAAGTGAGTCATCTACTCAACAGCGGCGTAATAAGGAGAAATATCTTCTTTTCTCTTTATTACTTTCTTTTTCCATGTGTGCTGCATTCTGCAGCACAGATAGGAAGAGGAATATGCCTCCACGGTCTGTTTTTTGTGCAGGAAGGTGCCTCTTCCTGCACAAACACAATCCTGCCCTTAACATAGGCACCATGGCGCATGGATGCCTTCATTAGTGCTAGGCAGCCAAAGGTGTGCCAGCGCATAGACGAAGCTGAACAGATCGTAACTTAGTAAATATGGTGCTGTAAAGATGGCGGTGTTCAGCTCTCTCCGTTCACGCAACGCTCTAAGCAACTTGTTTTGCCAGACGCATTTTAAGGCATGGGCAAAGTCGGCTCGGGCCCAGGGCCCCGGCCTTACAGGGGGCCCCTGATAGAGCCAGCTCTGTTCTGCAGAATGTCTTGCCCTGATGACCTTTCATAATTCTTAAATAGATTGCTTTAAATATGGTTTTCTATTTATTTATTTATGTTAAGTGTGGGTGATGTGTAAAAGTATAGTACAGACGTTCAGCAGAGAAAGTGTATTTGTGTTTCCATAAAAAAGTTTCTTTCAGATCAAAACAGGACCTCACATATGAGAAATGGGAGGGTGTCACAGAGATTACTTTCAGATTGAAAACCGAGTTGTAAAAATATGTAATCAAGGTAAGCACAGAATATGGTCTAAAATGTATGGTTACCTAACAATGAATTACCTTTAGACTAATACTACCCCACTGAGAGGATCTTCTCTTATCCTTTCTAAAGATGTTTGGTTTTACTGTAACAACACAAACCATCCAATTTCGTTTGATATGGTTGTAGTTTCTTGTATATCATCTTGACCTTTGGGGGTTGGAGTCTTAAACAGTTGACTAGACAGTAAGAAAGGCATTGTTCCATATCTTTATGTATCTTGATACACGAAAGGGCACTCTGCTTCCACATTCTGACAGAATATTCCACATCATGTGTAAGAAATTGGTTTGCTGGTTGAGGAGAGGAGAAATCCTCCTCAACACTGACAGGTCTAAAATCATGCAGTAAAGGGCTAGTATTTTCACAAAAAGCACCTCAAATATGCACATAATAATATATATTCGAATCATCCACAAATATGAGGAGTAAAATCTGTGCACCTTTGATTCAGTCACCAATGTTCATGTGCAGGGGTCTGCCCCTGATCAAAGCTTCTACAGAAATGCGTTTGCCATGAGTACGGCAGTGGTTGCTCACTGATCACCATCTGAGATGATCCTAAGTCAAAAGAGAGCTGCTATGTGTAGGAGACTGACTTAGTATATGGTGCACACTTATTTAAGTGATGCACCTTGCACTAATTCAGGCAACCCTTATGGTGATTTTAGTGGTCTTTGATAACCATAGAAAGCTCTCAAAATATTAGCAGTGGAGAGCAGCCTTCAGGCTTATCTTGAAGGAGTGTTAATCAGCTTGTTTTACCAGTTTAATCTTATAGTGTAGGTTAAATGAAAAAGAATCACACAGTGTTTATATAAAAATACTTACTTCTATTTATTACACAACACTCACTAACACATTGTTATATCTCCTATGTGGAGATATCAACACATTACACAGTACTTCAAATGCAATAAGATAAGTAGCACAAAATACAGTGGTCTCCAGGGGGAGACCAAACAATATACTAAGAATGTGGAATGCAAACTTCAAAGGAGGACAGGACTTAGACCAGCGATCCAGAGGAGCCGAGGGCACAAGGAACCACCCCACGTAAGTACCCAGGAATCCCACGGAGGCTATGTGCAGTGTGGGAACATATCCATGTGACCAATGGAAGTCAATGGAGAAGTTCCGGTTGCAGTTCTGCAGAAGAAGGACCCTTCCCAGAGGACCACGAAGAATTCCCTTGAAGACGGAAGGTTGGAGAGCCACCCCACCCGTGGATGTTTCGGGAACCAGGTTACCTACACCAGGGAAGCCAGGGGTGAAGAGTCATCAGAAACCTCCATAGATAACAATGGACGACTTAGAAGAAAATGCCTCTGGAGAAAAGGTCTGATGGAATCCAAGGGTGGATTCTGGAAGTGAAGAACCTGAAAGCAGAGGGAACAGACTGCCCACCGATGTCAGGAGGTTCATAGGAGTCAGCGGTGACCATGTCGTTGCAGCTGTGAGGACAAGGTGACGCTGTGGAAGACCAGGAGCCAGGAACAAGCTTTCCATATCAGATGTTGGTGACTAGGTGGTCGGTGTCTGGCGGGAGCACCAACAAGTCTAGGTAGCCGCGACTGCTGTGGCGAGGACCTTGAGCAGCTCATCAAAGATGAAGGTCCACTGTGGAGAGGATGCAGTGAGGACACTGATCTTGGAGGGAAGAGATGCCAGTGGCTGAAGATTCTTGTAGCCCAAAGATTTCTGGAGTGCAGAGCCAACAAGCCTTGGCAACGTCAAGTCGACGCCTTGCACAGGGGTTCAGTCCCAACATTTCCGACGAGGGATACAAGCCTCAAAATTACAAAGTGCACAGGTAGGCCTCAATAGAGGTGCAAAACCATCACCTGTGTTGCTAAGCCTCAGGAAGTCCACAGTACGACAGGAGCAGCAGACCGGTCAGCTTTGTTATGGTGCCTGCAGATGCAAGGGAGTGACTCCTTCACTCCAAGGGAGATTACTTCAGGTGTTCTTGATGCCCATAGGTCTCTTGCAGAACCTGGAAGAAACACAGATGATGAAGAAGACATGCAGAACAGAAAGACCAGGAGCAGCAGAAGTCTTCCTTTGTGCAGTCTCGGTTCCAGGTGAAGTTCAGCGAAGTCCAAGTGTCCAGACGGTCGAAGAGTGATGTGATTTCAGTAGTGTCCAGACGGTCGAAGAGTGATGTGATTTCAGTCTTGAGTCTAGTCCCGAGATGAATCTAAAGACCAACACACAGGTAAGCTCTTAAGTAACATAGGGAAAGGGTTGGAAGAACTGAGGGGTCCCGTTTCGCGCCAGAGCGGGAGCAAAGGGCCCCCTGAACTGGCTCGAACTGGACTATTTAAAGGGGGGTACCAAATGTGCCCTTCATAGCAGTCTGGTGGTGCTGGCAAGTGCCTCCACCCCAGCCCAATACACGAAGTCCTGTCTGGGAGGTGGTCACACCTCCCTGCAACAGGAAACCTACGGTCCTACCTACCCCTGCTTGAGCTTGGCTCAGTGGCAGGTGGGCAGATTTGTGTCTGTGGTTGGCAGCAGCACTAGGTTGCTGTCAGACCATGAAAGGCTGTTACCAGGAGCTTGGGGGTGGGGTACCCCAGTAGAGACCCCCTGTACATGGCCTCATACTCCCAACACTAGAAACGGTGGTGGCACATGATTCCTACATGTTTGATATCAAACATGACCAGGTTCAGTGCAGCCACTATATAGTTAGACTTCTCGTAATGACTGATGTCCACTATATCTATCAAAATGGCTGACCACACTTACAAAGCCTGGAGAATTGACTCCGGGGTTTGTAGGGGTATCCTGCTCATGCAGGGACACCCTCACACTTATAACCAAGCACCCTGTTCTCAGGACTAAAGAGCCTGCCATACAAAGGTACACCAATAGCAAATTATGGATGTACAAAAGTACTTACTATGGTCAATTTATGGAGAAAGCAGAGTGACTGGGGTCCGGATGAGCAGGTTCCTAGTCAGACTAGGTCAAAAACATACTGACACCAAGCAAAATGTTGGGGTAACCATGAAAGCAAATCCTACTTTCCTCCACTATGGATTGGCAGTATTTCTACTGCTCAGTCTCTCACCTACTTTTACGACAAACCCCATTGCCCAACTCTGCTATGCGGCTGAAAAGAACTTGGAAATCAAGGTTCTGCCTTACACTGGGTTTCGGCTTATTCTGAGGGCAGCTCCAGATCGTCTTCTTCCCATCCTTTGATGTGCTGCATTTCGACATCAAAGGAGGCTCCATCATCGTAACCCTGCTCTCCCATGCCCACCTCAATCTGTTCCCATGCATCATCAAGACCTTAAAACTTTCCTTTTATGTGAGAAAGTGCCATCTTTCTTGCATGCTATACCCCCACTGTTTGCTAAATTGCTGATGTGCTTTGACTGAGTGTGCCCTGGGCTCCTGCCAAGCAGGTGCCCAGGGCCTGTGTTCCTTCCCTAAAACTGTATTGAAGCTAAAACCCAATTGACATCTCTGGCCACATGTCAGCCCCTGGTAAATGGTACCGTAGGTACCCAGGGCATTGTGACCAGAAAAGATCCCTAAGTTACTTATTGCCCCACCCTTAGGGGCCCTGCACCCTGACACACACACAATGCCTTTGCAAGCTGAGTGTCCTGGTGCAGAACTAAACAAAGAGTCGACATGGGACACATCTGTGTGTGCCATGCCCACAAACCCACTGTCCTGGCATACATCAGTCACCCCTCTAGCTGGGTGCCCTATGCCAGTGGTGTGGGCACAGGTGCATGAGCCCTGTGCCCCTACAGTACCCAGGGTCATTCCTGGGCACTGTAAGTGCAGTGATGCCATTAAGAGTATATGGTGCTGGGTGGTTGTCAATGCGAACTCCACAGCACCATAATGGCTACACTGAAGACTGACAAGTTTGATACCAGACTTCTCAGAACATTAAACCCACACTGATGCCAGTGTGGGATTTAATGTAAAATTCTCTACAGAGGGCATCTTAGAGATGCCCTCTGAAACCTAACATACAATCCACGTCTTGTCTGAGAGGCTGCCTAGGCTGCCACACAGCAGACATGTTGCTGGACCCCTGGGTGGAGAGCCCCCCGCTCTCCTGGGCCTGCAACAATGCACATCCTGGGCTAGGTGCTAGGTCTCCTCACCCAGGATGGGCAGGGGGAATCTTCAAAGGCATGCCGCCTTTATGAGCTTCTCCAGGCCACTTCTCAGCAACTGGTCCCCACCAGTTCTGACCCCCACTCTGGCAGAAAGACTGGCGGGAAACCCAACGTCAGCAAAGGGGGTGTGCCAGCCCGTGCCAACTCCACCCCTCAGCCCTTCTTACACTTCAGACTCTTCTTACCTCTCCAAGAGATTCATGCCCTATGCTCCCTCGAGATCTCTCCGCTCGAGTACCAAGCACCTGTTGGTGGTGCCGCGAGTAAGAAAAGCAAGATTAGGAGGAAGGGCTCTCTCCCATCTTGGCCCACGCTACTGGAACAAGCTGCCTCTACCTTTGAGACAGTGTCCAGACCATCTACAATTCAGGACGCTGCTTAAAACCACTATTTTCCGCACCTGTTAACTTGCTGGAGTCACACCCTACTCTCATGCTCCGTTTAAGCGCAGAGATACCCCTCCGGGGGTCGATTCTAGTGCTATATAAACAAACAAATAAATAAATAAAGGTGGGAGAGGCGAGGAGAAGCACAAATCTTGAGGATGGGGAGCCCTCGCCACTCACAGCTAGGCTTCTGACCCCCTCCCACAGGAGAGGAGCAGGCTAGGGGGTGTACCCATCTCAGGACAGGGACCTATTGGTCCCTGCCCTCACCCTACCTGTAACGCCCCTAAATATAGTATTTAGGGGCACCCTGAACCATCCATCCTCAGATCCCGATTTCGAAACAAGAAAGAAGACCAAGAAGAAGAAGACTTGCCGTGCAGCTGCTAACAAGAGGACGACACCAACTGACTTGGTCCCAGCCCTACAGGCCTGTTGATCCTTGAACCTGCTCCTGCTAAATCCCGGCGTCTCCTGCGGGCAGCAACCTCGAGAAACCCGGAGGACCTGAATGCCTTGACGCTCTTAGAGACTGGGACTCCCTTGAGCAGTGGTTCTGCTTAAACAACAATACCCCTGGTGCCAGCCAGGAACCGCGAATCCAGCCCACTCTGCACCTGCCGAGCCTGGCCTGTGCCCGAGTGGACAAAGACCCTGAGGACGTCCCCCTGGCGATTCTGACCTGGAGTCCAGTGCCCAAGGACCCTCCTCGGCGATAAAGCTGACGCCTGCAGCCTCAGAACCAGGGACCCCCCATCCGCGTCCAGCAGAGGGTAAGATTTCTCGACGCTAAAAGACACCCCTGCACCCGGCGCCCCCCAGCCCCTTGCCCAACTCCGGGGTGCCTACCTACCCTTTAAGATCCCAACTTACCCCTCAAAGTGTTGGTCGCTCCAGAAGATCCTCCATCCCCGAGCCTGCAGCATTTGTTCCCTTTTCAAGATCTCCATTGAATAACATTGAGTGCCCGACGGATCAAAAGCACCCTGCACCCAGCCGTCCGAGTGCCCCAGGCAGTGCAACCAATGTCCTATCCTACTTCCTCATTTGCCCTGAGCAAGTGACCTGGAGCCCAGCTCCCACAGCCGCGTGGCCTGCTAGCCAGCAGCCACCAACCGAAGGCCCCCTGCCTCTCATTGGATAACAGTGGGTCTAGCTACCTCTTCACCTGGCTACCCCTGTGCCGCTGAAGGTGTACCAACTGTACCTACCTGACCCTGGGAGACCCCTGAGTCTATGCCCAGAACCTTAACTCTGCCAGTCGAGTACTTACCTAAAAGCTGATAACTTACTTTTCTTCCATAGGCTAACATTGACTGGTTTCACTTGGAAATTCTTCTGTGTGTGGAGTTTTGGTACTTTAAAATATTCATCTATAATCAGTCGAACTATGAATTCCGATTTACTCACCTGTTATCAGGAGAGAACTCAGTGCTGCATCTTTGAGCCCAGTACTGACCCTGAAAAGTAATTCTAACCGTACTTACCAGTAACTTGAA
Organism: Lissotriton helveticus; assembly: GCF_964261635.1. Taxonomy (NCBI): domain Eukaryota; kingdom Metazoa; phylum Chordata; class Amphibia; order Caudata; family Salamandridae; genus Lissotriton; species Lissotriton helveticus. The sequence goes on along the minus strand of NC_136067.1, from coordinate 1,699,136,681 downwards.
TTTCCTTCCATAGGATATCATTCCCTGCTTTTTGCTGAAAAAGTTTCTGTCGATTTTTGAAACTTATACATATTCTCTAAAAATCGTGCCAACGATAAAAACATATTTTACTTGCCTGTTTTAGATAGAGGTCCCCGTGCTGAACCTAGGAGTCCAGCACTGGATTATAAAAGTAACATGAACATACTTTACCCGCAAATTGAATTTCCTTCCGTAGGATAACATTGGTAATTTCAACTGAAAAAGTTTCAAAGTGTCAACTTTTAAAATACCATAATATTCCTTAAAGATCACTACTGTAACCAAAACGCTTTTACTTAACTGTTTACAGCTCATGTCCCGGGACTGAATCGAGGATCCAGTCCTGTGGTTAGAAAAGTAATCTACAAAGTAACTAATAGCATTTAACTGAAAATTCCCTTTGAGCTCAATGTTGCATTGTGTTTGAAATTGTGTTGCCTATTGCAACAAACTGTAACTATTGCATTCAAAAAGTCTATTGCCTATTTGAAAAGTATTTAACTAAAGTAATCCATTCTGAGAAAGTATATGTTGATACCTTGTTGGTTCTAAAATAAAACAACTATATATTTTGATACAAAACAATTGGCCTAGAGTTTAGTTCTTGAGTGTGTGAGACCATTTGCTAACTGAGTGTGTACAACGAATGCTTTACACTGTCCTCTGATACTGCCTTACTGCTCGACCAAGCTACCACTTTAGAGAATAAGGCTATATCTAACTTTAGCCTCTGCCAAACCTCTGGGGACTGGGGACTCTATACACACTGTACCTTACTTTGGTCCAGTATATATTGAGCCACTTTCCTACATTTTACAACTATACTTACGACACTGACGATATCCAGAGGATAATAAAAACACCTTAGGCCACTTTGTTCTCGGCCCTGGGCCACTACCATTTAAAAATGGACAAACACCAACCACCTCAAACTGAACGCAAAAATAAATTTAAATTCTCACTTGTTATATGCCCTGTTGCTGAAGGAACTTGCTGCTTCACCATATACAGTTAGCAAGCTATAGGTACTGCTAGCAAGCTCAAGGTACTCTGAGTCAAGATGGACAGACTTATTGTTTTCAAAGATAAACCAGATAATCAAATCTTCATTTCATAACCTCAGGGCACTGAGGTGCTTTCAGGAAACCATCATGTACTACATCTGGGCTATATTATAACACTGAGATCTACCTGGGGTATTTTTCTTTCTCTGTAGACTGCAGAAGATCCAAAACTAAGTAGACACGTTGCACCTTCGCCTCTGACGATGGGATCCATATCACACCAGCCTTACAGGCGCTGAAAGCATTGCATGGTGTTGAAACCAGTTGGTTCTCAATCTGCAAAACATGCAAATGTCATCATACTGTTGGAGAGTGCCACTGTCTTAGTTCAATGAGCCAAGTACTTGAACTCCCTCCCAGTCCAAACTCACAGATCATCTTGTAAGTCAGAGAAAAATTAAACCATTTTCTATCTCAATGCATGTATGAACCTCACATCATGTCATTGATCAGTGAGCTGGGCATTCAGTCACCCAGTGCCACAATGGAAAGTAGGAAAGCAAATGTCCTGCCCACTCACTCCTTTTGCTGTGCCAATCTTTACCTCTAATTTCATGCTTGCAGCGACAAGTTTGAAGAACCCCACATAGATTCATTTATGTCAGTTCTTCTCACCTAGAATTCACTGCATCCGTGCTCTAACAACACCGATTTGCATGAACTCAAACAGGGGCCAACTGCTATATCAAGCACAGGTTTATTAACCTCACATTCTCTCATCTTCTCCATGCTTTCCCGCTGTGTCACACTGATGCCAACAAATTCAGAAGACCTCTAAGATGCACCTCATCTGTTCTTCCCATTAAAAACACACCCCATTCAAGCACTATGCCAACCACAAACATACAGACAAGCCCAAAGACCATTTTGGAGCCACACCAGTGACAACAATTGCTTAGGTAAATACTGCTAATATAATATTACATAAAAACATTACAAGCCACATCAATCTCACAGAGCCTTTGGCTTCATGGTCGATGTTGGCTCTGAGGATTCGGAATGTGCACCTGATGTCGAAAAATGTGTCTTCAATGGATGTTGTAAAGGTCAAGTGATGCTGCGCAGAGACATGCGACATATGGTTCTTCTAAAGACCCTTTTGTGCTCTTCAGTGTACATAAAAAGCACAGCAGTCGTACATGACCGAGATCACTACAGATGAAACTTCCACTGGTACAGTCTCACACTGGGCTGGCCTCTTCAAGAATGTATCACAGTCACCTTAAATTCTGTTGCTCTTATGGCAGGTAACAGGGATAATTTATTGGAAAGATTTAGTACCAGTGAAAGGATATTTTGATAAGATCTGGATCTTTTTATAACAGCAACACGCACGGATTTCTCCGGGCATACTTTTGGCCTCTAGGGATAGAATATTTTGAGGAAAGAATCACACTGAGCAATGCTTGGCATCCTATGGAAGCTGGGATGGGAAGGGCAGCGTGTGGGTGTTAAATAACTGAGGGAACAAAGAATGCCCTTCACGCAGATCCAAGAGAGGAAGTCTTCTTATTCGAGTCCAATGGAAGTTAAAAATTGGCATAAAAAGTCTGTTTGGCTGGTCATCAAAAACGAAATCTACAAGAATGCAAGCAAACAAAGCAACACAAAAGACTGTAGACTAGAAACATTAGCAGGAGATAATAATAACTACCACATGTATGTTTAAATGCAAACTGTTGATTTCTGGTGATCTTTTGACTTGATTGGTGTCTTCATATAACATAGGATAATCTAAAATGCGTATATTTGGGACTGATAACTTGCAAGTATGTGCAATGTAGTAAGTAATCAAAACGACAGTACTTGTCTTGGCTCACTCTCATTCTCACAATGCAGCGATGGGACCCGGCCCTGGTCCTCTAACGGTTCAATACATCTTTGCCTGTCCAGTACAACGCACACAAATGTAAGTCGCACAATGGTATACCACCTTCCTCCACGGAGGTGCAGCGCCCCACTATTCCCCTGTTTCCAATCCATTGGTTTGGACCAGAACCTGAGTTTGACCCACTCAGTAACATATGCTGGGCTTTAGACACATGTTTTTTCAATATTATTCTGTTTTCTTCGTTTTTAAGCAATGCTAGCTGTGCCTCTGCTAGGGGCATTGCCAGAATTTCACAACTGGCTGGGCTGACAAGCAACTTCACAAGATTTTCCCAGACGATTTTAGTGGGAGCTTTGGCGCATTTTTTAAAACATTGGGCCAGAAATATTGGATACAACTGGATGTTATTTAAAGGCAATTGCACAAGTTATTTTGGACATTCTACAAGCAAGTGGTAATGAAAGTGGTTGGATGTAAATATTTTCCTCAAACTTGACTGACCGAGTAGAGCAAGCACAGGTGCTGGAAGTATGGGTGCAGGGAGTGCTGCAGCACCCTCAAGATACCCATGCTATAGTTTAGGTGAATTAGCATTAATAGTAACTGACATTTGTTTGTTTTTATTTTGTCACATTTGCTCTGCTTCAAAGACAGAGGTCAAATGTCAGGTTAGTCTTCTGACATATTATTCTTATAACATGAAGACTAGTGCTTACTTTTCTTTCTCTTCCTGCAAAATGTGAGGATTTTTTTTAAAGTCAACTATGTGAAAATCTCGCGGGTGTAAAAGGAAAGGCTGTAGGGTGTTATTTTCTTCTGACACACAACGTTTAAATACCTATAAATGAACTCTACACATATTTAAAACGAAATAAACAGGGAGCAAGAAATGAAGCACTTTTTTTCTAATTCTGAAAAGTGAGGGAAACAAAGATTTGAATGGGGTCAAACAAATCGAGACACTTTATTTGGTGATGCGCGAATGCCAAATTTCTCCAAAACCCAATTCTGGTATTGACAGGTATAGTGATCCCTTATTGGGACGAGGAAATATGTGAGGCATTGTTGGAGAGGCATGAGGATGGATGGCAGTGGCCAAAGGTGAGAACTGGAAGCTTCCCCTTTTCCTGACACATCCCTTTAGAGCTAGAGACACCCTTTGAGTAGGCTGATCCATCTATGGCTGGGTCAGGGCCTTGTCTATTTGAGCCCCCCTCGGGGATCCTCTTAGAATGTCAGTGTTAGGTCATGGATCTACGTGTGCCCACATGGTCTGCGAGTGCTCTTCCTGAATCTGTTAGTACCCCCTAAAGCCCGCCTCAACAGTTCTGAGACACCCAGTGCCATCCATCACTAAGACCACTGTTGTAATAAAGTAATGTCCATTCCATGTGGTATCTTCATGTCTCTTTATTCAAGTAGACGTTATAGGGAAGAGAGCCCCAACAGGAGCATCCATTCCTCACTGCTGCTTTGCCCATCTCCAACTGACACTCACGCACATGAACATTCCATTCACCAACATTCTCTCCTCCTAGGCGCCCTCCACAAATCCCACCCTACATGCCTGTCTACCCGATTAAAACTCTGTCTATACTCTATACTCGGATAAGTCGCTTCTGGCTATCCCTCGCATATGGACCTAAAAACAGGGGGGCAAATTCTTCTCCTAAACCTTACCCTATCACTGGAACACACTCCCCCCCCAGTCTCTGCTCTTGAACAGACTTTATCTCCCTAAAGAAGGGACTGAAGACTTGGTTGTTTTAGAAATCTCCCCTTCTCTAAGCAGTACAGCGCCAAGATACTCCTCTGGAGTGATTTGTGCGCTATATTGAATACTTTTATCAATGCTTTTATCAAGATGGTCATATTAGCAGGATAGGTGGGGTATTTGGATGCTCTTGCCCACTGTGACAGGTGACTGTAGACAATTGCATCAGCCCTGCTAACGAATATCCTATCAGATTCTTCATGCTCTGTTCTTACTATCTGGGAACCGCTCCTCAAAGCTGCATCAGCGGGCAGAGCTTGTAGACACAAGTTGGCCCCACTCAACCTCTGCCTGACTACACCAATGGTCTCTGACCATTCACAGCAGCTGAAAAGCATAGATTATATATTTACTGTCAGCAGAATGATCTTCCTCTTCACGCTTGTGCTTTCTGTGCTACAATAAGTAGAATGCCTCTCCAGAATTGTTTCCGTTTATTAGTGGAGGGATAACATTGTCTCCCAGGAGACTTTGACTTTCATCATTATGAAAAGCAGTGAATACAGGGGTGCAGTACTGAGCACTTGTTGTGTCAGTGAATTAACTCCAGAGAGAGTGAAAGTTTCTGACTAAACAATAATCTTTCTTTCTCCATGTTAACAAACAGGCCCAGCTTTAGCACAGGTGGCGCCCGGTGCGACAATGTTTGTTGGCGCCGCCCATCCATGGTGGAGGTGGTGACCACCTCTACTATGGATTCCCTCACCATCACCTTTTAACAGTGCCCCTCAAGTCTCCATAACCACTCTCCCTAAGATGCATTTAATAAGTTATATAACGCCACTCATACCAGTGTAGGGTGTCAGAGTACTTTGCATCACACACACATTACACAGAGAAAATCAATCATGCATGTGTAAATCAGGATGTGGGAAATGTTACATAAGCCAGAGGACTACAAGGTGTAGGAGCAACATCATCCATACAGGTAGGCAGTATATTTTAAGAGTGGTTGGTCTGGAGAAGCACAAACTCAGATTTGAAAATGGAACACCATAGTTGGGGGGTTCTCTTTGATAATCAAAATCAACTTCTACCCAAATGAACCATTTTTTCAACATTAATGTATGCTCTAATCTACACTTTACAGTGTACATTCAGTTATTTGATGACAGTTAATAATTCACTGTTCTATATTATGATTTTAACTTATAAATTACAAGTAACAAAAGGATGTCTCTTAGAAAAGCAGTAACCCATTGACCAATCTATTTACATTATATGTACTTTATGATCTGCATGGTACAAGTTCTTTGCAGCAGGCATATTAATCCGCTGCACTATTGTATGATCAGTCAAAACCTCAACTAGACAAAACTCCAATCTTCCCCCAAGAAGAACATTAATCACCAGTTATCTTGACATTTTTATTGTTGCCTGGAATTTGCTGGAGGCAAGGAATGTGGCAGCAGGTGCTTCTAAAACCAAAATAAACTTGCAAACATGGCGCACCCTCAAGTCAGCACCTGGTGCTGTGGCACTGGTCACACCGCCCTAGAGCCGGCCCTGTTAATAACTTATTTCAGATTAATCTGGTTATTAATGTTCAAGGAAGAGGTGTCCTATGCTCTAAAGATGAGGATCCCTCAAGGACCAACCATATTCTTCCCCAGGAACTCAATAGCACCATTGACCTAGGAGTGCTCTACATCTAAGCAAAGAAGAAACAGTATAAGATTGACTTGTTTCTTTTTCCTTCTACCTAGAAATCCTCATCTCAATCATTTCCCTGCTTCCTTTAATGTTGGTTTCCTACCTTACACTATATTCATGCTTATACTTCTTCTACTCCCTCCTCTTTCTTCTCTAGCACCCTGCCCTGCTTCTTGCCGATTGAAAAATAGTGGGAACTAGCACAGGTCAAAGGCCATGAGTAGCAGTGGTTGGCTGCCTGCTGTTGATTGGGTGCCTCACCACGGGGTAGGGCCTGTGGATAACTTGGGGGACGTCCGCAACAGCTTGGGGGCACAACCAGCTCAAAGGTCAGGTTCTGTGGTCAATGCCCACAGGGGGATTGGTCACCCGCGGTGTGGTGGGTGCATAGCTAACCGAAGTACATGCCTAGCACAAATTCCCGCTGCATGCGGCCAACTTCTGCAATGAGTATATCATTAGTTATAACAGTGTTTTAAGCAAAACAGTAAGCAATATCCACTTAAAAAATATTATTTTGATGGTAAAATAGCAGATTTAGCACCAAAAGGACATGCCATCTGTAATGTCATTTAACATTACATGAGTGATGTCATAAGCAGCGTATGACGGGGCATGAGTTATGATTAGTTTATCTAACTAGATGTGGCAAATGTCAGTGAATTTTAGGTTTTGTAACCATAACTTCACTTTCACTGTGTTTTTTCCACTGAATTCTGAGTTTTTTGTTTTTTTACTTATGTTAAGGTGTTGTATGTCATAACTTTACTTTAACCTTTGTTTTTCAGTGGCGATATATATATATATGCAAATGCACTGTTGAGTGCATCTTGAGAAGCATCGGCCTTTGTTGGACAATATTATGACACAGGTGCTGTCCCGTGCAGGATGCACCATCTCGAAGGAATGAAAGCCTGAGGGAGAGGAACCTTCCTGCTCCGGTTTCCAGCACAGTGCATCTTGATGAAAAGTGCCTGCTCCCATCACATCTAGATCCAACTAAGGATTTTAATTGACTCTCTGAACTCTGTACGCATTGGAATATACTATAGGTGTTTATTGAAAGCTCGATGTAACTACACATCCCAGCATGCTGTGTGAAGCAATTAAGTACGTGGTTGGACCCATGAGGGGGTTTCAACTAGTCAGCATGCACTACAAAGATCACTCCAATGCCTACAGGATAAATGCCTCTGATGAAGTTGTATGTTGGCCACAGAAACTGTCAGGCAATACAACGAACTTGGATGGCTTGGCGGGCTGAACCGTGATGCCGGATGTCAGACGAACTGCCGAGTGCATGTTGAGAAGCTTCGGCCTTTGTTGGACAATATATATTGTCCAACAAACGCGGAAGCTTCTCAAGATGCACTTGACATTGAGTCTGACATCCGGCATCACGGTTCAGCCGTGATGCCGGATCGTTATCCAGATCGGGTTTCTTCACGAAATCGAAGGTTGGATGGATATATATATATATATATAAATATATATATATATATATATATCAATTCTCGAAGGTGTCCACCTTTGAGTAGCACGCGAACAGCAGTTTGGTTTATGTATAGGTGAGGACGGGGATACACTCGTAGACGCCGCTCCGTACGGGATCTACCCGACGCGTTTCGAAGCTCCATATGCTTCTCTTCAGGGGCTTTAACGGAAGCGGTGTGCGCAACCGCCGACCCACTTCTCCATTTTATATATAACACACCCACCGATGGGAGGCTCAAATGAGACTGTGCATTCTGGGAAGTGTGGTCCGGGAAGCACACAATCAAGTCCTGTATGGACTCCACAAGTGGGCCCGTCCTCGATTCCAAGTACGACTGCTGCTTCACTTTAGTGACCCCCAGGGTACCGAGGTGGTGCATACTCCGCGGCTGGACGGCCGCGTATAAATCAATGCTCGAAGGTGTCCACCTTTGAGTAGCACGCGAACAGCAGCTTGGTTTATGTATAGGTGAGGACGGGGATCCACTCGTAGACGCCGCTCCGTACGGGATCTGCCCGACGCGTTTAAAAGCTCCATATGCTTCTCTTCAGGGGCTTTAACGGAAGCGGTGTGCGCAACCGCCGACCCACTTCTCCATTTTATATATAACACACCCACCGATGGGAGGCTCAAATGAGACTGTGCATTCTGGGAAGTGTGGTCCGGGAAGCACACAATCAAGTCCTGTATGGACTCCACAAGTGGGCCTGTCCTCGATTCCAAGTACAACTGCTGCTTCACTTTAGTGACCCCCAGGGTACCGGGGTGGTGCATACTCCGCGGCTGGACGGCCGCGTATAAATCAATGCTCGAAGGTGTCCACCTTTGAGTAGCACGCAAACAGCAGCTTGGTTTATGTATAGGTGAGGACAGGGATCCACTCGTAGACGCCGCTCCGTACGGGATCTGCCCGCCGCGTTTCGAAGCTCCATATGCTTCTCTTCAGGGGCTTTAACGGAAGCGGTGTGCGCAACCGCCGACCCACTTCTCCATTTTATATATAACACACCCACCGATGGGAGGCTCAAATGAGACTGTGCATTCTGGGAAGTGTGGTCCGGGAAGCACACAATCAAGTCCTGTATGGACTCCACAAGTGGGCCCGTCCTCGATTCCAAGTACGACTGCTGCTTCACTTTAGTGACCCCCAGGGTACCGGGGTGGTGCATACTCCGCGGCTGGACGGCCGCGTATAAATCAATGCTCGAAGGTGTCCACCTTTGAGTAGCACGCGAACAGCAGCATGGTTTATGTATAGGTGAGGACGGGGATCCACTCGTAGATGCCGCTCCGTAAGGGATCTGCCCGACGCTTTTCGAAGCTCCATATGCTTCTCTTCAGGGGCTTTAGCGGAAGCGGTGTGCGCAACCGCCGACCCACTTCTCCATTTTATATATAACACACCCACCGATGGGAGGCTCAAATGAGACTGTGCATTCTGGGAAGTGTGGTCCGGGAAGCACACAATCAAGTCCTGTATGGACTCCACAAGTGGGCCCGTCGTCGATTCCAAGTACGACTGCTGCTTCTCTTTAGTGACCCCAAGGGTACCGGGGTGGTGCATACTCCACGGCTGGACGGCCGCGTATAAATCAATGCTCGAAGGTGTCCACCTTTGAGTAGCACGCGAACAGCAGCTTGGTTTATGTATAGGTGAGGACGGGGATCCACTCGTAGACGCCGCTCAGTACGGGATCTGCCCGACACGTTTCGAAGCTCCATATGCTTCTCTTCAGGGGCTTTAACGGAAGCAGTGTGCGCAACCGCCGACCCACTTCTCCATTTTATATATAACACACCCACCGATGGGAGGCTCAAATGAGACTGTGCATTCTGGGAAGTGTGGTCCGGGAAGCACACAATCAAGTCCTGTATGGACTCCACAAGTGGGCCCGTCCTCGATTCCAAGTACGACTGCTGCTTCTCTTTAGTGACCCCCAGGGTACCGGGGTGGTGCATACTCCGCAGCTGGACGGCCGCATATAAATCAATGCTCGAAGGTGTCCACCTTTGAGTAGCACGCGAACAGCAGCTTGGTTTATGTATAGGTGAGGACGGGGATCCACTCGTAGACGCCGCTCCGTACGGGATCTGCCCGACGCGTTTCGAAGCTCCATATGCTTCTCCTCAGGGGCTTTAACGGAAGCGGTGTGCGCAACCGCCGACCCACTTCTCCATTTTATATATGACACACCCACCGATGGGAGACCTAAATGAGACTGTGCATTCTGGGAAGTATGGCCTGGGAAGCACACAATCAAGTCCTGTATGGACTCCACAAGTGGGCCCGTCCTCGATTCCAAGTACGACTGCTGCTTCACTTTAGTGACCCCCAGGGTACCGGGGTGGTGCATATTCCGCGGCTGGACGGCCGCATATAAATCAATGCTCAAAGGTGTCCACCTTTGAGTAGTACGCGAACAGCAGCTTGGTTTATGTATAGGTGAGGACGGGGATCCACTCGTAGACGCCGCTCCGTACTGGATCTGCCCGACGCATTTCGAAGCTCCATATGCTTCTCTTCAGGGGCTTTAACGGAAGCGGTGTGTGCAACCGCCGACCCACTTCTCCATTTTATATATAACACACCCACCGATGGGAGGCTCAAATGAGACTGTGCATTCAGGGAAGTGTGGTCCGGGAAGCACACAATCAAGTCCTGTATGGACTCCACAAGTGGGCCCGTCCTCGATTCCAAGTACGACTGCTGCTTCACTTTAGTGACCCCCAGGGTACCGGGGTGGTGCATACTCCGCAGCTGGACGGCCGCGTATAAATCAATGCTCGAAGGTGTCCACCTTTGAGTAGCACGCGAACAGCAGCTTGGTTTATGTATCGGTGAGGACGGGGATCCACTCGTAGACGCCGCTCCGTACGGGATCTGCCCGACGCGTTTTGAAGCTCCATATGCTTCTCTACAGGGGCTTTAACGGAAGCGGTGTGCGCAACCGCCGACCCACTTCTCCATTTTATATATGACACACCCACCGATGGGAGGCCTAAATGAGACTGTGCATTCTGGGAAGTGTGGTCCGGGAAGCACACAATCAAGTCCTGTATGGACTCCACAAGTGGGCCCGTCCTCGATTCCAAGTACGACTGCTGCTTCACTTTAGTGACCCCCAGGGTACCGGGGTGGTGCATACTCTGCGGCTGGACGGCCGCGATTAAATCAATGCTCGAAGGTGTCCACCTTTGAGTAGCACACGAACAGCAGCTTGGTTTATGTATAGGTGAGGACGGGGATCCACTCGTAGACGCCGCTCCGTACGGGATCTGCCTGACGCGTTTCGAAGCTCCATATGCTTCTCTTCAGGGGCTTTAACGGAAGCGGTGTGCGCAACCGCCGACCCACTTCTCCATTTTATATATAACACACCCACCGATGGGAGGCTCAAATGAGACTGTGCTTTCTGGGAAGTGTGGTCCGGGAAGCACACAATCAAGTCCTGTATGGACTCCACAAGTGGGCCCGTCCTCGGTTCCAAGTAGGACTGCTTCTTCACTTTAGTGACCCCTAGGGTACCGGGGTGGTGCATACTCCGCGGCTGGACGGCCGCGTATAAATCAATGCTCGAAGGTGTCCACCTTTTAGTAGCACGCGAACAGCAGCTTGGTTTATGTATAGGTGAGGACAGGGATCCACTCGTAGACGCCGCTCCGTACGGGATCTGCCCGACGCGTTTCGAAGCTCCATATGCTTCTCTTCAGGGGCTTTAACGGAAGCGGTGTGCGCAACCGCCGACCCACTTCTCCATTTTATATACACCCACCGATGGGAGGCTCAAATGAGACTGTGCATTCTGGAAAGTTTGGTCCGGGAAGCACACAATCATGTCCTGTATGGACTCCACAAGTGGGCCTGTCGTCGATTCCAAGTACGACTGCTGCTTCACTTTAGTGACTGCCAGGGTACCGGGGTGGTGCATACTCCGCGGCTGGACGGCCGCATATAAATCAATGCTCGAAGGTGTCCACCTTTGAGTAGCACGCGAACAGCAGCTTGGTTTATGTATAGGTGAGGACGGGGATCCACTCGTAGACGCCACTCCGTACAGGATCTGCCCGACGCGTTTCGAAGCTCCATATGCTTCTCTTCAGGGGCTTTAACAGAAGCGGTGTGCGCAACCGCCGACCCACTTCTCCATTTTATATATGACACACCCACCGATGGGAGGCCTAAATGAGACTGTGCATTCTGGGAAGTGTGGTCCGGGAAGCACACAATCAAGTCCTGTATGGACTCCACAAGTGGGCCCGTCCTCGATTCCAAGTACGACTGCTGCTTCAATTTAGTGACCCCCAGGGTACCGGGGAGGTGCATACTCTGCGGCTGGACGGCCGCGTATAAATCAATGCTCGAAGGTGTCCACCTTTGAGTAGCACACGAACAGCAGCTTGGTTTATGTATAGGTGAGGACGGGGATCCACTCGTAGACGCCGCTCCGTACGGGATCTGGCTGACGCGTTTCGAAGCTCCATATGCTTCTCTTCAGGGGCTTTAACGGAAGCGGTGTGCGCAACCGCCGACCCACTTCTCCATTTTATATATAACACACCCACCGATGGGAGGCTCAAATGAGACTGTGCATTCTGGGAAGTGTGGTCCGGGAAGCACAAAATCAAGTCCTGTATGGACTCCACAAGTGGGCCCGTCCTCGGTTCCAAGTAGGACTGCTGCTTCACTTTAGTGACCCCTAGGGTACCGGGGTGGTGCATACTCCGCGGCTGGACGGCCGCGTATAAATCAATGCTCGAAGGTGTCCACCTTTGAGTAGGACACGAACAGCAGCTTGGTTTATGTATAGGTGAGGACGGGGATCCACTCGTAGACACCGCTCCGTACGGGATCTGCCCGACGCGTTTCAAAGCTCCATATGCTTCTCTTCAGGGGCTTTAACGGAAGCGGTGTGCGCAACCGCCGACCCACATTACGGAGCGGCATCTACAAGCGGATCCCCGTCCTCACCTACACATAAATCCAGCTGCTGCTCGTGTGCTACTCAAAGGTGGACAACCTTGGAGCGACAATTTATACGCGGCCGTCCAGCCACGGAGTATACACCACCCCGTCATCCTTGGGGGTCATGGAAGTGAAACAGCAGCCGTACACGGGATCGAGGGCGGGCCCACTTGCGGGGTCCATACAGGACTTGATTATGTGCTTTCCGCACCACACTGCCCATAATACACAGTCTCATTTGAGCCTCCCATTGGTGGGTGTGTCATATGGAAAATGGAGAAGAGGGTTAGCGGTTGCGCACACCGCTTCCGTTAAAGCCCCTGAAGAGAAGCATATGGAGCTTCGAAACGTGTCGGGCAGATCCATTACGGAGCGGCATCTACAAGCGGATCCCCGTCCTCACCTACACATAAATCAAGCTGCTGCTCGTGTGCTACTCAAAGGTGGACAACCTTGGAGCGACAATGTATATGCGCCCGTCCAGCCGTGGAGTATGCACCACCCCGTCATCCTTGGGGGTCACGGAAGTGAAACAGCAGCCGTACACGGGATCGAGGGCGGGCCCACTTGCGGGGTCCATACAGGACTTGATTATGTGCTTTCCGCACCACACTTCCCATAATACACAGTCTCATTTGAGCCTCCCATTGGTGGGTGTGTCATATGGAAAATGGAGAAGTGGGTTAGCGGTTGCGCACACCGCTTCCGTTAAAGCCCCTGAAGAGAAGCATATGGAGCTTCGAAACGCGTCGGGCAGATCCATTACGGAGCGGCATCTACAAGCGGATCCCCGTCCTCACCTACACATAAATCAAGCTGCTGCTCGTGTGCTACTCAAAAGTAGACAACCTTGGAGCGACAATTTATACGCGGCCGTCCAGCCGCGGAGTATGCACCACCCGTCATCCTTGGGGGTCACGGAAGTGAAACAGCAGCCGTACACGGGATCGAGGGCGGGCCCACTTGCGGGGTCCATACAGGACTTGATTATGTGCTTTCCGCACCACACTTCCCATAATACACAGTCTCATTTGAGCCTCCCATTGGTGGGTGTGTCATATGGAAAATGGAGAAGTGGGTTAGCGGTTGCGCACACCGCTTCCGTTAAAGCCCCTGAAGAGAAGCATATGAGCTTCGAAACGCGTCGGGCAGATCCATTACGGAGCGGCATCTACAAGCGGATCCCCGTCCTCACCTACACATAAATCAAGCTGCTGCTCGTGTGGTACTCAAAGGTGGACAACCTTGGAGCGTCAATTTATATGCGGCCGTCCAGCCGCGGAGTATGCACCACCCCGTCATCCTTGGGGGTCACGGAAGTGAAACAGCAGCCGTACACGGGATCGAGGGCGGGCCCACTTGCGGGGTCCATACAGGACTTGATTATGTGCTTTCCGCACCACACTTCCCATAATACACAGTCTCATTTGAGCCTCCCATTGGTGGGTGTATCATATGGAAAATGGAGAAGTGGGTTAGCGGTTGCGCACACCGCTTCCGTTAAAGCCCCTGAAGAGAAGCATATGGAGCTTCAAAACGCGTCGGGCAGATCCATTACGGAGCGGCATCTACAAGCGGATCCCCGTCCTCACCTACACATAAATCAAGCTGCTGCTCGTGTGCTACTCAAAGGTGGACAACCTTGGAGCGACAATTTATACGCGGCCGTCCAGCCGCGGAGTATACATCACCCCGTCATCCTTGGGGGTCACGGAAGTGAAACAGCAGCCGTACACGGGATCGTGGGCGGGCCCACTTGCGGGGTCCATACAGGACTTGATTATGTGCTTTCCGCACCACACTTCCCATAATACACAGTCTCATTTGAGCCTCCCATTGGTAGGTGTGTCATATGGAAAATGGAGTATTGGGTTAGCGGTTGCGCACACCGCTTCCGTTAAAGCCCCTGAAGAGAAGCATATGGAGCTTCGAAACGCGTCGGGCAGATCCATTACGGAGCGGCATCTACAAGCGGATCCCCGTCCTCACCTACACATAAATCAAGCTGCTGCTCGTGTGCTACTCAAAGGTGGACAACCTTGGAGCGACAATTTATACGCGGCCGTCCAGCCGCGGAGTATGGACCACCCCGTCATCCTTGGGGGTCATGGAAGTGAAACAGCAGCTGTACACGGGATCGAGGGCGGGCCCACTTGCGGGGTCCATACAGGACTTGATTATGTGCTTTCCGCACCACACTTCCCATAATACACAGTCTCATTTGAGCCTCCCATTGGTGGGTGTGTCATATGGAAAATGGAGAAGTGGGTTAGCGGTTGCGCACACCGCTTCCGTTAAAACCCCTGAAGAGAAGCATATGGAGCTTCAAAACGCGTCGGGCAGATCCATTATGGAGCGGCATCTACAAGCGGATCCCTTCCTCACCTACACATAAATCAAGCTGCTGCTCGTGTGCTACTCAAAGGTGGACAACCTTGGAGCGACAATTTATACGCGGCCGTCCAGCCGCGGAGTATGCACCACCCGTCATCCTTGAGGGTCACGGAAGTGAAACAGCAGCCGTACACGGGATCGAGGGCGGGCCCACTTGCGGGGTCCATACAGGACTTGATTATGTGCTTTCCGCACCACACTTCCCATAATACACAGTCTCATTTGAGCCTCCCATTGGTGGGTGTGTCATATGGAAAATGGAGAAGTGGGTTAGAGGTTGCGCACACCGCTTCCGTTAAAGCCCCTGAAGAGAAGCATATGAGCTTCCAAACGCGTCGGGCAGATCCATTACGGAGCGGCATCTACAAGCGGATCCCCGTCCTCACCTACACATAAATCAAGCTGCTGCTCGTGTGCTACTCAAAGGTGGACAACTTTGGAGCGGCAATTTATATGCGGCCGTCCAGCCGCGGAGTATGCACCACCCCGTCATCCTTGGGGGTCACGGAAGTGAAACAGCAGCCGTACACGGGATCGAGGGCGGGCCCATTTGCGGGGTCCATACAGGACTTGATTATGTGCTTTCCGCATCACACTTCCCATAATACACAGTCTCATTTGAGCCTCCCATTGGTGGGTGTGTCATATGGAAAATGGAGAAGTGGGTTAGCGGTTGCGCACACCGCTTCCGTTAAAGCCCCTGAAGAGAAGCATATGGAGCTTCAAAACGCGTCGGGCGGATCCATTACGGAGCGGCATCTACAAGCGGATTCCCGTTCTCACCTACACATAAATCAAGCTGCTGCTCGTGTGCTACTCAAAGGTGGACAACCTTGGAGCGACAATTTATACGCGGCCGTCCAGCCGCGGAGTATACATCACCCCGTCATCCTTGGGGGTCATGGAAGTGAAACAGCAGCCGTACACGGGATCGAGGGCGGGTCCACTTGCGGGGTCCATACAGGACTTGATTATGTGCTTTCCGCACCACACTTCCCATAATACACAGTCTCATTTGAGCCTCCCATTGGTGGGTGTGTCATATGGAAAATGGAGAAGTGGGTTAGCGGTTGCGCACACCGCTTCCGTTAAAGCCCCTGAAGAGAAGCATATGGAGCTTCGAAACGTGTCGGGCAGATCCATTACGGAGCGGCATCTACAAGCGGATCCCCGTCCTCACCTACACATAAATCAAGCTGCTGCTCGTGTGCTACTCAAAGGTGGACAACCTTGGAGCGACAATTTATACGCGGCCGTCCAGCCGCGGAGTATACATCACCCCGTCATCCTTGGGGGTCACGGAAGTGAAACAGCAGCCGTACACGGGATCGAGGGCGGGCCCACTTGCGGGGTCCATACAGGACTTGATTATGTGCTTTCCGCACCACACTTCCCATAATACACAGTCTCATTCGAGCCTCCCATTGGTGGGTGTGTCATATGGAAAATGGAGAAGTGGGTTAGCGGTTGCGCACACCGCTTCCGTTAAAGCCCCTGAAGAGAAGCATATGGAGCTTCAAAACGCGTCGGGCAGGTCCATTACAGAGCGGCATCTACAAGCGGATCCCCGTCCTCACCTACACATAAATCAAGCTGCTGCTCGTGTGCTACTCAAAGGTGGACAACCTTGGAGCGACAATTTATACGTGGCCGTCCAGCCGCGGAGTATGGACCACCCCGTCATCCTTGGGGGTCATGGAAGTGAAACAGCAGCTGTACACGGGATCGAGGGCGGGCCCACTTGCGGGGTCCATACAGGACTTGATTATGTGCTTTCCGCACCACACTTCCCATAATACAGTCTCATTTGAGCCTCCCATTGGTGGGTGTGTCATATGGAAAATGGAGAAGTGGGTTAGTGGTTGCGCACACCGCTTCCGTTAAAACCCCTGAAGAGAAGCATATGGAGCTTCGAAACGCGTCGGGCAGATCCATTATGGTGCGGCATCTACAAGCGGATCCCCGTCCTCACCTACACATAAATCAAGCTGCTGCTCGTGTGCTATTTAAAGGTGGACAACCTTGGAGCGACAATTTATACGCGGTCGTCCAGCCGCGGAATATGCACCACCCCTCATCCTTGGGGGTCACGGAAGTGAAACAGCAGCTGTACACGGGATCGAGGGCGGGCCCACTTGCGGGGTCCATACAGGACTTGATTATGTGCTTTCCGCACCACACTTCCCATAATACACAGTCTCATTTGAGCCTCCCATTGGTGGGTGTGTCATATGGAAAATGGAGAAGTGGGTTAGCGGTTGCGCACACCGCTTCCGTTAAAGCCCCTGAAGAGAAGCATATGGAGCTTCAAAACGCGTCGGGCAGATCCATTACGGAGCGGCATCTACAAGCGGATCCCCGTCCTCACCTACACATAAATCAAGCTGCTGCTCGTGTGCTACTCAAAGGTGGACAACCTTGGAGCGACAATTTATACGCGGCCGTCCAGCCGCGGAGTATACATCACCCCGTCATCCTTGGGGGTCATGGAAGTGAAACAGCAGCCGTACACGGGATCGAGGGCGGGTCCACTTGCGGGGTCCATACAGGACTTGATTATGTGCTTTCCACACCACACTTCCCATTATACACAGTCTCATTTGAGCCTCCCATTGGTGGGTGTGTCATATGGAAAATGGAGAAGTGGGTTAGCGGTTGCGCACACCGCTTCCGTTAAAGCCCCTGAAGAGAAGCATATGGAGCTTCGAAACATGTCGGGCAGATCCATTACGGAGCGGCATCTACAAGCGGATCCCCGTCCTCACCTACACATAAATCAAGCTGCTGCTCGTGTGCTACTCAAAGGTGGAAAACCTTGGAGCGACAATTTATACGCGGCCGTCCAGCCGCGGAGTATGGACCACCCCGTCATCCTTGGGGGTCATGGAAGTGAAACAGCAGCTGTACACGGGATCGAGGGCGGGCCCACTTGCGGGGTCCATACAGGACTTGATTATGTGCTTTCCGCACCACACTTCCCATAATACACAGTCTCATTTGAGCCTCCCATTGGTGGGTGTGTCATATGGAAAATGGAGAAGTGGGTTAGCGGTTGCGCACACCGCTTCCGTTAAAACCCCTGAAGAGAAGCATATGGAGCTTCGAAACGCGTCGGGCAGATCCATTATGGAGCGGCATCTACAAGCGGATCCCTTCCTCACCTACACATAAATCAAGCTGCTGCTCGTGTGCTACTCAAAGGTGGACAACCTTGGAGCGACAATTTATACGCGGCCGTCCAGCCGCGGAGTATGCACCACCCGTCATCCTTGGGGGTCACGGAAGTGAAACAGCAGCCGTACACGGGATCGAGGGCGGGCCCACTTGCGGGGTCCATACAGGACTTGATTATTTGCTTTCCGCACCACACTTCCCATAATACACAGTCTCATTTGAGCCTCCCATTGGTGGGTGTGTCATATGGAAAATGGAGAAGTGGGTTAGCGGTTGCGCACACCGCTTCCGTTAAAGCCCCTGAAGAGAAGCATATGAGCTTCGAAACGCATCGGGCAGATCTACTACGGAGCGGCATCTACAAGCGAATCCCCGTCCTCACCTACACATAAATCAAGCTGCTGCTCGTGTGCTACTCAAAGGTGGACAACCTTGGAGCGGCAATTTATATGCGGCCGTCCAGCCGCGGAGTATGCACCACCCCGTCATCCTTGGGGGTCACGGAAGTGAAACAGCAGCCGTACACGGGATCGAGGGCGGGCCCATTTGCGGGGTCCATACAGGACTTGATTATGTGCTTTCCGCACCACACTTCCCATAATACACAGTCTCATTTGAGCCTCCCATTGGTGGGTGTGTCATATGGAAAATGGAGAAGTGGGTTAGCGGTTGCGCACACCGCTTCCGTTAAAGCCCCTGAAGAGAAGCATATGGAGCTTCAAAACGCGTCGGCCGGATCCATTACGGAGCGGCATCTACAAGCGGATCCCCGTCCTCACCTACACATAAATCAAGCTGCTGCTCGTGTGCTACTCAAAGGTGGACAACCTTGGAGCGACAATTTATACGCGGCCGTCCAGCCGCGGAGTATACATCACCCCGTCATCCTTGGGGGTCATGGAAGTGAAACAGCAGCCGTACACGGGATCGAGGGCGGGTCCACTTGCGGGGTCCTTACAGGACTTGATTATGTGCTTTCCGCACCACACTTCCCATAATACACAGTCTCATTTGAGCCTCCCATTGGTGGGTGTGTCATATGGAAAATGGAGAAGTGGGTTAGTGGTTGCGCACACCGCTTCCGTTAAAGCCCCTGAAGAGAAGCATATGGAGCTTCGAAACGTGTCGGGCAGATCCATTACGGAGCGGCATCTACAAGCGGATCCCCGTCCTCACCTACACATAAATCAAGCTGCTGCTCGTGTGCTACTCAAAGTTGGACAACCTTGGAGCGACAATTTATATGCGGCCGTCCAGCCGCGGAGTATGCACCACCCCGTCATCCTTGGGGGTCACGGAAGTGAAACAGCAGCCGTACACGGGATCGAGGGCGGGCCCACTTGCGGGGTCCATACAGGACTTGATTATGTGCTTTCCGCACCACACTTCCCATAATACACAGTCTCATTTGAGCCTCCCATTGGTGGGTGTGTCATATGGAAAATGGAGAAGTGGGTTAGCGGTTGCGCACACCGCTTCCGTTAAAGCCCCTGAAGAGAAGCATATGGAGCTTCGAAACGCGTCGGGCAGATCCATTACAGAGCGGCATCTACAAGCGGATCCCCGTCCTCACCTACACATAAATCAAGCTGCTGCTCGTGTGCTACTCAAAGGTGGACAACCTTGGAGCGACAATTTATACGCGGTCGTCCAGCCGCGGAATATGCACCACCCCTCATCCTTGGGGGTCACGGAAGTGAAACAGCAGCCGTACACGGGATCGAGGGCGGGCCCACTTGCGGGGTCCATACAGGACTTGATTATGTGCTTTCCGCACCACACTTCCCATAATACACAGTCTCATTTGAGCCTCCCATTGGTGGGTGTGTCATATGGAAAATGGAGAAGTGGGTTAGCGGTTGCGCACACCGCTTCCGCTAAAGCCCCTGAAGAGAAGCATATGAGCTTCGAAATGCGTCGGGCAGATCCATTACGGAGCGGCATCTACAAGCGGATCCCCGTCCTCACCTACACATAAATAAAGCTGCTGCTCGTGTGCTACTCAAAGGTGGACAACCTTGGAGCGGCAATTTATATGCGGCCGTCCAGCCGCGGAGTATGCACCACCCCGTCATCCTTGGGGGTCACGGAAGTGAAACAGCAGCCGTACACGGGATCGAGGGCGGGCCCACTTGCGGGGTCCATACAGGACTTGATTATGTGCTTTCCGCACCACACTTCCCATAATACACAGTCTCATTTGAGCCTCCCATTGGTGGGTGTGTCATATGGAAAATGGAGAAGTGGGTTAGCGGTTGTGCACACCGCTTCCGTTAAAGCCCCTGAAGAGAAGCATATGGAGCTTCGAAACGCGTCGGGCAGATCCATTACGGAGCGGCATCTACAAGTGGATCCCCGTCCTCACCTACACATAAATCAAGCTGCTGCTCGTGTGCTACTCAAAGGTGGACAACCTTGGAGCGACAATATATATATATATATATGTATATATATATATATATATATTACCTACTGGCGGTCGCCAGTAGGTATATATAGGTAGGATTTTTTCTCTATGGGATTTTTGAAAATTCTATGTCTAATAACTTTGGCGTTTGTGGACGGAATTGGCTGAAATATTCAGGAAAGTGGCACATTTTGTTTCTGAGCAGCCCTTGAAAATTTGGGGGGGCTTCGTCAAGGGGGGGCCGAGAAAAAAGGGGGGTCCCAAAACATGTTTTTAACATTGAGTTTTCCATAGGGCGGTTGGCCTCACTTTTAGCCCGAACGGCTGAATGGATTTGCACGAAACTTGGCAAAATTGTAGGGACTGGTAGCCCGATGTGCCTTTTGTAGGTCTCAATATATGTGCTACAGTGGATTTTGAGAAATTAACGTTTAAAAAAAGATATATATCTGTAACAGCGGACCGGGCAGCGCTCCAGGACGCGTACTTTTCGCGCAACGGAGCTTTGTGAAGCGAAGCTGATTGGTTCTCCGGCGTCTGTCAACATTCCAAACAGTCCGTAGCGGCCGCAATCTTGTCACTCGGTAGGATCGAGAGACAAGAGGAGGCGAAAGCGAAGGGCAAATGACCATAAGGGGGAATAGTAGATCCTCGCTGACCCCCTAGGTTTGATGTGGAGGTTTTAAAAGGGCCCCGCGGGGCAAAAAAAAAAAATAATAATAATAATCGAACGGCTGAATGGATTTGCACGAAACTTGGTAAAATATTAGGGACTGGTAGCCCGATGTGCCTTTGCTAGGTCTCAATATATGTGCTCCAGTGGATTTTGAGAAATTGAATTGGAGATTGAAAATCACCAATAACTTGTAAATTATACCCTTCTCGCCATTCAGAATGTTAAACTGGTGACATCTGAATTAAGGTTTACAGTGAAATTTTTTTAAGAAAGATAATTTTTTTTAAAAAGTGCAAACAAACGAGTGAAACGAAATTAAGTTAACACAGTGTGCTACAAGAATTTGAAGGTCCCTGCCATCGAAGTTCCAAAATAAAGGTCCTGCACTAGTAGCCCATCTGGTTTGCCTGTTGTCTATTCACTCGGCAGTGCCATGTGGACGCTCAGGACGCGCACAAGGAAGGTTCCCCTGCGACGCTCCACCGAGGAAGGCTCCTGCAGCTCCCGGCCACCCACCACTACTTTTTTTCCTCCAAGGTAAGGTTACTAGAGAGTACAGTGTGAAGGTAGACCTTAAGTTTTAAACAGTAATTATATATAATCGTATTGACAAAGCCTGTTTGAGTCTGCAGTGGCTCTGTAGGTTACACTCGCGGCCGTGTGATGGCTAAAATCCCCGTTTATTTGGTGTAGGGTTTATCAATCAATAATTTACGTGTTTAGTCACATTTATTGCACACACATCGGGGCTAGAATTGGCGCGATTAAGTCGATTCGGGATAACACATTGGTTACCGAACCAACAAGAAGATGACAGGCAATATCAAGGAGGCCCTTTATATGAAAACGCATAAGTGGTTTTACTCTAATTAGAGTGCGTGGCTTGGGGGACACTATGCAGATATGTGCTGCTGTGTTACTCACTGTGTAAAACTAAAATGCTGGCATAGTGGTGTAAACTACTGACATAGCCATGACTGTAGTGTGCTTTAAGTGCCCATGTGAAATCCCGTGAATGTTGTGGTTCGTGAACAGCAGATGTTTTACGAATGGTTCTCAGGGAGGAGAGGAGACATAAGTTTCTTCAGAGGTGGACGCTTAAGGCTTCGTCCGCATTCAAACCGAATGGGATCTTGGAGTTTAACAGTATGATATACCTTGACTCCAAACGGCGTAGCGCCAGTAGGCGGTTGCCACCTCTGATGCTTTTTGGAATGCTATCAATCACAAAATATCGGATGTTACTAGCATTCCCTTCGTGTGCCTCATGGATGTGCCTGGCTACTGGGTATGCCGGATCATTATTCGAAATGGCTCGCAAGTGCTGTAGAATCCGCACATGTGCTGGATGGATTGTTGAACCTACGTATCTCTTACCGCATGTACATTCCAATACGTATATTGCAAAATCTGTTTTGCAAGAGAACGCGTCCCTTAGTGTGTATGGATATTTTCTAAATGGAACGTGAACTGAGGTAGTGTTTACGCCATGAGTGCACGCCTTACACTTAATGCATTTTTTTTAAACCTTTTTGGGAGTTTAGCCAATTTTTAGTCTTTTTGAGTATTGGGGGCGTTACAGACCAGTTCATTCCTCATGGATTTTGCCTTCCTGAACGTGATCAAGGGGTGTCTTCCCACAGTTTCCCCTATGCTTGCGTCCCCCCGGACCAAAGGCCAGTGTCTTCTCAGGATTTTCCGAAGGTTAGTGTGATATCGGTTATACCCAGTTATCAATCTTGTTGGTGTTTTTTCATTGGAGTTCTCATCTTTCACCACCTTTTTGGGGAAAATTAGATCTTTCCTGTTTTTAGCACTGCATTTTGCTTCAGCTCTCTGGCACGTGGTTTCAGTGTATCCCCTATTCCTGAGTCTTTTA
This sequence comes from Lissotriton helveticus, assembly GCF_964261635.1. Classification (NCBI taxonomy): domain Eukaryota; kingdom Metazoa; phylum Chordata; class Amphibia; order Caudata; family Salamandridae; genus Lissotriton; species Lissotriton helveticus. The sequence continues at coordinate 1,699,113,350 of NC_136067.1, read as the reverse complement.
AATAAATCTTGTTTGGCACTAGTGAGTCCTTCAGAGGTGCTGCAATTACGTGTCATTCTAAGACACTCTGCATATGGAATTGACTGTTTTAGAGGTGTAGGGTTGAAACTGTGGGCATGGAGAAGGGCATTGCCTGCAGTCGGTTTTCTGAAAGTGCGGGTCTGTATCTTGTCATTCTGTACATATAGCTCAAGATCAAGAAATTGGATATTTACAGCGCTAATGTTACATGTAAATTTTAAATTAAGCATGTTCTCATTTAGAGTTAGTACAAAATTCTCTGCATCTCTATCATTGCCCTGCCACAGGATAAAGATGTCGTCGATATACCTCTTGTACATCACGACATTGTTTTGCATGATCTCAGAGTGCTGGACTTTGAGTACCTGCTCCTCCCACCAGCCCATATGCAGATTCGCATAGCTGGGGGAGAAGCAAGTTCCCATTGCCGAGCCCTGCAGCTGTTTGTAATGTAATCTGTCAAAAATAAACGTGTTATTTGTAAGACACCACTCTGCCATTTCTAATAACATTTTCGTGTGATTGTTTAGTTCAATAGGTCTTTTTGCCAAGTAGTATTGCATGGCTTTCAATCCATCCTGGTGTCTGATACTGGTATACAGGGATTGTACATCTAATGTCATAAAGTGATAGTTGTCTTGCCATTTTATGTCGAAGATTTTTGACAAGAAATCCCCAGTGTCCTTAATGTATGCCGGGAGTTTTTTAACTTCAGGTTGCAAGAAAGAGTCAATGTAAATGCTTGTTTTTTCAAAAAGGCTACCAATTGCCGATATTATTGGCCTTCCAGGTGGTGTTTCTGCATTTTTGTGCACCTTAGGTATCAGATATAGTTGAGGTGTTACCGGGTAGTCATTCTTGAGATAGTTGAATTCATCTTTGTTGATGAGGCCCATTCCTTTCCATCTATAAAGCTCATTGTGATACTTCTCTTGGATTCCCACATTGTGTGTTGGGCTTATTCTCATGTAGCAGTCTTTGTCTTGAAGTTGAGTGCAAGCCTCTTTGTTGTACATGTGTAAGGGCCACAGCACAACGTTGCCCCCTTTATCCGACCACCTTACCACGATGTCCGATCTTGATTTTATTTTTGTCATTAGGTTGTTGTATTTTCTTCTGTGGTCATCATTTTCTTTCCAATGTTCTTTTGTACTTTGAGAGGACAATTCCTTTAGGTCTTTGATGACATTGTCTGAGAATAGATCTAGATTGTCTTTGGGCATCATCGGCATGAATACTGACTTTGGTTTGAAATCCGTTGTTACTGTTTCATAGATATTTAGTTCAGATGCGATTGCTGCTCCGCTAGGTGATATCCCATCACCTCCTATATCTTGTTCCAAATCAATCAAGTTTCGCAGAGCCTCCATGTTGGCCACTGTCAGACTCTGACTGTTATTCTCCATCTGCATAGTTATTGTCGGACGTTTGCTAATATTTGTGAAATACTTTTGTAATTTTAGTTTTCGAATATATTGAAACAGATCTATGCGTGTTTGGGCATAATCAAAGTTTGTATTACTGCAGTATGTCAAACCAAGGGTTACAATTTCAAGTTCTTGTGTATTCAGCTCCATATCTGTTAGGTTAATGACTGTGTTATCACTTTTATTTTGTACTTCCATTATCGGCGTTTGTGGCGTCTGTTTTGTGGTTTGTTCTGTTGTTGATTTTGGCCTCGTTTTTCTCCACCGTCTGTTTTTTCTCTTACAGCTTTTTGTTGCTGTTTTTGGTTTTTGTTGTGATTCTTGCCTCGGCCAGCCCCCCCATTTTGTTTCGAAGGGAACCGTGGCCTCAGTGTCCTGAGGCGCTGCATTCTTAAAAAAGCCAGGTCTGGAGCCGGAGTCGGTGGTGGGCCTACTCTGCCAGTGCTATGATTACTTTCAGCATCGGTTTCGTATTCTGAGCTGATTTCGTTGTCGCTTGGTTCCACTGTTGTGTTTCCCCCACTTGGTTGTGTGTTGGGAGATTGCCTTCGTATTTTGTCGTACTTTTTTGCAAAGGTATAAATCCTTCCGCTCATATAGTCATTGCGGTCCCGCTGAAATTTTATTGCCTTCCGTTCCTTGATTTCTGCTTCAAGTTTGAGTACTCTTTCTCTTATTTCATTCAAGCTCTTGGTAATTTCATCCTGATTTGATTTTTGTTCAAGTAATTGCATTATTTCATTAATACGAAGTATCATTTTCTGTCTGTCACTTATTGCAAACTCTATCAAAATTTTTAGCATGTTTTCAGACGATTTGGCGCTGTTTTCAGCCCACCTCTGTAACATTACAGGGTCTGGGTCTTCATACGTGGGGGCAACTAGGATTCTGAGCCCTCTTGGAATTCTACCTACTTCCAGATACCTCGTGAGGGATTTCACTTCCCACCATTTTCCTGTCTCTTTTTTGCGGAGTTTTTCTAATTCTTGTAGTAGTTTCTTTGTTTCATCCAGTACTGCGGGTTCAGCTTGGGCGCTTACAGGATTTGTGCCGCTTTTGCCTGTGTCAGTGTCCGTGAATACATCCAAAGCTGCCTCCTCTCTCTCCCTGTCCCATTCGGCAGACATACTGATAGTGCTTGGTTATTGATATCGGTTTGTATAGATTCACTGCCCGTGTGTATTTTACTCAGACACCGGGTCTCCCTCTCCCATGAGCCAAACAATTTTTGCCCGCTTGCCCGTTACTTCCAGCTAACAGCCGGCTTACCTAGAAATCTCCGACTACTCTCCAGCCGTCGTGGATCTCCAGGCTGTCGGCGTTCCACTGTTTTTGCAGGTTACTCGGGTCTTTGTCCTTATAGGTTCTGGGGGGCTCTGTGTGTCTTTTCTTGAAGAGATACCAAACGATGTCCTTCCATACACAGAGCAGCCAAAGCGAGGAGGGTCAGCGTTGGGTTCCAAGGACTTGAACCCTATTTATTCTTTCATGCCAAACTTCGATCAAAGAAGGCGCTGACTCCGTGAATATGAATCCAAACTTTATTCCTTAGCTCAGTTGCTGCTTAGACGCGTTTCGGCGTTACCGCCTTGTTCACTACATCTGCCATTCTGGTAAGGACATACTTATAGGTACATGCACATGGGTGTGTCTCTTAATTAGTGTAACAGGTTTAGACTGGGTGTTGCCATGGTTACATTCTGGCAAGCCTGTCTTGCACAAACTCTTAACACATTAAAGTACACATAACGATCATTTGTTTAGGGAACAGTTTTTACATATTTTTGATTGAAAATCACCAATAACTTGTAAATTATACCCTTCTCGCCATTCAGAATGTTAAACTGGTGGCATCTGAATTAAGGTTTACAGTGACATTTTTTTAAGAAAGATAATTTAAAAAAAAAGTGCAAACAAACGAGTGAAATGAAATTAAGTTAACACAGTGTGCTACAAGAATTTGAAGGTCCCTGCCATCGAAGTTCCAAAATAAAGGTCCTGCACTAGTAGCCCATCTGGTTTGCCTGTTGTCTATTCACTCGGCAGTGCCATGTGGACGCTCAGCACCCGCACAAGGAAGGTTCCCCTGCGACGCTCCACCGAGGAGGGCTCCTGCAGCTCCCGGCCACCCACCACTACTTTTTTTCCTCCAAGGTAAGGTTACTAGAGAGTACAGTGTGAAGGTAGAGCTTAAGTTTTAAACAGTAATTATATATAATCGTATTGACAAAGCCTGTTTGAGTCTGCAGTGGCTCTGTAGGTTACACTCGCGGCCGTGTGATGGCTAAAATCCCCGTTTATTTGGTGTAGGGTTTATCAATCAATAATCAATCAGAAATTGTTGGCAGCCATCTTGTGCCTCGGTAGACTGAGGCACAGGAAAGCAGAAAAACCAATGTGTAGAACTCAAAAAGGGGGCAGGGTAGAGGCACCCTGACCCCCTAGACCTGCTCAGGGGGTCCCACAAGGCCCAAGATTTTACTAGTGTATGAAAAGGTGTATGTGATTGTCACGTGGATGATGTCATCAGTGATGTAATGAGTGATGTCATTTGAGATGTCATCAGTGATGTCACTGACTATGTCATGAATGCTGTAATATGTGACATCATCAGCAGTGGATTGCGGGTGCGCGAAATATAGTTAGTACAACTAACTATATAGGAGCAATTTCAATGGTTTTGTATGAGTGAAATGTCCAGCTAACTATAACACCCCTAAAACATATAGTTTTTTGAGTGAATTTGAAAGGTTTTTTAAATGCTAATTCCTAACTATATAAGGCCTGAAACCTATGGTTTTTTCAGTGAATTTCAAAGGTTTTTTAAATGCTAATTCCTAACTATATAAGGCCTGAAACCTATGGTTTTTTCAGTGAATTTGCAAGGTTTTTTAAATGCTAATTCCTAACTATATAAGGCCTGAAACCTATGTTTTTTTCTGTGAATATATATATCTACACCTACAACCTAGAGTTTACATCTGAGATTCACAAGGAGAGAGTCAACTTCTTAGATGTAGAAGTGTATATCAAGGACAATATTTTGGAGACAAGATTGCACAGGAAGGAGACCTCGGGGAACACACTGCTGCATGCCACCAGTCAGCATCCCAGACATCTCATACGCAGCATCCCTTACGGGGAAATGCTGCGCATGAGACGGTTATGCAGTACCGACCAGGAGTGCGATAAAGCCCAAAGAGAGAGTAAGATCCGCTTTCTGGAAAGAGGGTATAGCGCTGACCTAGTGGATAGTGCTATAGAACGAACACGCAGCATCCCCAGGGAACAAACCTTGAAGGGTAAAGGCCAGACCATTGTGGCAATGGCCGAATCTGTACAATCAATGGCCATTGTTACCTACAGCATTCAACATGCTGAGATTAGGAAGATCTTTAGTAGGAATTGGAATCTGGTAAAAAGAGACCCGATAATTGGTAATTTAGTCTCCAATCGGCCGGAATTGACTTTTCGCAAGTCCTCGACAATGGCAAATGCTTTAGTAAGTAACAACTTGGACAAACCACTATCAGGGACCTGGATGGACCTTAATAAGGGTCTTAAAAAGTGTCCATTTTGTAAAGCCTGCCGACAAGGTGTTAACAAGACTCACTACTCCATTCCCTTTCACGACAAACCAATCGCCATAAAGCATAGACTTACATGCAAAACAGAGTATGCTATGTGGGCAGTACTCGACTGCCCGCCCACAAACGGATCTTGCAGCATCTTCGAGCTATCTCAGGAAAGGATCCATCTTATCCAGTAGCACGGCATTTCGAATCGTCCCATAACAGCAATCCTGATGGATTAATATACTATCTAGTCGACACAATCCCGCCCCTCAAGAGGGGAGGTAATAGGGATGCGAAGCTAAGGCTATTGGAGACAAGATATATCCTTGAGTTCAACAGCAAGAACCCGGGAGGCCTTAATGCCAGTGAGGACATGTACACCTGCCTATAGTGACATTTTCAATAATACTAATTATGTCAACCTACATGCCAGTTTATCAATTCTTAGTCTGTGACTCATACATTTGGGATCAGATAGAGTCAAGATGATAAACTTGAAGTGTGTGTTTCCCCACTGTAATCAATTTTAAATCACACTCACACTTTATTCACGTTGGGTGGCTCTCCCAGTATTCTTATGAGGGATATTAGGATATCCAACAGCTATGTGCCATTTCTAGTCAACACTTAGAGACTAGAATCTCAAGATCAGTACAGTTTTAGACTAAGGGTGGGGATTTGGGATTGCGAGGTAGGATATTGCTCTATTCAGGATTATCCACTCCTCCCAACATCCTCACCAGGTTTTACATTACTCTAGTAAAATCAATGTAGATATTAAGTTATATGAAATTTTTGGATTGTCTTGTAAATACGACTTATTTAATTGGTTTTTTAATATGTAAAAATGGCTTTTAACAATCGTCTATTTTTTACATATTTATTTGTATATAGTATATGTTTTTCTTAACATTTGAAAAGTATATATGTATATTATCTTGGGCACTATGCCCTGAATACGCTGCTTGCTGCCAACACTTTGGGCAGTATTTCTATTATGTCTACTGTTTGAATATGTCACACAGCTGCTGATGGTTTAAGTGAATTCCACTATATATACCCTCATTTGTGTTACTGACACATCATGTGATCAATCCTCTTCGAGAGGCGAAACGCGTCATGACAGTTGCTGGCTGGAATTTAGATCACAAATAAAGCACTGAAGAATTGCACTTATCTGTGGTTTCGCTCTGACGTTATTCTTGCTGCCGTTGTGGAGAAGGAGCATGATGGATGGCGTCTTTTGACATTTAATCAGCACCTAGCAGCGTCCGTGGTGCGAGCAAAACCCCTCCCTGATTGGGCAAGAAGCGGCAGGAAGCTGTGGTTCTGTAACCCGGAACCGTATCGTTGACTCCGGTAGGAGGAAGCCGCGAGAGCCCCTGCGAGAAAGGCACACGCCGCCTGAGGCCATAGGAGCCGGCACGACACCGAGGATTTTTTCTCTGTGGATTTGTGGGCAGCCTGGCTCAGGTAGGGAAAGCCTACGCAAAGCGCAGTGGGGAGTGTGCCTGGTGACATTGTTTCACATTGTGGACCCGTGTCTTTGCCGGTTTTTCTGTGCAGTGTACACGTGAGAAAGCCATTTTCAAGCAACGATGTCTGCTGATGTGTTAAGACGGAGGGAGGAAGTTTCGGAATCGGTATTTGTGCCCCCGGCTGGGGGCAGGGAACTGACCACTCAGCATGTAGAGAAATTAAATGTTAATCCGACAGCTAAGGATCTCTTCCGCAAACTGGAGAAACAGATCAAAAAGGAACAGGCAAAGTGGTGGGAAAACAAGTCCCTGACACGCTACTTACAAGCTGGCCGCGTTCCAAGGGGATTGCGAATAACTTTAGCGCCGAGCTACGATAATCCCGACCCTGAGATGCTTGAGCGATGGGCAGCGGCCAATTTGGAACACTCTGCCAGACTGATGTGGATTCTGGTAAAATCTGCAGAGAAAGATCGGATGAAGTTACAATCCGAAATTGAAATCATTGAGGAGGAATTGAAAGAAATGGGCAGTGACGAAAGCACCAAAAAAATGAGGGAGGATATGCAGAAGCGCCTAGAGAAAGAGGAGGATATTATTAAGAAACGCAAGGCGTTTAAATTTGAAAGGGACAGATTGGACTATTTGAATGGCCGGGTCTTTACCTTTGCCGTAGGTACGATAACATAAAGGAAAGAGCTGGCAAGGCAACACAAAAAGTGCAAGGAACAATATCTACCTCAGCTTCTTCAATCGACTTAAGCTCAGCAGCCGAGAGTGATGCAGAAGGTGACCCCACAAGAACGGATCAGTTGGGGTTTACAAAACTATCTCTCGCTCAGGAAGTAAGCTGCCTATGCGAGAATCGCAGAGACACTTTAAGACCCCGGCCGAAGGCACATGCCAATGCCACTCAAAACGTCAAAGAGCCAATCGCAAGCGGCTCGAACGCCGCAAACGCCACAAAATCAAACACGGGCGGCACGAGGAGAAACAAACGCGGGAATTGGAAGAAAACTCAATAAGTAGCTCTGGGACTAAAACCATTATAAATCTAACGAAGATAGTTCTATCAGATAAGGAGGTGGCCATCCTGGGATTGGGACTATCATACTGCCCACCTAGAAATTTTGACTATGCGACTACCCGCATGGATGCCTTTAGATTTATAAGGAAATTAAAATTGAGCAAGTTCCACCGCATGCAACAATATAAAAGAACAAAAAATGTACCGCCACAAAGCCCATCCCTCCTCACTGCAGGCGATGCTTCCTCTTTTCAGGAAATCTGGTCATTGCAACAAGAAGGGGCTGATGTTAGCCTTATGGAAGCTACACTAACAGGTACTGGGACAGAGACTGGCACAACACCGTTCAAGGCTAAATCAACTTTTCTTCCGATTATGCCCCATGATAACCTGGATGTCTACCACGACTTTATTATAGAGGACTTGAAAAAACTCTACACGACTACAAACAAAAAATATTCTGCTATTTACAGACAAAATCAAAATTACGAAAACTTAATAAAGAAATTAAGTATGAACAAAAGTGTAGTAGTGAAACAGGCCGACAAAGGCGGAAACATTGTTTTGTGGGAGCGAGACCTCTATATAAAGGAAGCAGAAAGTCAGTTGGGGGACCAATCCTGCTACAGAAAGAGCAATCTAGGGGCAATCAGAATTGCCTGGAATGAACAAAACTCTAAATTGATTGCCTGGAAGAGTGGTGGGTTAATTTCTAGGGATGAATTTCAATTCCTGAAAAAAGATTACCCAGTAATTCCCACCTTTTACCTGTTGCCAAAGGTGCACAAAGACATTTCTGTTCCACCCGGAAGGCCAATTATATCAGCAATTGGTAGCTCCACCGAAAATATTTCGAGATACATTGACTATTTCCTGCAGGAATGGGTAATACAACTAAAATCGTATGTGAGAGATACAACAGACTTTTTATCCAAATTGGAAAAAGTAGTTTGGAGTGACGATTACTTGTTAATGACTTTAGATGTGAAGTCATTATACACTTCCATTAGATACAGTGATGGTATCAAAGCAGTCGAATACTACCTGAACAAACGCCCTATGAACTATGTACACCATACCAGAATGATTATTGGCATGTTAAAACTTTGTCTCGAACAAAATTACTTTATGTTTTATGGCCAGATATACCAACAGCTGCGAGGGGTGGCCATGGGGGCCTGCTTTTCCCCCAGTTTCGCGTGCTTGCACATGGGACTGTGGGAGGAGCGGGTCCTCATGGGGGACCACAAAGCCACAATGAGCAATAATGTAATCATGTATTTGAGGTACATAGATGACCTTTTCCTAACTTGGAAAGGGTCCATGAAGGAAGCAACTGACTTTGTTAAAAAACTGAATACCAACACCTACAACCTAGAGTTTACATCTGAGATTCACAAGGAGAGAGTCAACTTCTTAGATGTAGAAGTGTATATCAAGGACAATATTTTGGAGACAAGATTGCACAGGAAGGAGACCTCGGGGAACACACTGCTGCATGCCACCAGTCAGCATCCCAGACATCTCATACGCAGCATCCCTTACGGGGAAATGCTGCGCATGAGACGGTTATGCAGTACCGACCAGGAGTGCGATAAAGCCCAAAGAGAGAGTAAGATCTGCTTTCTGGAAAGAGGGTACAGCACTGACCTAGTGGATAGTGCTATAGAACGAACACGCAGCATCCCCAGGGAACAAACCTTGAAGGGTAAAGGCCAGACCATTGTGGCAATGGCCGAATCTGTACAATCAAGGGCCATTGTTACCTACAGCATTCAACATGCTGAGATTAGGAAGATCTTTAGTAGGGATTGGAATCTGGTAAAAAGAGACCCGATAATTGGTAATTTAGTCTCCAATCGGCCGGAATTGACTTTTCGCAAGTCCTCGACAATGGCAAATGCTTTAGTAAGTAACAACTTGGACAAACCACTATCAGGGACCTGGATGGACCTTAATAAGGGTTTTAAAAAGTGTCCATTTTGTAAAGCCTGCCGACAAGGTGTTAACAAGACTCACTACTCCATTCCCTTTCACGACAAACCAATCGCCATAAAGCTTAGACTTACATGCAAAACAGAGTATGTAGTCTAGGTGCTGCAATGTCCATGTGGGCTATGCTATGTGGGCAGTACTCGACTGCCCGCCCACAAACGGATCTTGCAGCATCTTCGAGCTATCTCAGGAAAGGATCCATCTTATCCAGTAGCACGGCATTTCGAATCCTCCCATAACAGCAATCCTGATGGATTAATATACTATCTAGTCGACACAATCCCGCCCCTCAAGAGGGGAGGTAATAGGGATGCGAAGCTAAGGCTATTGGAGACAAGATATATCCTTGAGTTCAACAGCAAGAACCCGGGAGGCCTCAATGCCAGTGAGGACATGTACACCTGCCTATAGTGACACTTTCAATAATACTAATTATGTCAACCTACATGCCAGTTTATCAATTCTTAGTCTGTGACTCATACATCTGGGATCAGATAGAGTCAAGATGATAAACTTGGAGTGTGTGTTTCCCCACTGTAATCAATTTTAAATCACACTCACACTTTATTCACGTTGGGTGGCTCTCCCAGTATTCTTATGAGGGATATTAGGATATCCAACAGCTATGTGCCATTTCTAGTCAACACTTAGAGACTAGAATCTCAAGATCAGTACAGTTTTAGGCTAAGGGTGGGGATTTGGGATTGCGAGGTAGGATATTGCTCTATTCAGGATTATCCACTCCTCCCAACATCCTCACCAGGTTTTACATTACTCTAGTAAAATCAATGTAGATATTAAGTTATATGAAATTTTTGGATTGTCTTGTAAATTTGACTTATTTAATTGTTTTTTTAATATGTAAAAATGGCTTTTAACAATCGTCTATTTTTTACATATTTATTTGTATATAGTATATGTTTTTCCAGCCCGAACTGCCAAGCCATGCCTTCCCTGGACCGGAAACAAGCTTCCGAGGACCGGTTTCTGGCATTACAGCCGTCTTCAGTCCGGCTTGCTTGGATCCAGTGGCAAAGTGAGCAAGGGACTCACGTCTGAGCATACCCTGCCACACTTATGGCGGCCAAAAGCGGTACAAAAGGGGGCTGGAATGCCAGAAACCGGTCCTCGGAAGCTTGTTTCCGGTCCCGGGAAGGCATGGCTTGGCAGTTCGGGCTGGACTGTTCCCATGAGGCACAGGGTCAGACTGATTTGCATATAGCCATGTCTGAACTGTGGTGGCAGAGTGGGCTAAAGAACGGTGATGGATTAAACCCAGATCTTTTGATTGGGTGTGAGTGTTTGATTGATTCAGATGCTCCGTCCATCACCACCCCCTTTTGTACCGCTTTTGGCCGCCATAAGTGTGGCAGGGTATGCTCAGACATGAGTCCCTTGCTCACTTTGCCACTGGATTCAAGCAAGCCGGGCTGAAGACGGCTGGAATGCCAGAAACCGGTCCTCGGAAGCTTGTTTCCGGTCCAAGGAAGGCATGGTTTGGCAGTTCGGGCTGGACTGTTCCCATGAGGCACAGGGTCAGACTGATTTGCATATGGCCATGTCTGAACTGGGGTGGCAGAGTGGGCTAAAGAACGGTGATGGATTAAACCCAGATCTTTTGACTGGGTGTGAGTGTTTGATTGATTCAGATGCTCCGTCCATCACCACCCCCTTTTGTACCTGTTTTGAATACAGGGCACACAGGATCCCCCTCCTAAGGCTCATTGAGCCCCGGTGACCACCACCTCCCCTGAGTTAAAGAAAGATTGATGGGGGGACTGCCATCATGAGCCCCGTGAACCACCACCTAAATAGCAACTAATGAGGGGGCCCAGGCCCCAGGAACCACCACCTACCTGGGCCATAGATGACCCAGAGATGACCACCTTCCCGGGGCCAGCCCGTGCAGATCAAAGAAGGAGGGCTCCCCATCTGGAGCCAATAATGACCCTAGCAACCACCACATCCCAAGGCAGGCTCAAGCTATGGCTGCGGGAGCAGGCTTTGGGACCATGGGGGCCTCGAGGCTCCCCTGTGGTCCCGGGGAAAAACATGAGATACAGGCCAACTAAAGGTCAGAAACGAGCATAAAGAGGCAGTATAATGGTCAGTAATGAGCAGAAAGCGGCAACATAAATGTCAGAAACGAGCAGATAGAGGCAGAATAAAGATCAGAAATTAGCATAAAAAAGGTCAGCATCGAGCAGAAAGAGGCAAAATAAAGATCAGAAGTGAGCAGAAAAAAGGCAGAAAACTGGGGGTGTACGGAAAACACCACTCTGCCGGTAGAGTTTTCAGAGTTTTGCCACTACGTGCTCCGCTTGGAAAACAGAGTTGGCCAAAAACCCTGACAACTGCTCGCGGAGCATAGATTACCTATGCGCTAATCCCTAGAAATATTCTCCTGAGTAGTGAGCCAAGAGGTGCATATGCAGTGTGGTTGAGGAGAAGGGGGACGGAACCTCCGACGAGGTCCCAGCAGTCCCTTTGTGAGAGACATACTTATGGCAACAGTAGGGGTTATTGGCACCCAACGACCCTCACCAGCCAAGGGGACTTAATCCCCCAACCAGTAGTGCGCCAGTAGGCCCCACTGCAGAGTGGTTGAAAAAGGGGGCAGGGCCTCTGTTGAGATCTCTGCAATCCTGCTGTGGGGGTCTTACTTGTGGCAACAATAGAGTTTCTTGGGCCCCAACGACCCGTAGCAGCTAAGGGGAGTTGCAGAGTGCGTTTGCAGAGAAAGGGGACAGGGCATCAGACAAGGTCTCACTAATACCACTTTGGGGAACTTATTTGTGGCACTACTAGGGGTTCTTGGCCCCCAATGACCCTCAGCAGCCAAGGGGACTTCATCTCCCAACCAGTAGTGCACCTAGAGGCGCATTTTCAGAGTGGTTGAGTCGAAATGAGGCGGGACCTCCGACGAGGTTTCAGCAATCTCTCTGTGGGGGACTTACTTGTGGCAACAATAGTGGTTCTTGGCCTCCAATGACCCTCAGCAGTTAAGGGGACTTCACCCCCCAACAAGTAGTGCGCCAGGTGGCTCTTTTGCAGAGTTGTTGAGAATGGGGCGGGGCCTCCGACGAGGCCTCAGCAATCTCGCTGTGGGGGACTTACTTGTAGCAACTATAGGGGGTTCCCTGGACCTAAATATCCTCAGCAGTCAAGGAGAGTTCATCCCCCAATCAGTAGTGCACCAGGAGGTGTGTTTGCAGAGAGGTTGAGAAAGTGGGCAGGGCCTCTGATGAGGTATCAGCAATCCCACTGTGGAGAACTCACTTGGGGCAACAATAGGTGTTCTTGCCCCCCAGAGACCCTCAGCAGTCAAAGAGAGTTCATCCCCCAACCAATAGTGTGTCTGGTGGTGCATTTGCAGAGTGTTTAAGAAAGGGGGCGCGGCATTCAACGTGGTCTGAGCAATCCCGCTGTGGTTGTTTACTTGTGGCAAAACACACAAGGTGATGGACGGAATGTTACATTTGCAAAACATTCACCCCCAGTCACAGATTTGGGTTTAATCCATTGTTATTTTGCTCACCACGCCCCCCCAGTTCAGACATGGCCATATGCAAATCAGTCTTGACCCTGTGCCTCATAGGAACAGTCCAGATCGAACTGCCAAGCCATGTCTTCTCTGGACCGGAATCAAGCATCCTAGGACCGGTTTCTGGCTATCAGCCGTCTTCAGCCAGGATAGCTTGACTCCAGTGGCGCAGTGAGCATGGGACCCACGTCGGAGCATACCCTTCCCATAAAGGGTGAACAGCAAAACACACAAGGTGATGGACGGAATGTTGCACATTTGCAAAACCTTCACCCCCAGTCACAGATCTGGGTTTAATCCATCGTTATTTTGCTCACCACGCCACCCCAGTTCAGACATGGCCATATGCAAATCAGTCTTGACCCTGTGCCTCATGGGAACAGTCCAGACCGAACTGCCAAGCCAGGTCTTCCCTGGACCGGAATCAAGCATCCTAGGACCGGTTTCTGGCTATCAGCCGTCTTCAGCCAGGATAGCTTGACTCCAGTGGCGCAGTGAGCATGGGACCCACGTCTGGGCATACCCTTCCCACATAGGGTGAACGGTGATGGATTAAACCCAGATCTTTTGACTGGGTGTGAGTGTTTGATTGGTTCAGATGCTCCATCCATCATCACCCCCTTTTGTACCGCTTTGTTCGCCATAAGTTGGCAGGGTATGCTCAGACGTGAGTCCCTTGCTCACTTTGCCACTGGATTCAAGCAAACCTGGCCGAAGACGTCTGAAATGCCAGCACCTGGTCCAAGGAAGCTTGTTTCCGGTCCAGGGAAGGCATGGCTTGGCAGTTCGGGCTGGACTGTTCCCATGAGGCACAGGGTCAGACTGATTTGCATATGGCCATGTCTGAACTGGGGTGGCAGAGTGGGCTAAAGAACAGTGATGGATTAAACCCAGATCTTTTGACTGGGTGTGAGTGTTTGATTGGTTCAGATGCTCCGTCCATCACCCCCCCCCATTTTGTACCGCTTTGTTCGTCATAAGTTGGCAGGGTATGCTCAGTCGTGAGTCCCTTGCTCACTTTGCCACTGGATTCAAGCAAGCCTGGCTGAAGACGGCTGAAATGCCAGAAACCGGTCCTAGGACGCTTGTTTCCGGTCCAGGGAAGGCATGGCTTGGTAGTTCGGGCTGGATTGTTCCCATGAGGCACAGGGTCAGACTGATTTGCATATGGCCATGTCTGAACTGGGGTGGCAGAGTGGGCTAAAGAACCGTGATGGATTAAACCCAGATCTTTTAACTGGGTGTGAGTGTTTGATTGGTTCAGATGCTCCGTCCATCACCACTCCCTTTTGGACCGCTTTGTTTACTTGTGGCAACAATAGGGGTTCTTGCCCCTCAACGACCCTCAACAGCCAAGGGGAGTTCATCCCCCAACCAGTAGTGCGCCATGAGGCGCGTTTGCAGAGTGGTTACGAAAGGGGTTGAGGCATCCAGCGAGGTCCCAGCAATCTCGCTGTGGGGAACATAAATGTGGTAACATAAGGGGTTCTTGGCCCCCAATGACCCTCAGCAGCCAAGGGGATTTCATTCCCCAATCGGTAGTGCACAAGGAGGCCCCTTTGCAGAATGGTTGAGAAACAGGGCGGGGCCTCCGAAGAGGTCTCACCAATCCCCCTGTGCAGGACTTACTTATGGCACCAATATGGGTTCTTGGCCCCCAACGACCCTCAGCAGTCAAGGAGAATTCATCACCAACCAGTAGTGTGCCAGGAGGAGCATTTGCATTGTGGCTGAGAAAGGAGGTGAGGCCTCCGATGCAGTCTCAGCGATCCCACTGTGGGGATTTACTTGTGGCAACAATAGGGGGTCTTGGCACTCAACAACCCTCTGCAGCCAAGGGGAGTTCATCCCCCAACCAGTAGTGTGCTGCGAGGACCGTTAGCAAAGTGATGGCGAAAGGGTGTGTGGCCCCAACAATGTCTCAGCAATCCCTGTGGGGGACTTACTTGTGGCAACAATATGGTTTCTTGGCACCCAACAACCATCAGCCGCCAAGAGTAATTCATCTCCCAACCAGTAGTTCACCCGGAAGCCCCATGGCAGAGTGGTTGCGAAAGGGGGTGAAGCCTCCGATGAGATCTCAGCAGTCCTACTGTGTGTAACTTACTTCTGGCAACAATAGGGTTTTTTGGCCCCAAATTAAACTCGGCAGCCAAAGGGACTACATCCACCAACTGATAGTGCGCCAGGAGGTGCCTTTGCAGAGAGGTTGAGAAAGGAAACGGGGCCTCTGACGAGGTCTGAGCAATCCCACTGTGGGGGACTTACTTCAGGAAACAAGAGAGGTTTTTGGCCCCCAACAACCCTCAGCAGCCAAGGTTAGGTCATCCCCAAACAGTAGTGTGCCAGGAGGCGTGTTTGCAGAGTGATTGAGAAAGGGGGCAGGGCCTCCAAGGTCTCAGCAGTCACTTCAGTGAGGGACTTACTTGTGGCAAGAATAGAGGTTCTTGGCCCCCAATGACCCTCAGCAACCAAAGGGACTTCATCACCCAACTGGTACTGCTCCAGGAGGCACCTTTGCAGAGTGGTTGAGAAAGGGGGTGGAGCCTCTGAAGAGGTCTCACCAATTCCGCTATTGGAGACTTACTCGTGGCAACAGTAGGGGTTCTTGGTCCCCAATGACCAGCAGTCCAGGAGAGTTCATCCCCCCACCAGTAGTGCCCTAGGAGGGGCAATAGCAGAGTAGTTGAGAGAGGGTGCCGGGCCTCCGATGAGGTCTCAGAAATCCTACTGTGAGAGACTGATTTGTGGCATCAATAGGGGTTCCTGGCCCCCAATGACCCTCAGCAGCAATGGGGACTTCATCCCACAACCAGTGGCGTGGAATGAGGCACGTTTGCAGAGGGTTGAGAGAGGGGCCAGGGCCTCCAACGAGGTCTCAGCAATCCCACTGTGGAGATCTTACTTGTGGTAACAATAGGGGTTCTTGGACCCAGTGACCCTCAGCAGCCACGGGACTTCCTCCCCCAACCAGTAGTGTGCCAGGCGGTGTGTTTGCAGGTGGTTGAGAAACAGGGCGGGCCTCCGACAAGGTCTCCGCAATCCCATTGTGAAGGGATTTATTTGTGGCAACAATAGGAGCTCTAGGCCCCCCAAAGACCCTCAGCAGCCAAGGGGACTTCATCTCTCAACCAGTAGTGTGTCAGGAGTCCTCTTTGCACAGTGGTTGAGAAAGGGGTTGGGGCCTACGACAAGGTCTTAGCAATCCCGCTGTGGGGGACTTACTTCTGGTAACAATAGGGGGTTCTTGGCCCTCAATGACTCTAAGCAGTAAGTGGAGTTCATCCCAACCAGTAGTGCGCTAGGAAGCGTGTTTGCACAGTGGTCGAGAATGGAGACAGGCCTCCGATGAGGTCTCAGCAATCCCACTGTGGGGCACTTACTTGTGGCAACAATAGGGGTTCTTGGCCCCCAATTACTCTCTGTAGCCAAGGGGACTTAATCCCCCAACCAGTAATGTGCCAGGAGGCGCGTTTGCAGAGTGGTTAAGAAAGTTGGCAGGGCATTTGACGAGGTCTCAGCATATTACTGCTCTTGTGTCATAGAAAGATGTGTAAATCTTGGACACATGGTGTAGTACACCATGAAAAGCTTTATAAAAAGAGACTGAGAATCCATCTGATCCAGGAGCTTTATTGCTCGAGAGGCTTATAATTGTGGTGCTGACTGCTACTTTGATTTGGTTGTTGAGATCCTATGGGGCATATGTACAAGTTAGCGGCAGTTTTCTTACCGCCGTGAACCTGAAAATGATCGCCTTGTTAGCAACGTATTCACAAGACTTCGCTACTTGGTGATAGCTTCAGGGATCCATGGTGAAAACTGCCGGTAACATTAGCATGATAGCAATAGGAATTCCGGGGTTAGCGAGCAAAAATGAAAGGCCCATTAGCGGCAAAAAAACACACGTTAGTCAGCCCAACGTGAGATTTTTTGCCTCCATAGCCAAAAAGAGCCTATCAGTCGTCTTCCAATGAAAAATAGGCAACAAACACAATGGAATGCAGAATGGAGCAGCCAGGGCCAAGTGCAGCACAGATCAACAACCCCCTCAAGCCCCCAACATCCAGGATGACCTGCCAGAGTCCTTGGAGAAGAGAAAATGCAGGGTTACATCCATGAAAAAGGCGCATTTTGGTGCAACACCAGTAATGCATCACTTCTCATTGCGCACTATTCGCAACACCATGGCATCCAAAACCTTGAAAGCGGGACAGTCCCTGGGGCCTAGAGGCCTCGCTGGTCTTGTTCCTGGAGCCTGGATGCGTCTCTGGTCCTGCGTCTGGAGCCTGGATGCCTCGCTGGTATTGCGTCTGGAGCTAGGATGCATCGCGGGTCCTGTGTCTGGAGCCTGGATGCCTCGCTGGACCAGCATCTGGAGCTTGGAGTGGGTTGCGGAGGTGCTGTGGAGTCGATGAGCCATGGCTGTAGACATTGAGGTGCAGTGATCACCCTTACCTGGTGGTGAAGTCTGGCAGGGTGCACTGAGACATGTTGCTGACCTGTGTGAAAACACCGTCTTGTGCTCCTTGAAGCTGTGAATGGTAGAGGCGCTCCTATGCGCCAACGTAGGGAGGTCTGCATGGCATACTACCATCCACCACTACACCAGGGTGCACGGAGGGGGATTACCAATGGTGGGGGGCGCCTCTCTGCATTACAGGCCAGGTGAATTTGCGCTGGCCGGATGCTGTGGAGGGGATGCCCTTGAGCTGCGCCGAACTTGTGTGGCAGGAGCGCTGCAACTTCACACCTAAGGGGGCACTGCTGCATCACCTGCAGCGGGAGGTTCCCCAGTGGACTTGGCGGCGACTGCTGTACCCAGGCTTGTGAAATCCCACCTGGCTGAGGCTCCTGCTGGCTGAGTCACAGATTTGGACAGAGTGCAGCTGATTGCGCCACAGTGTCAATGTCCATGTAAGGAGAAGTTGGGATGCGTAGCACAGGAGGACTAGGGGTCGAGTCGCCCAGGACTAGCACCCGGTGTGATGCACCCCCAGTGGCTGCTCATCCGCAATTACGGAAAAGCATCACCCCACTGCTTTCAAGCAGACTCAGGAGAGCAGGAGCAATGAAGTCACAGGACCCGGCCTCGAGGTAAGATGTCTCTCATTTAAATATTTACAACAGCCGCTCACACACACCCCGCGCCCCCTTCCATCTAGTGTCCTTTCTGACGTTTCCCACCTCCCAGCCTTCCAGTCCCCCCCCCCCCCCCGCAGCACTTCTCTATGGTGGGCGCTCGCATGGGCGCACCACTGGTGTACCAAAGGTATATATGACGTTACAACGCATACCATTACATCGCATTTCATTACAATGCATTCTAATACTACACATATTGCAACAGTAAGGAAAGTGCTGGATAGCAGAAATGAAAACATTACTATGCCCACTTCAGTAAGTGCAACCCTAAAACTAACCCTTGCACCCCAAAACACGCCCTGGACCCTAAAATTCAGGTTTGACCCCCGAAAAAACACACCCTGGACCCTAAAATTCATCTTTAAACACCCCCAAAACACACCCTAAAATTCATATTTGACTCCAAAACACACCCCAAATTTCATATTTTACCCTATCATAATACACCCCAAATTTCATCTTTGACCCCCTAAACCCATACCCACCCTAAAACCTAAAAAACACCATTACTAACCTCACAATGGGTTGGAATGGAATGTGATGTAAAGGCACCTGCGTTGTTGTAGTTGCATTGTAAAATCATTACGATGTAATGCCTGTATGGTAATGGATGTCCCCAGTGCCAAAGGTAAGCCATAGGCAAGTCCGTCTGCATCTGTCTTCCCCTGGACCGCGCTCAGCACCAATGCCCCTTCCTGCCGGACACTCCGCCGCTATGGCACCAGCACCCTCCTCGCCAACGGACGCCACATCACCTGCCAGGACCAACCTCTGCTCTGGACCGGACATCGCATCACTGACGGCTACTAAATCACCCGCCAGGACCACCCCGACCGTTCAGGAGGAGGCATTGCCATCACCTACAGAAGCATACTCCGACTGACCACGCACTCTAATGACCCAACGGTGACCATGGAACACCTCAACTTCCAGATCCAGACCAACCCCAAACCTATCCTCTGCTGCACCCTCATCTGCAGGCCCGCCGGGCCTTGGGCCTCCATTCTTCAATACCGTTGTAAACCTCAGTGCACCCCAGGCTCTCCCATCCAAAGACGACATCCTACTTGGTGAACTCTACTTCCACCTGGACAATCCCAGTGACCCAAACATCACCCCTTCCTGGGGAAGCTCACCAACATCAGACTTAAGCAGCTAGTCACCGCAGCAAGCCACATAGCAGGACACACGGTCGAGTACGTCTCCTCCACCAGTGGGAACTTCAACTACAGCCACACCACTGGACTCTCCTGCACCGACCATCATTGTATACATCATGTCTTCACCATGCCCACCGTACACCACCCCCATCATCGCCCCCTCTTGCAGCTGGATCAAGGCCCCCGAAGAACTTCTCGTCAACTCCCTCAGCTCCACCACTCTGCCAACGCTTACAGGCGATAACACCGCAGCGCGCAGCCACCACAGATGGATCTCCAACTGTGCCGACACCCCTCAAGAAAAGACCAGGAAAAATCTAGCACCACGTTGCGGCGTATTTGCAAAGGGATGCATGTAGGCAAAGTTGTGACCTTGTGAAGCCCTGTGCCACATCATACCTGCATCAGGTATGATGTATGCAGGGTGTGCATTCCCACGCGACAAGTGAAATCCATCATATTTCACTGCAACAATTGTAGGACGGCACTGTGTCAGTACCTTACGCCTGCCTGAAGGCAGGCATGAGAGTGACACAGTGCCACATAGATAGGCTGGCCCCATGCATTGCTGGAGTTGCATCATGCTTGTGACACAACTGCAGCAATGCATGACTTTAGCACAGACAGATACGTCAGGATTCCAGTTGTATCTGCCATTACTTGCATCATGGAACGCTTTCCAGTTAATACAGCGCATCCACGGTGTCGCTAGAAGGGTGTAGTGAAAAGTGTTGCAACGCTGTCTTGTCGCAGGGCTGCAACACTTTTCATGACTGAGGCCCAGGAATGCGCACTATCTTATTGATGGTGCACATTCCTACCCTGTAGCATTGTCGCAGGGCAGCGCAGCACAATGCTTGCAGCGCTGTCCAGCACCAAAACCTGCTGAAATGAGGCCCTAAGTGTTATCTCAATATTTAAGACCAGCTATTTTCTGGTCTAGAAAAATTGTCTCTAACTGCAGTTAGAGGCAGTTTTTTTGGTCCTTCTAACTTCAAGAATTCCCTTGTAAATATTGCGAAGTGGGGTTAGCAGCCGTTCTTGTACGGGAACGCCTTCCTCGCATGTCATTATCGCTAACAGAAGTGGGGATCTTTTCTATGGACGTTTTCGTTAGAAAACTGCAGCTATCAGAGGTTAGTGGCAGCTTGTAGATATGGCAATAAAAATATCGCTGCCGAACCATCGGAAAAGTGCTGCTAAGGCGGCGTTAACTCCTTGTACATATGCCCCTATGTCTACTGTGATTTTGATGAAAGTTGAAATCAGCTAAGTGTATGTCCTGGAACATCTTTATTTGAGGTGTGAATTGCCCATCATATATTGGATAGATTGTATAAAGTTACGGGCTTTGGCTAGCTTGATTATATAGGCCAGTAATCTTTCTGCTTTCTAACTCTATACATAGTATTTCTGTCACTCCCTCTGTCACATTCTCAGCTAAATAGTTACCAAGGGCTTTACAAATCCACTCTCTCAAAAGCGGGTTGCAAAATGCAATTTTATTCATTTTTCAAAAACTGTTGGCTGAGGGCCTTATTTGTCCCTAGTCTGGTCATCATTATTGGAGCATGATCAGACAGGTTTTGTGTGTTATGCCATAGATTACATTGAGTCTGGAAAGGGGTGCCATGTAACTACAATGTTCAGGTCAAATAGTCCTGAGTGAAGCGATAGCAGGGCTATTTGGTAGTGCTATGTAGAGGAAGATCTACTAAAAGCTGGATCTAATACAGCATTAAAGTGTCCCCTGTTATAACTTCATCACCTGCAAACCCAGCTATCGTGTGAAATAGGTAGGATAAAATACCTCCTTCACCTTATTGGGACCATACCTCAAAATATTGTGCTGTGTTTTTTGTGAAGATGAACTCTAACTACCACTATTCTTCCATCTGTTTTGTTACATGTGGATTTCCATTGGGAACTGGCTCCCACGCTGATCATTACCCCTACTCCCCCAAGGATTTTGTTTTGGGCAGGGTGGTATTGTATGGGATAACATTTAAAGTTCAGCTTAGGGACATCCACAGTTAAAAGGTGCGTCTTCTGTAATAGTACAGTGCCTATATTATTAGTATATAACAATTTTAATAGAGCTTCTTTTTATGACAGAATTTAGGTCTTGGGAGTTTAGTGTCAAGGATTTGGCTTTGAGAACCTTAATGATGGTCTTTTAAGTGTTTGCAGCCTTAGAGAGTTGTCTTAAGGAATGGTTACCATCCGAGTCCAGGCCTCCTTCTTTATTTTTGGGGTTCAAGGCCCACCTCCCCTTGTTTTATTAGCCTCGCCTGAGCTCCCTTAGTTCCTTATCATCTTATGCTCTAAGTCCTGTAAGTCCCTTGTTATCCTACTTCTGTTGCACGTGGTATAAACAGTTATATATAAACAGTTTCGCAAACCAAATACTTGAATTGAACTTTGTGCTATTCCAAGCAAGATAATTATTCATTCATTATGAAGAGAGCGAGTATAGAACAATTCATTCCTGATTATAAACTCCATGGCTGACCCAGGTTTTTTGGCCCCTCAGGTTGGAGCTTGTATGTCCTATATTTTATATATGGTAATGAAGCATTTCTTACAGTGACTAGATGGGGCATCTTGCATATAGCAAAGACATACTCTAAAGGCTCAGGGAAAGATTTCCATGAGTGTCACAGGGTACACAGCTTGAAGACTACAACCCAACTGTCATCTATATCCTGTTAGGGAGCTGTAGATTGGATTATTTTTTTCTCACTATTCCCCTCTTCCTCACTTCTCCATGTTTACTGTATATTCAAGCATCCAATGCTCCTTAGTAATAGCCCAACTTTATGCAGGCTATAGAATGCAAATACATTTCCTTGGTTATATACATGAACAAATCCTAATCTTTATTTCAAATTCCCCATAATAAGTCTTAAAAGCTAACCTAGAAGAAGCAAATAATAAACAGAAGCAACATCGATTACAACTTTTAATGATCTTCTTTCTCAATGTGAATTGGTTAGAGTAATTCACGAAACACAAGTAGATCTTATATTACCTACAAACTAAAATGGAAGATGTTGATCTCTTACAGGAGACCCATCTGACGGAAGACGAAACACAGAAAGTAACAAGCATTGAAAATGCAACAGGTCTCGCCTTTGGTTAAGTTAAAGCCATTTGCTTTGCTAATGGTATTGTATAGCAAAGCAAAAGGCTTTAAGTTAATAAAAGGCGAGACCTATTGCATTTTTAATGCTTGTTTTATATAGAGCAAACTTGACCCGAAGCCAGGTATCAGACTGCTTTACCTGAGCAACAGTTGCATTACAGACTGGAACGTTAATTTTTTTTATTTTTTACTTGTCCTGTCAATTTAAAGTTGCTATCGTGAATGATAAATTAGCAGTTGAAAATACAAGCTTTAGCTCACATCTTATTAAGTCCTGTGAGGTTGATCTCTGTTTGGGGCAGGACACTGATGCCCACCGACAGTGCGCTAATTCAAGGCAATTAGACTCCATGTCTATTAGATCCTGAAACAAGACTGTGTTAGCAATATACAGCCATGAACCAAGATTAATGAGCAAGCTGGCGTAATGGCGGTCATTCCTCAGGTTCAGTTAAGTTAAGTTAATTGTGTCGGCCATTTTGTCCTCCCAAGTTGTGCGGTTTTGTTATAGCTAACTGGTTCCGGCAAGTACCCATGCCGCTTTTCATCACTTCTTTTTGCAACTGATGGCTCTGGTATTCGATCACTTTATGAATGGGGATGACATTCATTTTTAGGTTTGATCAGCCCGCACTCAGAGCTCACAACTTCAGTCCCCTACTAGAAACCGTCACACAAAGTGGAGGCAATTTGCACAAATCCTTTTTAGGCTAGAATCACCAGATTAAAACATCACCACATTTAGCCCATCGAGTGATTTATCATTTTTACAATACCTTTTTATATTGCAGTTCCCAAGCATAAAAACTCGTAGAACCATCTTCAATAGATAAAAATATACAGAGGCTTGAAATTGGGGACTAAACAGTGTCAAATAGTAAGAGTTTATTTTGAACGTGACTGGAACGTGAAACATCCCAATGGCCAGTTTGGCGGTATCACTTCGTCCAAAACCAGAGGCTGAATGCATCACTTCTCAAATTTGATTGCGCATTCAATCTATGAGACAAATTGCTGTACTTCAACGCTACATATTGGGCACAACAATGTGAAAACCCCAGAAATAGGGCAAAGCATCAACGCAACCGCACGTCAAAATGGGGCCTGCACGTGACACAGACAGGACACCACTGAAGCTTTCCCTACCTCACTTCACTGTGCTTATCCTGCAAATGGTTTGCTTCTCAGTGTATCGGGCCCCCGATGTACCCCTTGCTCCATCTGTTCCCGCTCAATTAAAACGATACTTTTCACAGCTCTGTGAAAGCCACCTCGAGACGCTCTCGTGGACCCGCCCGGCCCCTGCCGGGTCACGGTTATTTTTACGCCGCGCTCGGCTGGAGTTCACTTGACGCCGAACCGCCCGCAGCGATCTGCGCGAAGTCAAAACATTTCTATAGTCAAGGGAACTATTTATTAAAGTGTAACAGCTTCCACAGCTGCAGCTCGCATTAGCTATCAGGGCTGGGTGGGCGGGCGTCTCGCGGAGTGTCGATGCCTCCCTTCTGGAAGCTTCTGGGCGAAGGCGGCAGCGCTGGTGAACTATCCGCAGAGGTCCCCAGAGATGGCGAAACAATCCACAGGACGACGTATCTAACAGTGAGCAATGCGAACCCGGAAATGCTGCAATATTCTTTTTATGAAGTGCTCTGTGTAACGGTCATGTCATGTAGCGTCTATGCAAACTGCGCTGATTTAGGGTCGCACGCATTTTTCGAAGTAATACATACCAGTCATCTGTTCACTTTTTTTTCGGGTAGTCACCTGGCCAGTCATGTTTGTCAAGACCTATTATGGCGGGCAGGAGCGTGACGCCGTGAGCGTGCGCGTTGGTGTTCCCTGCTTCTCGCGCGTTCACAGACCGTTGTCTTCTCGTGCACCGGTCTGTATCACTTGGGGAGGCAACAGGACGACAATAAGGCTCGCTAGCGGCAGCGCTTCGCGCTGCAACGCCAAGCGAGCCCTAAAGTAATGATCACAGTAATTATCACAGCATGCCGCCAGGCCCCCAAGCACGTCTCCCGGAGAGGTTGCAATAGTAAGTAAACAAATGTAAGACGCCTGCTCAACAGTCTTCCGGACAGGAGCACTCAACTATAATTAACGCCCAGCAGGTCTTCCGGAGAGGACCACTCAAATGCAATTGAACGCGCAAAAGCTGTCCTTGGGAAGCGCGTTCCCATTCCAGAATCGGCTCGTTGAAGCGCGTTCACAGAGCAGATTCTGCTCGGGCACTGGTCTGTCTCTGCCGCCCTTCACGCTTGTCCAACTTTTATTTCTTTTCAGTGTCAGCCGCTTCAGCCTTCACAGCTAGTCCCTTGTCTATGTCTCTGAGGGTGTGAGCTGACCAGCCCATGGCTGCCAGAGCAGGTTCACAGGTCCCCGGAGAGTACTGCCTGCAGTGCACCCCCCTGAGATAAAGCGTTTTTAATGCACTTTGAGCACTGATAAAACATCACACATAACCATACTGAAAACCTCAAAATGTCAAACATAAACAACCGGGAACTTGACACCTGTGTTGTTAATAACTACAGAGAAGGGTAATTTTGAACGTTACTGTGAGTTTTAGATCAATTTATTTTTAATAGCTGGTATGCTTATTTATAAAGACAATAACTTACAATGATTTATTACATTAACACATTCAGTCGCACTAAAACTTCACACATAACCATACTGAAAACCTGAAAATGTCAAACATAAGAGGCGGAAACTTGACTCCTAGGTTGTTAATAACTACGGACAAGCGTAATTTGGAATTCTATTGTGAGTTTTAGATCAATTTATTTTTCAATAGGTGGTGTGCTTATTTACTAAAATAATAACTTACAATGATTCATTACATTAACACACTCATTCGCATTGCTGTTGCAAATAGGTGCAGCTCTTCCTCTGAAAGTCTTCAGACAGAGCGATGCTCAGTCAGAGCGTCGTTTGATGACGTATTATTAAGGGTGCGCGGCCAATCGAAATGCACGCTGCTTTGTTGCGACATGATACGGCGAGGAGTCAGAGATGGCGTCGCAGCAGATGATGCAGATGAATGCTCAGATGATGAACGTAGCACCAGATCCCAGTGGGGGTCTTGCACCCCCCGGGTTACAACAGCACCTCTTCTCTGGTTCCATGGGCCGTGTTCAGCAACTGCAGCAGCTTCAAGATTTCGACCCTGTGCAAAAGTACAGGCTGCTTATACCACAACTAAAGGAAAGCCTGCCGGTGAGAACCCTCAATCGTTACGTTGCTGATTTGGATTTTCGTTATTGGCGCATGTGAACTGTGATTTTTGTAGTCTTGAATCTATACTTTAAGCCAGTTGTACAAACACTTATGCTTACAGTTCATGTCAAATTGGTACCCCGCAGCTCGAAGCTTAATTTGTGGGTGACATGGAGCGTTCTGGTCATTTTAGCTAGACTACCGCAGCAATTGCAGCCCCGTGGAAGGTACGAGGAAGAGCGAGCGATTTAATATGGTGCATCTCGAAAGAAAACCTCTCATTTTTAACTCGCTTTTACAGGCACAGCCTTGTCAAACGAAATACCCCAGGCCAGAGTTGTTGGTTAAAAATGTGACTTCGACTTATACATCTCCCTAACTTTACTTCTGTACTGCTCAGAAGAATTTTTGGGAATAAGCCGCTTTAGAGAGTAGTAAGC
This sequence comes from Lissotriton helveticus, assembly GCF_964261635.1. NCBI lineage: Eukaryota > Metazoa > Chordata > Amphibia > Caudata > Salamandridae > Lissotriton > Lissotriton helveticus. The sequence continues at coordinate 1,699,087,171 of NC_136067.1, read as the reverse complement.
CGAGAAAAGGGGTGCTAAAAGACTGCATGCCCCGCCAAGAATTCCCTTCTGTATAACCCAATGTGTGGGTTTAAACCTGTATGTCAATACGTTTTTCTTTTTCTTTTTGTATGTTTCTGTAGTAGGTAAGGCAAAACGTTTTTGGGCCACACAAGAAACCTGCTTGCGATTTGGGAAGCGGGGACAGCATTGGCTTTCTCTCCATGTGTTGACGAGGGAAAGGTCTAAGTGTTAGAGTCTTAAACCACTGTGCACGGTATTAACTTTGTCCCGTAAGTAGCAACGTCAAAATAAGTACTTCAGTGGCCTAGAAAATATATCCTGATATTTGAAGATCAAAACATTCTGGGTGTCAGGATATTCTGAACGGATTAATGTAGTGATATTAATACGAACAAGACACTGCGTCACCAATGTGCGAGACCTAACAAGAGCCCGGTGAGGTAAGAGGGAGGAGGAGGGGTGTGTGTGTGTGCCTGCGTGTGTGTGTGTGTGTGTGCACGCTCGCGTGTGTGTGTGTGCTTCCATGAGTGTGAATGTGGAGCAACTGATGTGCACGGCGCCGGGCTGGACGTGCGCGTCCACAGACCAGAATCGCCGCGCGCGCCCCGGGCTTTCTCCCTTTAAAGGCATCTTGACGACAATAGGTCTCGAGAGCGAGACCTAAAAAGGGAATGTGTGGGCTCAGTGGTGAGCAGTTGAACACAGATTCAGGTAGGACACGTTCAAGGTGAATGCAGCCCCTAAAAATATGCAGAGTATCCATACTGATTAACAATTTTCTCCAGCACAAAATCCTGCAGACATGGGCAGATAGAGAACGGCATTACATGTTTTCCTAAGATTAAACCCCTAGACAAGGTACCATTCCCTTACACAAACAGGAAAGGCTTTTGTCTAAAATCTCCAGACTGCTGAAAGAGTTTGTGTGTACCCATTTCATAGTAGTGGGTAGCTGGAATATTATTGTTGATCCCCTCGTGAACAAATCATGTCCCCTAGACAAAGGAAATGTTAATGACAGAGCAGTGCTGCCAGATCTTTTTACTGATCATCAACTTGTATATATATATATATATTGCACCTACTACATCCTATTGATCAGGAAAATAAATTTCTTTCAAACTTCCTTGGTATGGAATCTCGCACAGATTTATTTTCTGATCAATCATTTACTACTCTCTGGCACACTAAAAGGCACCATACAGGTGTGAAACGATTATATAGGCCAGTAATCTTTCTGCTTTCTAACTCTATACATAGTATTTCTGTCACTCCCTCTGTCACATTCTCAGCTAAATAGTTACCAAGGGCTTCACAAATCCACTCTCTCAAAAGCGGGTTGCAAAATGCAATTTTATTCATTTTTCAAAAACTGTTGGCTGAGGGCCTTATTTGTCCCTAGTCTGGTCATCATTATTGGAGCATGATCAGACAGGTTTTGTGTGTTATGCCATAGATTACATTGAGTCTGGAAAGGGGTGCCATGTAACTACAATGTTCAGGTCAAATAGTCCTGAGTGAAGCGATAGCAGGGCTATTTGGTAGTGCTATGTAGAGGAAGATCTACTAAAAGCTGGATCTAATACAGCATTAAAGTGTCCCCTGTTATAACTTCATCACCTGCCAACCCAGCTATCGTGTGAAATAGGTAGGATAAAATACCTCCTTTACCTTATTGGGACCATACCTCAAAATATTGTGCTGTGTTTTTTGTGAAGATGAACTCTAACTACCACTATTCTTCCATCTGTTTTGTTACATGTGGATTTCCATTGGGAACTGGCTCCCACGCTGATCATTACCCCTACTCCCCCAAGGATTTTGTTTTGGGCAGGGTGGTATTGTATGGGATAACATTTAAAGTTCAGCTTAGGGACATCCACAGTTAAAAGGTGCGTCTTCTGTAATAGTACAGTGCCTATATTATTAGTATATAATAATTTTAATAGAGCTTCTTTTTATGACAGAATTTAGGTCTTGGGAGTTTAGTGTCAAGGATTTGGCTTTGAGAACCTTAATGATGGTCTTTTAAGTGTTTGCAGCCTTAGAGAGTTGTCTTAAGGAATGGTTACCATCCGAGTCCAGGCCTCCTTCTTTATTTTTGGTGTTCAAGGCTCACCTCCCCTTGTTTTATTAGCCTCGCCTGAGCTCCCTTAGTTCCTTATCATCTTATGCTCTAAGTCCTGTAAGTCCCTTGTTATCCTACTTCTGTTGCACGTGGTATAAACAGTTATATATAAACAGTTTCGCAAACCAAATACTTGAATTGAACTTTGTGCTATTCCAAGCAAGATAATTATTCATTCATTATGAAGAGAGCGAGTATAGAACAATTCATTCCTGATTATAAACTCCATGGCTGACCCAGGTTTTTTGGCCCCTCAGGTTGAAGCTTGTATGTCCTATATTTTATATATGGTAATGAAGCATTTCTTACAGTGACTAGATGGGGCATCTTGCATATAGCAAAGACATACTCTAAAGGCTCAGGGAAAGATTTCCATGAGTGTCACAGGGTACACAGCTTGAAGACTACAACCCAACTGTCATCTATATCCTGTTAGGGAGCTGTAGATTGGATTATTTTTTTCTCACTATTCCCCTCTTCCTCACTTCTCCATGTTTACTGTATATTCAAGCATCCAATGCTCCTTAGTAATAGCCCAACTTTATGCAGGCTATAGAATGCAAATACATTTCCTTGGTTCAATACATGAACAAATCCTAATCTTTATTTCAAATTCCCCATAATAAGTCTTAAAAGCTAACCTAGAAGAAGCAAATAATAAACAGAAGCAACATCGATTACAACTTTTAATGATCTTATTTCTCAATGTGAATTGGTCAGAGTAATTCACGAAACACAAGTAGATCTTATATTACCTACAAACTAAAATGGAAGATGTTGATCTCTTACAGGAGACCCATCTGACGGAAGACGAAACACAGAAAGTAACAAGCATTGAAAATGCAACAGGTCTCGCCTTTGGTTAAGTTAAAGCCATTTGCTTTGCTAATGGTATTGTATAGCAAAGCAAAAGGCTTTAAGCTCGTTTAGAGGTTTCTTGCCTTGTGTGTCCAGCCCTTCGTTACAGGAGTAGCTGTTAAGACTTTCTGCCGCCTTCAGAATCCTGCGTGAGGAGTGGACTAACTCCGTGGCCGCAGAGGAGGTGAGAGGCGCGGCCCCGGGACTGCGAGGACCAGCATTCACCACCAACAGCTGGGTCCTCTTCCCGCGTGAGCCGCGCCCCCTCCCAGTGCCACGCCTCCAGTAAATCGCTCTTCACCTCTCGCGGCCCCCGCTACGCGGGAGCCGCTCGTTTAGAGGTTTCTTGCCTTGTGTGTCCAGCCCTTCGCTACAGGAGTAGCTGTTAAGTTTTTCTGCCGCCTTCAGAATCCTGCCTGAGGAGGGGACTAACTCCGTGGCCGCAGAGGAGGTGAGAGGCGCGGCCCCGGGACTGCGAGGACCAGCATTCACCACCAACAGCTGGGTCCTCTTCCCGCGTGAGCCGCGCCCCCTCCCAGTGCCACGCCTCCTTATTTTCTAAATCGAATTTTAGCAAGCCCACTAACGCGCACCGCAGGACGCGCGCGGGTCGTAGCCCGGGGCGAAGGGCGTGCCCTCTGTGGCCCTCAGAGGCCTGAGGTGGCCGGGCCGGGCCACCCCCCTTAATTTCCTCCGTGAAGACACCCTGTAACAGGGTAACCTACATAACCAACACAAGGTGCTTGGGTACATGTTCATTGTTTGAGGATGACTAAAGTACAGAAAACCCCGATGGCAACGAGATCAACGACGAGATTAAAAACTGTGAGTACACCATTACCCACTATAACCGCCATTGATATCATGCTACAAAAAACGATAAGCGTAGTGGCGGACGCTATCCAGAACACAGAGAGACGACTCTCCCTGACCCCAGATATGTGCTTTCCAAATTTGTCCATGCATACTACCAACAACACACACATTATGGACGATACATCCAACTCTCAGGAATCCTTATTAATGCAATCATTTACAGATCTGCCAAGGTCGCACATTAAGGATAATACCTCAAAATCCCTGTTTACATTTCCCACAGGGAATACAATGGAGAGTAGCCCTTTGGTTTCGACTAATCGTGGTAGTAACATATCCTGTCCGCATACATCATCTCCAGATTCTGAGGTTCAATTAATTGAGAGCCACATACCTGCCACTCAATTGGCATCGACGTTAATTCCTGAACAAATAAGCAAAACCCAGCGCCATAAGAAAAAACGAAAGACAAAACACCCCATGAAAAAAACCCACTGCCTTTTAGGCAAATCGAAACGTTCAATTAAAGATATGTGGCAGAAATTTATACAGGGGAAACCCTCTGAAACTACCATAGCGGGGCCCCTGTTGATACCCTCTCAAGACCTGGACACACCCCGAATTGACAAGAACAACGTGGAGAGTAGTTTAGTCAAAGAGCAGACAAGGCAAACTGACCAGACACTTACAACAAAAACACCCTCTCTGAGTGAAATAGAAACTATGATTAAATCTCTTTTACAACCCATCAGCAAACGGATTGTCAATATTGAGAAAGCCTTAGGAAAATTCGAGAGAACACAAAACGAAGTATCCTCTAGCATTCTCAAATCACTAAAAATGTCTAATGCAACCTCGATTTTTGTTCCAGCAAGTACAAGCCTCAAAGTAAGCAACCCAAAAACTGTAAAAAATACTAGTGACCCAGCAAACAGTACTGTTAAACAGATAATGTTACAGCAACAGGGATCTTTTCCCATAACGGACCCATTATTAATTCCACAAGTAGCACCCATTTCAGTGAAGGTAATAGCTACACCCACAAATAATACACAAATCACACAGATACGGGAGTACACCGATGACAGCGAATGGGCTGCGGAGGGTTATCCCTCAGAAGCAGTCAAAACAAACGTCGAGTCATTGAGGCACCCCCTCTTACCAACGACGAATATTCCTATCAAGTCAGCAGGGGTTTATCAGCTCGAATCTATGACGGTAAAAACTCCTACTCATATAAATCTCCCACCTGAGTCTAACGCTTATACAATAGTTTTGATTGGGGTCCCTAAACTAACTGATAATAGGAGGAAAACCTACGTGGAATTAAAGAACAAGGTCATGCAATGGCTAACCACTCACAGGCCACTTCCCACCCATATAATAGGGACCATTTCTTATGTGAAGAGAGTAGATTGGGTGGGTTCAAGATTTAAATCAACAGAGGGAGACTGCATCGTAGTCACCTTTAAAGACAGAGGAGCAGCGAAATTCATCGCAAATTGGAGGAGTCCCTCGACAAATAGTCTGATCCGCACAATGGGTCTAAGTTATTTTTATCCACATAACACAATTGGTCATAGGAAAAACCCCAACCGTTATTACGGTCAAGAGGGATTTCCGATGCCCCAAGCCCATTTCCATCTTCAGGCACCCCCTTCTATTTATAAACAGGGGATGACCCTAGATTTAGAATCGCAAAGATACGCTCACTCATGGGAAGGTAGAGCATATAATCATCCACCTCAAGCAACGTATGAGAGATTAGAACCTGTCCAACACTCATACAAGCGAGATCATATACATCCCTATCTGTATCAAAACCATTATGAGATTCCAACATCAAACAGATATGATGCCCTATATACTTATGATCATCTGGATGAGGTGGACTGACTGCCATCTGTTCTGCCCCTTAGCATTTAATCTGACCGGTTAAACCCCCAAGAACATATCAATGTAATAAGTACTAACAAATTAGTAAGTACCTTTGATCTCCCAAGTGCGGCACCAGATATTAACATAACAGAGCCGATAACATCCTGTCCTGAAAACTTCTCCTCACAAAGAGCATTTACCCCCCTCATACTTGAAGCAGGCAGTTCTTCCTCTACTGCAGCCCATAATCTGTTATACAGTATTAGAAATCATCAGACAGCTATAACAAGTCATCTTAACCCAAACCTGCACCCATCACCTAACGCGATTCAAGAGTTACGGAGTAACCGTAATGATCTTAACTCCATAAAAATGTTGTCGTGGAATATCGCAGGACTGGCTGCAAAAGTTAATGATCAGTTGTGGGTAGCTTTTGTTAGGAATTATACCATATTGTGCTTCCAGGAAACTTGGCTCACAGACAACAATGTTTTCATCGAGGGGTTCCAAAGTTTCTTTGTCCCAGCATCTCCATCGCCCAGTGGAAGGCCAAAAGGGGGCCTCGCAACATTCATTAGCCTCTCTCTTATCTCCCAGATAAAAAACAAGCAGATGGACAATAGGAACATCCAGATCATGGAGATTGGGAAGGGTAAAACAGCACTAACTTTGGTTAACTTTTACAACTCTGTAATGCCAGCAGGAGAATGTAACATCATCAAGCTCCAAATCTATCTACGAGATAACTTGGCAAAATTACCACGTAACAAAATAATTGTTGGTGACTTTAATGCACACATTTGTGGAAACCCGACCACGACAACCTTGGATTCCCTGGGATGCGGATACAGGTCAGGACTTCATTTTGCGCATTGTCCGCGAGGAACAAACATGCACAATTTAATAGATGGTCTGAACTTGAGGGTTGCAATGTCTCTGAATGAGGACACCTTCGTTTTTGAAACACCAACTTACAAAGGCTCAGAGCACGGCTCTTTCATAGACCATATACTTCTCTCTGTTGATCTGGCAATTTCAGCGTTAAATTTCAATATACATGAAAGCATTTTCAGCGACCACAATCCAATCTCAGTGGAATTAGAAAAGGGTCCTTTTCAACTATGAAAAAACAAAAAGGACCGGGGTGTTTTAAAACTGATCAGTAGAAACCGCCGTTTGAAATGGACCATGATAAACAGTGATACTTTGCATGAGTCTGTTAAAACGAGCTGTGAACAGGAACTCTATCTTTGTGCCTCTGATTCTACACCTCCTGAATCTATTCTATCTGCTTTTACAGTGCTAACTCAAAGAATTGATCAATTGCTTTCTGTTCCATCAAAAGGCCCAATTGACCAACAGCCAAGATGGTTCGATCATGCCTGTTCAGCAGCTAGTCGAAATCTGAAAAACGGCTCTCAAGAATAAGCCAAGGGACCCTGCACATATCAAAATCTTGCGAGCAGAATATAAATCAGCCTTGGCATCCCGTAAAAGGGATATAAAAGCGAACATCTGGGAGTCTTTGCTTGACCCATCAACTCTGGGCAATAGCTCCAAATTCTGGGGCATAATCAACAAGCCGATGTTTGATGATCCCAACGCTGCCAGCCTTGGAACTATTATACCCGAGAATGAATGGATCTCTCATTTTAGTCTAATATTCAAGAGTGACGATCCCCAGATGACACACGTAACCAAACTTCCTGAAGAAGCACCTCTGCTTTTCACAGTTAAAGAAGTTGAAAAGGGGATCCGTTGTCTAACCAGTAACAAGGCCCCGGGCCCAGATGGCCTCCCGCCAGATCTATTTAAATCAAATATTCCATTCTGGGCCCCAATCCTCACGGCGATTGTCAATCCTGGAGCTGTAATTGGGGCTCCAAAATTTTGGGGGACCTCAACTATTGTACCCGTTTACAAGAAGGGTGACAGAAGCAACGCAGCATGTTACAGGCCAATCTCTTTGATAAATTCAGTCGCCAAAGTAGTGGGAGGGATCATTTTAAACAGGCTGACCACATGGGCCAAAAACAACAACGTAATGTCACCCGTTCAATACGGCTTTAGACCAGGGCACTCAACAATAACTCAATGCCTGAATCTATATCTATTTAGTGGCAAGTACACCTTGGCTAGAAATGGAACCCTAAACATGGCCTTTATGGACCTTTCATCGGCCTTTGATTGCGTCGATAGAAGAAAACTTTGGGATGTTCTGTTAAAAATGGGAGTTGAAAAAAATGTAATCAATTTCTTAGCTGACCTCCACAGTGATACTCGAGCGAATGTTCGCTATACTAAAGACTTGAAAGTAACCAGAGACTTCAAAATAAATCGGGGGGTCAGGCAGGGCTGCATCTTAGCGCCATTTCTTTTTAATTTATATGTAAACGGTCTTGAGGAGCATCTTTTAAAAACAAATACTGATTACCCATACATTGGGAAAAAGGGCGTACCCGTTCTGCTCTATGCAGACGATGCCGTCCTCATCTCCAGAACTGCACCTGGCCTTCAAACACTACTTGACTCTTTCTTCCAATTTATGAATTCACGGGGCCTGTGTATCAACAACACCAAGTCATTTGTTATGAAGGTAGGATCTGGCTCAAAAAAATCCTACCCCTTCTTTGTCAACGGGGAAAAAATACCCATAACAAAAACTTTTTCATATCTTGGTGTATTGTTTGACCACAAACTCACATGGGGTCCCGCAGTAAGGAAAAAGAAAGGAGAAATAATAAGGACCAATGCTGCAATAATTGATTTTGCGCGCAAAATGGGAAACACACCAGTGGTTGCTATGATGAAATTATACCAAGCTAAAAGCATTGCTGTCGCCAGTTACGGGAGTGAACTTTGGGGCTTTGTCCCAGTGGGCGACCTTGTAACCACTGAAAATAACTTCTTAAAACAAGTTTTGTGTCTTCCAAAGAGCACAGCTAATTTTTCCATCCATGAGGAACTGGGCATGCCACACCTAGGGGACAAGATCGCTGTAACACCCCTGCTGTGTTGGCTTAATTGCTGGCTGAACGATGAAATCCCATTTACCCAAAACATCCTCCTCGAAGCACTTAACTGGGAAGGGAAACTCAAGATACCATGGTTAAAATATATCAGAAACTGTCTTCAAGATCTGGGTAGGTCGGATCTTTTTCTGACACCACAGCAAGTATCCAAGTATGACATAACATTTGTAAAGGACACTTTCCTGTTGTCCCGACAGCTCGCCAGGGAAGAGTTAGAATTGAAGAAGGATAGTGTGATGAGACATGTTTTAACTAAATCATGTATGCAAATTGAACCATACCTATCCTGGCCCATTTCCAGATATGAGCGCTTCCTGTTGACCAGATTTCGATTTGACTTATTTCATCTGATGCTAGCTGTGCACAGTGGAGCCCATAGGGGACAAGTGTTGCCAACTTGCGGCTGCGACAACAAGTCTCCGCAAAATTTGGCACACTTTTTATTTGCATGCTCCTATTATATGACACCAAGGAAAATGTTTTTAAAACCTCTTCTTAAAAAAATGAACTTTGTGCAAATAAGACCAGCACTACTTTATCTTCAAATGCTGCACTGTGAAAGCACTTTGTTCACATGTAATTTTTTAAAGACAGCCCTGAAATTCAGAAAAAGCATGGAAGGCTAATCCCTATTTGAATTATCCTACCCCTGTAAATGTGTTTCTGATTAACAGTATACCTACATTTGTTTGAGAACCTATATCCTATTTTGTGATCTCTTGCTTCTGATGAACTGTCTTTTTAATATTTGAGTTGTATATATATATGTGTATTTTTATGGTACTTTTATGACTGTATTGCACATAGTCGAATAAAGGAATTTTGACTTGACTGGCTTTAAGTTAATAAAAGGCGAGACCTATTGCATTTTTAATGCTTGTTTTATATAGAGCAAACTTGACCCGAAGCCAGGTATCAGACTGCTTTACCTGAGCACCAGTTGCATTACAGACTGGAACGTTAATTTTTTTTATTTTTTACTTGTCCTGTCAATTTAAAGTTGCTATCGTGAATGATAAATTAGCTGTTGAAAATACAAGCTTTAGCTCACATCTTATTAAGTCCTGTGAGGTTGATCTCTGTTTGGGGCAGGACACTGATGCCCACCGACAGTGCGCTAAGTCAAGGCAATTAGACTCCATGTCTATTAGATCCTGAAACAAGACTGTGTTAGCAATATACAGCCATGAACCAAGATTAATGAGCAAGCTGACCGTAATGGCGGTCATTCCTCAGGTTCAGTTAATTTAAGTTAATTGTGTCGGCCATTTTGTCCTCCCAAGTTGTGCAGTTTTGTTTTAGCTAACTGGTTCCGGCAAGTACCCATGCCGCTTTTCATCACTTCTTTTTGCAACTGGTGGCTCTGGTATTCGATCACTTTATGAATGGGGATGATATTCATTTTTAGGTTTGATCAGCCCGCACTCAGAGCTCACAACTTCAGTCCCCTACTAGAAACAGTCACACAAAGTGGAGGCAATTTGCACAAATCCTTTTTAGGCTAGAATCACCAGATTAAAACATCACCACATTCAGCCCATCGGGTGATTTATCATTTTTACAATACCTTTTTATATTGCAGTTCCCAAGCATAAAAACTCGTAGAACCATCTTCAATAGATAAAAATATACAGAGGCTGGAAATTGGGGACTAAACAGTGTCAAATAGTAAGAGTTTATTTTGAACGTGACTGGAACGTGAAAAATCCCGATGGCCAGTTTGGCGGTATCACTTCGTCCAAAACCAGAGGCTGAATGCATCACTTCTCAAATTTGATTGCGCATTCAATCTATGAGACAAATTGCTGTACTTCAACGTTACATATTGGGCACAACAATGTGAAAACCCCAGGAAATAGGGCAAAGCATCAACGCAACTGCACGTCAAAATGGGGCCTGCACGTGACACAGACAGGACAGCACTGAAGCTTTCCCTACCTCACTTCACTGTGCTTATCCTGCAAATGGTTTGCTTCTCAGTGTATCGGGCCCCCGATGTACCCCTTGCTCCATCTGTTGCCGCTCTATTAAAACGATACTTTTCACAGCTCTGTGAAAGCCGCCTCGAGACGCTCTCGTGGACCCGCCCGGCCCCTGCCGGGTCATGGTTATTTTTACGCCGCGCTCGGCTGGAGTTCACTTGACGCCGAACCGCCCGCAGCGATCTGCGCGAAGTCAAAACATTTCTATAGTCAAGGGAACTATTTATTAAAGTGTAACAGCTTCCACAGCTGCAGCTCGCATTAGCTATCAGGG